>NC_051157.2:16541606-16841606 GCF_013339745.2 Dermacentor silvarum
CTTAGTTATAATTAATTATCTAATTAGTGAGCTTGAAATTAACGAATTCATTAATTTATAATTTTAAGTTTCACTTACATGAGTTATTTCAAAGTAGGATAATGAAAGTAATTCAAAACCTGTATATTGCATTTAGATCTTTATATTGCGGAGACAACCGCGGTGTAGAATTCAAACTGGAACACCTCAGGGAAAAGCAAGCCTTTATTTTAAACGAATGCGTCGTTTGAATTGCATAAAGTGCAAAAAAAAAATCACTAACAAAAAGTTCGACGCACACGCTAGCGGCGCACAACCAGCACTACTGACAACCGCAGGAATGGGGGTCGGGAAACGACGGATGTTGGAGCCGGCGCTGCTGTCGCATGCGCTGGCATCCAAGTGCCAGAGCTTTCCGCACTTTCCGCCTCACGGCAACGCATGGCACATGCCGCCCCTGAACACGCTACAGAATACTGTACCTTTACTTAACCTTTACTTTACTTTCTTTTTAGACTGCACAACCTTTGGGATTGGCCCACATATTAGACTACACTATCCCCGGAATCGGTGGACATTTTGCGTTGAGTAAAGCCACATTATATATGATTCCGGTTTTATACGAGCGCACTTTGAACGAGCGCTTCTGGCTTCATGTCGGCCTGTCTTTCACCAATTACGCATTATTACTGCTCCGTACATAGCTATACGCTATAACTTGGTGCATAGTTTTGTTCCAAGCTGCATTTTGACGCCTTTTTCATTGTCGTACGTGCCCTTGATAGAAGGCCCCAAATTGTCTAATTTACCAGAGGAAAGTACCCAGATCCTAAGAACCCCAAATCGATCTGAAGTCGCTAAGAAGACATTATCATCGAAACAGCGACAAATCCCTCACATTGTCTGATATTGCCCCTCACGTCGGTGTGCCGTCTTGGTTGCCGAAAGCTATCCCCGTGGTGTTGGACAAACGTTTTACAGCCTGGCTGCCTGCCCCAATTCATACACCTCCATTTGAATTTTCGATGTGGCCAAATTAACCAAAACAAAATCACTCTTTAGAAGGGTCGAACCGATGCAATAGCACACATCCGTTTGGAGAATATTAATTTACTTAACTTGATCCGGTGCTTATGCACCAGCCTAAGCCACGTGCTCTTTCGGAACTGCTCAATTCCAGGTTTACGATCTGGTTCTTGAGGTTCGTTTAGCATAAGATTACCACATACAGAATCTTAAATCCGTTATATTGAATAAATAAATTATCTGTAATAAATATATTACAATATGCAGAATCCCGAACTTCAATGCTCTAGAGTTGACATGTCTCGAGAGCTGGCACTTAACCGTCGTGCGAACATTTGGGTCCTGAGCATTTGTGCTCAGTTTTGATGTTCACTCTGCTGTGGCTGCTGTATTGACACACAAATGAACCTGTACTTTTCTTTTATTTAGATTAAAAGAAAGAGTTTTTGCACCATCGTTACTTCACTCCAGCTTAGTAAGCATTTTTTATAGCCAGCTTTCTTCTTTATTTGTATTCTCCAGAATGCCCAAGGTTTACGTTTTGTGGTGTGGGTACCGACCAGTGGCCAGATGCGGGCGTCGACTCGGAACTATGCCTCGTCCCAGTAGCTCTATTTAAGGATCCTTTCCTGAAGGGCCGGAACAAGTTGGTTCTCTGCGAAGTAATCAACTCGGACGAACGACCAAACGGTAACTATGACACCTTTCTTGTAAAGAAAATTGCGTACTGCGACACGACAGGATAACGAGTTGCCATAAGCTATAGGCCAACTTCTCTGGGTTTCATCGTATGCATCCGGCGCCAGCCGGGTACCCTCAACCACAAGACAGTAAAAAACAGCTACATGTGCGACGGTGGGATTTGAACCAGCGTCCTCAAACGGAGCAGCCCATTTCACTACTCATTAGACCAACCGTACCAGTCTTTCCATCGTGCAAGCTAGCCCCTTGAGGCGCTTAGCGCGTACGTCACGTCGCATGACAACTTAAACACAAATACGAGAGCACGCCCGTTCCCGCCATCCTTCCCTAGTGGCAGCTGGCGGTTCGATACGCTATGTGATATTGCATCGCCTTCGCGATCGGCCCAAGTCGGCGGCAGAAAGGAGCCACTCAGCGTTGCACGTTGTGTAGCCCTACCGTACACGACAAAAGTGGGACACACGTTTGCGAGGAAATTCGCGCCGGCTACTCGCTGTCATGCCTGTGCTGGACTGGGATGTGCAGCTGTGCAACTGCAGCTGTGCAGGGAGCAGCCATGCTGCAGTCTCACAAAACGACGATGCTTCGAAGTAATAATTCAGCATCGACGAGCGCCGGAACAGCGCATTGACTGAGTTGGGGAAAAAGACATGGAATTCGGCGTTACACAGCAAACGAAGAAATTCTGCAATGACGCAAGAGAAACACGCCGTATCGTCATTAGACAGTGCTTCCGAAAAAAATATTTCCACGTGCCGAGAGATCTCTGCAAGTATTTATTGCACTATTGGAAGTGTTGGAAGCAAGCCTATGTCGACAACTTTGAATTACAGCGGGGATTAAATGGTGATGCAAGGTGAAATAAATACTGACTGCAATTACAAAGTTCACCATCACACGTGGGGTAGCCATTTACAGCCCCGTATTCATGAGGAGCAACGGGGGGAGGGGGGGGGGGCATATAATGAGAGGCCGTTTATATGATAATATATCGAAGCACATCAAACAAACAAGGAAAGGTAAGAGAAAAGAGCTTGTTAATGGATATAGTTAATTTATTGTTCCCCCTATGAGACGTACAGAACATGATGCTACCCCAACCATAAGTTCGAAATTCAATCAACTAGTTCTTGTTCTTACTTTGTGTGGTGTGTTCTATCGCGCTTGTACAGATATATACTATATATGATTAGGACGGAGCGGTTGACTGCGACTGGAATATGGCTGGGACGGTACGGTGTCCCCTTGTAGTAATTGAGAAAGCTCAAAACAAAAGCTGTTTCAAAAATATCAAAAAACTTGCTGTTGAATGCAGGGCAAACAGGAACGCTTTGACGACCTCAGACATCTTTCAAGGCTAGCTGCACCAGCTTTACCGGCAGCACGCTGTAAGATATACAGGGTGCCCCAGGTAAAATTAGCCAATGTTTTAAAAACGACGCAGGGCGCTAGGAGGCTCAAACCAACTCAGTGGGGTTGAGGATCGCGTGTCCTAGTCTGCGGTATTTTTTCGTTTAGCAAATTTTATTATTTGGTATAAATTAATTGCCTAACTTTTTTAAATATTAGCTTCAGCAAGAAAGTGTCAATATGAAAGTTGTAGATCACATGCAAAAATGGTTGACTGAAGTGTTTGCAGCTAAGTACCATTGCTGGAGCTTCTTGTAATTGCCTTTAAAGAATGCCCACGAAATACGAGAACAAGTGCGTGATAGTGCCACTATTATGTCAAATATGTCAGGAAACATCACATTCTGCGATGTTTCCTGACAATTATTTCACTTACCTTATAGGAACTGAGAGCATTACAGTGACAAAGGGAGGCTTACGGCAATAATAATAACAAATGCGCACGGGGTAAATAGACATGTGTGACATCATTACGAAAATTCAAGAAATAAGAGAGAAAGAACTTGCAAATAGGGCAAAACCATTAATATGTGTAAAAGCAAGATATAGGCTGTATCAATCTAAGGAACGTATGTACAACTTACAGTGAGTATGAGGCAGAACTGACTAAGTTTTTTATTGGTTCCACGAAGCTACCGGTAATCGTCGCCTTCTCATTAAGGGAGTGATTGCTGGACGTACGGCATTATGATCTCTTTATAACCTTGAAGTTATTCACAAACTGACGTTGGCGTGAACGCCATAGAGCTGATAGTTCAAGAGACTGCAGTAGGGATTAGTGCGAAATTAGCCCACCTAACTTTCGTATGTAGTGTTTGACTAAGCTAGAAGGTGTAGTTCAGCATCACGCATTGGGCCAAACTCTCCTATACAGAGATATAATATAAATACAGTGCAAAATACTGTATTTTATAGAGTGGCAAGCTTCTTTAATTCCACTTTATTTCACATACCTACTTTGCTGTCATTGCCTCTCGGCGTTATAGTGTGTAGGATGGGCACGTTACCTACATAACACATACCTACAGAATTACGGTACAAACATTTTCAGTTAAAGATCACAGTGTAGGACCGGACAAAATAATACATGGTAATACAGGTGTAACGCAAGAAGACGTTATAAGTACTGCTAGGCAAAAAAAAAAAAAGAGAAATGCACTTACACACAAAGTCACTCAGGTGCAATGAGATTAGTTTTACCATGTTTAGAATGACACTGATCAGTAATAGGTACAATAGTATGTGGATGCTGGCTCCATACAAAGCATGTTTTCTGATATAATGACTCAGAAAGAGGTTCATGTTGTTTCAGAGACTAACACGCGTCATCCTTGCAAGAAGACGATGGAAGCTGCGAAAGACGAAGAGCCGTGGTTCGGCATCGAGCAGGAGTACGTGCTTCTGGAACAAAATGGCGTGCCGATCGGCTGGCCCAAACAGAGCCACTCGTTGAAACGCGTCCGTGAGTCAATTTCGCTTTCTTTTAAGCGAAGCTTTCTCTGCCTCTTTTCCAGAGTTTGACGTTTCATTGGGGCTCGTAACCAGTGTTTAGCGAGAGCAGGGGTACATTCTGGACATTGTCAAATTCCGCCATATTATCTGGTCAGTTCTGATTGGCTCACATGGTTTCTCACAGTGTGGCACAATTGTGGGGGTGACAATTCCGCCACATGTTCGGATTCTTGTCTTCTCTTATTAGCTCACAGGTCTGCTACGGCTTTGCTGATTGGCTCAAATCGCAAGCGTGTAGAGACGGCTCTACACTAATGTGAACGATTGGAACTCCAACGCTGCCAGTGCGATCACCGTTAAAGCATAACTTAGATAACATTTCCAACTTTTCATTTTTTGTGTGTCTATGTTCAATCAAGGTCCTGGTCAGTATAGCTAATAATAATGACGCGATTGTGCGAGCAAATCAAGACAATGGACTGAAATAATCCTTTAATGCATTGACTCAAACTAGATCAGTAGAGGTGCACAGAAGTATAATTAGACCAATTTTCCATCATAGTAACTTAGAATTGAATATAACACTTACCCTTCGTTAAAGAGGTCTTGGGTCAGTCATTATTTTACTATTACGAAATCTGGGAAGCTGGTGAAACATTGTACTAATTGTACATGGAATTGTGCATTTTGTAGATACAAAAGACAGATATGTTGTATCATGTAAGTGATGATCTTCTTACCCGCCGTGGTTGCTCAGAGGCTATGGTGTTCGGCTGCTGAGCACGAGGTCGTGGGATCGAATCCCGGCCACGGTGGCCGCATTTCGATGGGCGCGAAATGCGAAAACACGCGTATACTTAGATTTAGGTGCACGTTAAAGAACCCCAGGTGGTCCAAATTTCCGGAGTCCCTCATAACGGCGTCCCTCATAATCAGATCGCGGTTTTGGCACGCAAAACCCCATACTTTTTGATGATTTTCTTGCCGTTTAATCAAATTAATCAATTCGAACCACAAGAGAATCGCAAGGGGCAGGGCTCGTGAAGGCAGAATATTTTCTAGAGGGCAGACAGGTGACGTAGTCCCTAAAAGCAAGCCCAATAGCTTTATTGACAATGAACATGTTTCTGTGAGCTAGTTGGAGCGACATTGAAAGTATACGTACAGCGCCAGCACACGAAAAACGGAGCAAAGAACGAGACTGGAGGGAGCGCTGACTTGATACTTCACGCATTCCTCGCAAATTCCAGATACCTAAGCGAAATAAGCAGACGGAAGCAATTAATGAATTGCACAATAAAAGACAAAAGTGGTGCATTGACAATACTGACGTATACGTGTGGTTCTATGATTGATTTCACGTCGTGCCACGCAGATTTCATCCGGTCGTTGAAAATTGCTAGAAATACGCCCCAGAACACAGAGAATTGTTGAGGGGCTATTGTTTTATCTAACAGTAAAAGGAAGTCAATTCTTGAGGAAGAGGAGCAGGAGCAGCATCAGAAAAAAAAGTGTTTGATTATTTTTGGGATAACTTGACTTATTTTTCTTTATACCATCTGAATCTCGGCCAGTCTCCCGCAGTAGGTAATCGCCATCAGTGAAGGAAAACTAAACGAAACGTTGCTACTTGCAGGCGAAATTTCACGAGCCATTTTTTGAGGCAACAACAACAACTTAGCTTTGCAAGCGTTGCCAGCAATCGGGGACCAGCCCGAGAGCCGCTTATCGAATGTGTTGGAGTCATGCCTGTCAAAATGCTGCAAACGATTGTGGCGAGGACGTGGTTGAACGGATACGAATACTTTGTTTAACCGAGTCGCAATAGATATGCTGCGCGCCATCTGTCCCACCTCGCCCTATATCTGCGGCTCTATCCAAGGCCGGACAAACAGCGTTGGGTGTCTTTCTGTGCAATCTGGCCCGTGAGGACTAATCAGTCCGGTCGCTTGTCTTGTTTTGCTAACTAACTTTCGCTATGATGGACATGACCGCATTACAGTGACACATTGTGTTTTCAGTCTAGACATTTCGCAGCTGTACGAGTTTCAATTTGTTTTTTTGTTTTTTTTACATGATCCCAAGGACAGCGCGTAAAGTCCGCGCTATTCGTGCGAGAAGTGTATACGCGGTCTTAGTGTGCTTATTTTTTGCGGAACACGCACACAATAAGTGACGTAGGTAATTTCTCTCCCACGACTCTTGTATTTCGACAGAACATTAACGGAATAGCATGCTCGCCTTGTTGTGAAAAATAAAAATAATAAGCAATAGTAAATAATTTCTTGTTGTGCAGCACATTTGAGACGTACTTAAACACAGGAAATCAAAAATAAAAAAAAAACATTACTGAGTCATTTCTGAGCAACACTAAACGGTTGATGTCCGAGTAATTAATTTGAGATTTCGTGATCGCAAATACCTTCTTGTTTTTCTACATTTAAAATATAGGTCGTGAGAACAACAGGCGAAGACAAATAAAAAATAAAAAGAAAGCATTGAGTAACACGAGGACATGTGCACGTCGTACAGATTATTTCTTTTTTGTCGATTCATCAAATGTTGTGTATGAACGTTCGTGCCCTCTGAACATGGGGGAGTGTTCAGAAATGTTTCCATCCGTAGAAACATTTTCGTACTAAATTTCTAGTAATAAATTTATCAGGGTGGAAGGCGCCATCCGTGCAAACTCGGTTACTATCGCGACTCACACCAGTTTGTTCTCGCGAACCGTTCCTGCGCACAAATTACTTTGTGAACGCCGGCACTGTTCCGTCTTTTCTCTCTTTAGAAACTCGTCAGATAAGCGCTAATGTCTATGAGGCGGATGTGGAAAAAAAGTTGCTCGGTTTGGTGGCTCATTTTGTGGAACAAAAATATGATATGCCATTTATGGCTCATATCGAAGTTATGGGCAATAATTGCTATACGTGCCTCAAATTTCCTAATCGGAAATTTGTACTGTGTATCCCACGCTGCTCCGCGTGTTGGTACCCGCCCGTTGCTGCACATTGTGTTTAATGGTTCACCTTTGTGTGGTTAGTATTTTTGTGTTATCACTTACAGCATTATAATGAAGTCGAAAAGCGTTTATTAGGATGATATGAAGATGCCTGCATAATCTGTCAAACAACATGCGTTAGGCATATATTTTGAGGCGAACGTTACGGCCCTCCATCTACGACATGCATCGAGTCTTCTGGTCATCCTGGCTGGTCATTCCTGAAAAGACAGTTTTGCCGCATGTGGACTAGTGTCAAGCTCGGGTCCCCAAATGATATCGGTAACTTGCCTAGGGTAACACGGGTCATTAGAAAATTTCGATGCAAGAAAATACAAAAGAAAAATGCAGTGTGTCGCGCTCTTCATTACTGGTGTAAGTTTTCCGGAACGAGTTTTTCAAGCACCAAAACTTACTGGAGGCCCGTGTAAATATATAGGCAAGTGACAGTTCCTGTTACATAATTAATGTCGGATCGGAGCCAGACATTAATCCACGTGCGGAAAAGTTGTTTTTCTGGAAATACCGGCCAGGATTACCAGAAGACGCGATGCATGTCGCTATGGCACGAGTAGATAAGTTTATTCATAGCAGACGGCATTCTATTCAGAGCGACATTATGGCTATGGGGGATTTAGGTGACATTGTTATTCATTAAACTGCCACGGGAAGACTTGGCAAGGAGTTCTTGCAAGTGACATATGTTCGAAACTGTTGAACGATACCAATCGTTTCGTGCACTGACAGAAACTTAATCTTTTTATTTATTTGATAGATTGATTGACTGTTTGTTTGTTTCCGGGGAAAATGGTGTGTATAAACAGCTCTTCAGAACAGGACGAATTACGCAGATGACACACTCGAGAGCCTGCTCTAAAGCACTGTTTCCCTCATTCTGTGACAGGTGGTCACTGTGCCCCTCACAGAGTGAGTGAGTGAGGGAGTGAGTGATGGAGTGAGTGATGGAGTGGGTGATGGAGTGGGTGATGGAGTGGGTGCAGAGTGATTTGGTTGACATTGCAAATGTTGGCAACTATTGTGTCGTCGGCTCTGCAAGCAATAAGCTGTTCAATGATCAAATGACGATAGCATGAGGTGATATGAAAGAATGTTCCAACAAACAGTTGCCAGCCTGGTTGTATTCTTTTGTATGTACTTTATGTATTCGTGATAAGGACTGTGGGGATGTGCGTTCCTAGGAATAATTTGTTTCGAGCCAGTCGTGCTCGTGGATAGGCGGTAAGGTGCAGAGACGGTGCAAGCATTTTACACATATTTGCGGACTGAATAAAGTGGGCCACCAATAATTATACTGGCCCCCTTCCCAGGCCACTGTATACACTACAGCCTGTTTAGGTATTTCACTGCACGGGTTGCGAGAGCGCATATGTCATGTCATAATTCACGTTAGGCTTTACCACGATCGCTTGGAACGCAGACATTCTGACAACATTTCTTAAAACGCATTTTGCTTGCAGAAACCTATTTCTACGCCGTGGGTTCCGAAAACGTTGCCGGCCGGCAAGTCGCCGACGCACACGTCAAAGCGTGTTCTTACGCCGGCGTCAAGCTTTATGGCTCCAACGCTGAAGTCGTCATCTCACAGGTACAGGACACGAGTTTTATGTAATTTTAACGCGACAGCGTTATGGGACCCGTGTCGCAGAAAATTCGGCGTCGGCGTCGTCCGTGGCGGAAAAAATCATCCGCAACCACTCCAGCACAGGCTTTCTGCGTGGCGCAAGGTGTTATTCCACCAAAAATTATTCGGAACCACCCCGACCGCGCAGGCTCTTGGTTGTGGTACAAGCTATTGTTGAACAAAAATTGCATTTCTCACCGTGAAATCCGTCAGAAAAATGATAAAGTACTACTTAAGCACAACCAACAGACATGGTGGCGTCGAACTGTTATTTGAATGTACGAGAAAAACATAATTCTGTTACGAGGAAACTCAAACACAAACCTCTTTTGCCAGCATTTCTACCATAAAAACACCGGCTCACTCGGGTAGCCTACTTGCGAAAATGTTATCCAGATGGCGCTGGCATCATCGGCAGGTCAAAAATGCGTATTCGACACGCGCGCGCGTCGGAGCAATAGCAAACAATTAATAAAATAATAAAAAAGGTGCTAGGGCCTTCACATTTTAATAAAAGACCACTTATATTGCCCCTGAAGAAACGTCTTCCCAGCAATGCATTTCTGTTTAAAGGTGAAGCCGACTTTAATGGGATTGGTGTAAGCTTTGTTGTTGTAAGCTGGCTTTCCCACGTTCTGTGTTGCATTGAATGAAGCCTGCTTGCTGGGTGCGAACGATGCGATGCGAACGCGTCCCGATAACGCTATCGCGTTCTACTCTTATTAAAGTCGAAGCTTAAGCGTCCTCCAATTTTTACCTTTAATGTTTCCTCTTGCACACATTATCTGTTACCTAACAAGGCGACAGCTGTGTGGAGTCGTAAATGCCCTCCTGTCACTCTCTGCAGAGCGCGTAATGTGCGCTGGCAGCTTATATACGACGACATACTGCCGCCGGTAGGTCGGCTCCAGAGTCCGGTGGCTGCTGGCACAACGCTATGCGCTGCTGATCGTCAGCGAATGCAGTAACCGCGACGACAGGCGGCTACAAAGTCTCGTTTGATGCATTCTTTTCTTCTCTGCAATACACCAGCAAAACAAGCAGACGACTTTGAGAATGCTTCACAGCTTTAAGCAACTGCTGCCGCCGCGTAGATGCCGCCACAAATGATGTCCGTAATGTTGTCGTGGCGTGAGCTGTGAGTCGCGTCACAATGATCATGAGCAGCGGAACGCTATGTATGGCAGTCGTTATAGTAATACAGTGTAACACCGCCCCCCGGATTGAATTACGAACCACGCAAGATGACAGGACTAGAAAGAAAGACGGAACACAGCGAACGCTTTCCGTCTTTCCTGTCCTGTGGTCTGCGCTGTTCTCCATGCCATTCGCAAACCTACTAGCCCAATTTCGTACTCTCGTTTCTTCCGGTTATGCAGGTTGCAACTAGAAGACTGTCACCGTAGTTATATTTTTGTTTTAAAGAAAACAAGCGAGCTGCTATCACATTTATCTCGTTTATATTATTGTCGGAAACACAACTTTAACAGAACTCAGCGCCTAAACTTTCCTAAATGTTCACGTAAATGTGTTATTTCCTAATTAATAATCGATCATTTGGCGGTCGTCCTGTGATCTTGCCTGCTCAGTGGGAGTACCAGATCGGACCCTTGCCCGGAGTCGAGGCGGGCGACCACCTGTGGATATCCCGCTACATTCTACAGCGAGTGGCCGAGGATTTTGATGTCGTAGTCAGCTTCGAGCCACGGCCATTCAGCATCGCCAAGCTGCCTGGTTGCGCGGGTCACATCAACTTCAGCACCAAGTCTTCACGAAGCGAAGGAGGACTCGAGTAAGCCATCTATATAAGCCGTTCGAATGCATTTCTTACTGCAGGCTGTGCACAGGATGAGAACTAATAAAATAAGAGCTGAGCTCGGAAATCTTTTGCTAGCGGGAGTGAGAGAGAACGACGACATAAATAATAGTCCAGCGTATTGACAAGCCGGATAATCTCTAATGGAGGAACGACAGCCTCATTGACGTTCATGAGTAGTTTTCTGGTTTCGGATTTCTTGAGTTACACTTAAATATCTCAGCTAGCGCCAGACCATTCCTTTCACTTTCCGCTTCTTTGGGGAGGTCATACTTCCGGGAAAGAGTGGGGGAAGGCAAACTAAAGAAGGTTAAGTTCGATTAACAAATTACACTTCAGAAACACCACAAACGTTAGTCTTACTGCCAGCTTTGTGTTGATAAGGGAGCAAAGATGAGAGAAAAAAACAAGGGGCTTGAAGATCTCGAATTAGCTGCTCGTGACGTCATGAGGATTACAATGTATATATTCTGAAGAAACTAAAGAGTCAGCGGAGCTGCGTATTTTTTTTTTTTTTTTTTGTATGTTAGTACTTCTTAGTTCCTGGTCCAATTAATTTCAGTCGAGGACTATGTTTAGTTAGGTTAGGTTTGGTTTACACCTTTTCGATATTTGTTGCTACTCGATCACGGCCGAATTAGCATACTACGCTCGCATACTTTGTTCTATATTCATTTTAGCTACCTAATAAACATCTCACGCTAACAAAATTCCTTGAAACAAACTCCCTCTAGCGTAGACAAATTATCGAATTGAACCGCCATTGTAGAAGACAAAGAGAATCAACTTACTGAAAATAAAGGACTAGTTTTGCTAGATGTATATGACAGGGATATTATCCGCGAAGGAATTCCTGTCGTTTCTTACTTTCTTCTATAATATTCTTGGCAATTCAGTTATGCTGGAACATTTATGGAAGCTTTATGGCAGGAAAAAATGTAATTGCCCTCGACGTAGACGCCGCCGCCCCCTCTTCGCTCTGAAGCTAACATTAAACCAACCTCCAAACTTACAGAAGACCGTGCGTAGCTTCATGATTTTAAGTGCGAAGCACTTTAGGGGCCCTGGCTGTCAGCGTCTAATGTGATGTCATGTCGTCGTGGTCACGCGAAAAAACAAGATCTGCCGAAAACTCGAGTCTCATCATTTGGCACATACCAAAATTTGCATGGAAGGGTACGAATGTATGACTAACATGACTGATAGGTAATGACATCAATAACATCACATGCTTGTCAGTTACGTCACGATTAACGATAATAAAATCACGTGTGTCGCCTACCTGCATTGGATATGCGGATATGAGCCAGGGATATGCGGGAATTAGAAACTCGTGAAAATCGCTTCCGAAACGCCAGTCTGGTACCAACGCAGCGCAAGATATAGGGCGCCACCACACCAAAAGTGCTCGATTCCTCCTTACTTGTGCAAGAATAAGGGAAGCACCGACGCATCACTGATTCGCACTTCCCCAGGTTTCACGTTAGTGGAGCTGCATTAGCGCTGGATTTGAACTACGCAAGCGCAGAATTTGAATCCAGCGCTTAATGTAGCTCCAATACTGCTCAAATCCCGCGCTTGTGTAGTTCACACCAACGGTGAGTTAACATAAGGGAAACACTGGCGCATCACTGCTTAGCACTTCCCCAGGTTTCACGTTAGTGGAGCTGCATTAGCGCTGGATTTGAACTACACAAGCGCAGAAATTGAGCAGGATTGGAACTACATTAAGCGCAGGATTTGAGCAGGGTTTGAACTAAACACGCACAGGGTTTTTTACGTTCATTATACTTTGCTTACGTTCGGCACTACGCTGTCACAGGTCCAATGCCTTTTAGCATGTGTGTTTAGAATATTTTTCAATATATCAAGTTGACTGCATGATTTCCGTTATGTAATATTCGAATGCAGCAGTAATGCTTGATTTTGCGCAATACCCTATCATGCTTTGTATTATCACTTTGGTAATTGATTAAGAGACTGATTCATTAATTAGTTCTTCATTCTTTAATAATTCAGTGATTTATGTCAGAGGGAGAGAGAAGAAAGGGGGAAGGGAGCCAGAACTGTTCGCTCGCAATGTACGTACACTTTTTTTTTTGTTTCTTGCAGCTGGATCAACAAGGCTATTGCCAAGCTAGAACTTAAACACGAGCTCCACCTAACGGCATACGACCCCAGGAAGGAGAAATCAAACGAAGAGCGACTGCGGGGCAATCTGATGGCTACGCCCCCTCGCAAGTTTTCGGCGGACGTCTCCGCCAAGACGGTGTGCGTGCGTGTGCCGCGGCAGACCCAAGCTGCTGGGCGAGGATTTTTCGAAGACCGCAGGCCGGGCGCCAACGTGGAACCTTACCGGGCCATGCAAACACTCGTAGAAACCCTCTGTTTGGCCGAATAACGCCGAGTCAACATCTTTTCGCGAATACTAATAGGGATGACTATTCGTTTGCTAGGACCGCTGGGCTAAAACAATCTGCTTTTCATATCGGAGGTGGCACCCACGTAGGATCACTGGTACACAATGCCCTATATATCAAACAGTCGCTCGTCAGCCCTGCGGGCACGTTCGTCTTGCGACCAGTTGCATTCATGTCAGCGTGATCAACTGCGTCCGTTATATGTTATTAGTAATGTTTTGAACACCAGACAAGTGCCTGGTGTTCAAAACGCGTCTCTCTCTCATCTGTGGGGATTTTTGGAGTTTGGTTGTGGCGTCTAAGCATAACGATGGATTTCTTACCAGAATTGTGGCGGCAGCAAAACACTTGTTACTTGTGTATGGAAAATAAACATCTTGGATAACAGAACCTGTTCCAAATAAAGAAGGCGCGTCGAGCACGAGCAACATCCGTGTCTACCAGTCGTACCGGACTCGTGCCCGTATTCCTGCAGACGGGCAGAGCTTGGGCTGTTGCACCAGCAAGGTTAATTTTGCTGCGCTTCCTCCTATACACGGGCAGTCAGCACACGTTCATTCGGCGAGACGTTGCTCGAGCACTTAATTGTTTTGTTCAAGGCGTTGAGAGCCTCAACCTAATCACCTTCGGGAAGATGCATCGCACTGTGACCCTTACATGTAACCGAGCGTCCGTCACACTCAGGAGGCAGCGCAGTACCTACCAGACCACTATAGATGGCCTCCAAGTGCCGGAAATCTGCGCCGTATAACTAGTCCACAGTGGATGGCGAAATCATCACCATGAGGACACACCGCAGTCTTGTTCGCGCTGATATGTTCGGCGCGAACACTAAAAAAAAAAAAAAAAAAAAAAGGAACGTGCCACTACGAAATCTCGCAGTACATGAACTCACGGCGATTTATTCCTGTATATTGCGCAAGATGAAGCCACTGCACTGCGCAGAAACTTCGTAATGAGCCCTGTTGAGATGTGGCTGTGGCGGTGTCAAGTTTCACCAGATAACCTCCTTGGGCGATGTATACCTTTTTCGCTTTCCCCTTTTCATGGGGGTGGAATGGTCCCGCTTTTCTTGGCTGCTGGTCCCCAATGTATACAAATAGATGCGGACAAATAAATGATGATGTATTGAATTGAATTCTAGGGCTGTTCGTGCCAAAACCAGGATATTAATTATGAAGCGCACGCCGTAGTTGGGGGCTCCGGATTAATTTTGACCACCAGGGGATCTTGAATGAGGATAAATACAGATGTATAAATGAATGAATCAATTATACGTATCGTTTATCTTGTGAAAGGCGGACACTTGTTATTGTGCCAGGAAATTGATGCGCGAACTTACAGGACGAACACCACTTTGTCGTACCTTTCTTGGGTTACACGGTAGCTCTCTCCCTCCCTCGCACTCTCTCTATTTCGTGTAATTTAATTCAAGTCAGTATTATTTTACTAAGGCAGAGGGACGCTTTATGATGGTCTTTGAGACCACTTTGATTCAGCGCACGTTTCAGCCTGAAACCGTTTCTTACGAACAGTGTACTCTAAAAGTCTTCTATAGTCTATAGGTAGAGTAGCTGCATGTCAAATATGCGATGCCTTTTTTAGAGTACATGTACCCATGTACTCTTACTCATGTACTCTACCGGAGGGAGTATTAGCACAAGAGTAAGTGATCTCTACTCTGTGGAGAGGTAGTAAGTGCAGTTGCGTTAATTTTACTTTATATTGCAGCTTGTTAAAGTAACTGGAGTGGGGCTGATATTACTCTATCGCAGCTGCAGGTTGAGGCAATTTCGCTACTGCTTGTGAAAGGGAATAGTAAATGAATGCAAATTTCAGAAATTGCAAGTGCACGGTTGTCCAACTTTATAGAATCATAGTTATGCCTACGTACGTAGCAGTGGTCATCCAACGATCCCCAGTGCATTGTACGCAACGTGTCAAAAGCCTAAAAGGTAACCCTCAGCTACGTAAAGCTTTCACGTACATGAGAATGCGCGCGCCTCCTCACCCCGTTCAGGCTTTCGACATACGTAGTCTGGACATACATACCCGGGGGAATGAGCACCACCACATAAGTATGCATGAGCATAATTCTTTAAAATTGCGCATCTTGCACTTGAAAATTCTGAAGAGATTTTAATTACTATTCTCTTTTACTGTTCTTTTGCAAACTGGCGAAGCTCCATCAAGGTCATAAATACAACAAAAAGCGCTCGAAATACTGAATAAACAAACAGTATTCTTATCAAAATCAGTTAAAATGTAACATAACTCAAAGCATTTTCACACTTTATGGATGTATGGAGGGTGTTTGGTTGTCGCATGGCTAACACCCTCAAGTTTCAGGGGTAAGAGCGAATCGTTGGTGATGACCAATGAAGTTTTCTTGTTTGCCGGCCGACTTGCTGGCGCAAGTAAAAATTATCATAGCTGCAGTACACTACACAAAAAGTGCATTAAATAAATTTTCAAACCTGTCATTGTGAAATTCGCTTGTCAAATATTTCTCTGGGCTCAAGGTGGTCAGAATAATTACACTGTTTTCAGTACCCTCTTAAGTTAAGGCACACATAGAGGTAATTAAGGCACTCTAGCCCACAACCTTTGGTGGTAGTCGAACTCACGACCTTTGGTGTTAATTAGGGCGAAGGTAATTAAGGTACAGTTAATTAATGTAAAGTTAATTGAGGCACTTGAACCCACGACCTTTGGGAGACAACAAGTAATAGGAAGTAACAACGCATTCGGCTGAGAATGGCAAGTAATTTAACGAATGTCTTGTGAGCGCACAGGTTTTCGCCTTCATCCTCTTGGCGTATGCTAAAGTGACTCAACTTTTTAACACGTCAATACCATGCTGTGCCCCGACCAGTTTAAAAGCCGCGAACTGCGCTTTCTCACAGGCTGCCTCTCCCTGTCTGTGCCATAGTTGCGCTTCGGCTGCGACAGGTGGCGCGGCCCTCGCTGGCAACGCTCATGCGCTGATAGTTGCGGGCACTACTGTGGTGCGCTCATGTTTCCCTCTCATCTTACTTGTGTGTTGTTTATGCTTGCTTTCCTGTATTTATTTATTTATTTATTTATTTATTTATTTATTTATTTATTTATTTATTTATTTATTTATTTATTTATTTATTTATTTATTTATTTATTTATTTATTTATTTGATTTATTTATATCTTTATGTACTCTTGTTTTCGCCCATCGTGGTTAGGGCATGCAGTTGACATGCCTGCCCGTTGCAAAGGCTTTGCAACGCATTACATCATCATCATCATCATCATTAAATCCACTGTCAGAAGCGTATAGTGCTTGTTCAGTCGTACAACTTTCACGGCTTTCCAATATCGCTTAAAAGAGAAGCCGTTTTCGCTCGGCGATCGCACCTGCCGCTGAGGTATAGTATAAGAAGGCACTCAGTACCTTGGGGCCTATTTCGGGAGTTTTTGGTGCTTTTGCCACTTTTACTCGACAGACGCAGACGCGAACGTGGCCGCGGACTGGGCGACGTTGCTGCAACACTACCTGGATATGGAGCAGCCGGTCGACGCTGTCTTCTTCATCTACGTCTTCGTCGATAAAACTCTGGAGAGAACACACTCCAAGACTAGGACTCCGGTCTTCGAGCCGAAACGCACCGAAGGTGTGTGTACAAAGCACAGTAGAAAACATGTGCTGGAAGGTCACTCTAAATGAGGCCTACACTCGTTATCTATTGTCTGACTGGGAAAAAGGGGTGAAATGATGCCCAGGGTGCAACTTGTCCCATGACAGCGAATCATGGACAAGCTCCAGTAATTTTTGCAGCGAAACCGCTTGCCAATTTCCGCTCATGTTACACACAGAGATAGCATGTTGCAGTGGGTTCTATTTTATACTACTTCTGCCAGCATTACTTGCCTGTATTGTTCACAAAAATGTCGAAGAGTTCGTCGTCTCTGACGACGTCGTTAAAAAAAAAAATCCATTTCGATGCAGCGGAACGGCGGCATCATTGCAGTTAAAGATTAAACTGTGTTGTGGCCTTCACCACCCCAAAACTTCACGGTTGTTTACCAGAGACGCCGTAGGGAAAGCTCTGAATTAATTTTGGCTATACATTAAGTGCACGTATACCTAAGATCGCGATTGTTCTTGCATTTCCCCCTCATCGAAATGCAGCTGCCGCCGACTCACTGGCTACAACTCGCGACTTGCATATATGTTAAGAAACAGTGATTTTTTTTCTTGATTAGTCGATTATGCATTTCGATTTCTCGTGCAAGTAATGTCCGCCCCTTTGAGTAATCCAGCTCAGTGACTAGAATTACGCAATCTGCCACAGGCGATTTTTTAAATATCTGGACGACTATATCTATATTCCATATCTTCGATCTCGTAAACGTCCAATAAAGGTGACGTTAATCATCTGCATGTTTTGCTGTGAAGCCTGTTCCGCTCCTATCTATGAGCACTGACAATGCTGCGTGCCCTAACTTCCCCCTCCTCATCTGCACCTCTCTCTTTTCTCTTCTTTCTCTCTTTTCAACCCGTTATCCCTTCCCCCAGTTCAGCATAGCAAACCGGACATGCGTCTGGTTAACCTCCTTGCAGTTCCTTCCGTCTCTCTCTCTCTCTGTCTCTCCCTGTATGGACTAAAATAAAAGCACCTGGTATACGAGGTGCTCGTTTGCATAATGGCAGAGTGACTCTATGTAATCATGTACGCACATTCCGGAAACAGCGGTGGTGTCTTTCTTGAACGGTAGGCCATATTAAAGATTTAGTTCAGAGACGTCAATTACGGCGACTTACAGTTGTCATTGGCAACGTTGAGGCCACGCCCAGACAGGCGCTATACGGACGGCTGAAAACGACAGTACCAATAAAACCAGCTCTTTGGGTTGTTTTTGCGATAAGCGCGTCTCAGTGCACAGTGCCATCAAATCCGTCACCGAGAAGCTCAGGCGCAACGTCGAAGCTGATTTGGCCAAGTACGACACCGCCATAGTCAAGCGAAACAAACTGCGGACGGAATTGGGCGTGTTAACCACGCCTCGCAGCCAGTTCACCGCCGACGATTGCTCCATGAAGCTCAGCGTGCGCATACCACGCTTAGTAGTGGACGCCGGCAAGGATTACTTCGAGGACCGAATGCCCAGAAGCAACGCGGACCCTTACACTGTTTGCGAGATGTTCGTCAGGACCGTGTGCCTCGAGTGACCGACATCTCTGGCGTCGCCCTGCGACCGCATTTGCCGCCTTTCTAAAGCGCTTACTCTGATATCGCAGACGATTTATGGCGACCTCTCATAAACGTTCAATAAGGGTACATGTTATGCATCATCTGCTTGTTTTGCCGTGCAGCCTCCCCCACTTCTGTGTAGAGCACTGGAAATACTATCGTTCGTTTGTTTTCCCTTTGTATCATACCCACTATGGAGGGATTGGCCAAGATGCGGATGGAATTAGAAGGCGATTAGTAATTTAAAAAAATACAACTGAGATAATTGAAAAAGAATCAAAAGAATAGAGGATAAGAAATAATTATAAGTTTTAGTAACAATCTTTTGGAAACAACTATAAACTCTTCAACAGCTGGGCAAGCATCCTTGTGACATTTCCCAAGAGACGAGACTCTGAGAGAAAAAATTTCAGGAATTGCAAAATTCGCTCAAAATTTTCGAAATGTTTCTAAAATGCTTTTCCTTGCATGTGTAAATTGGTCACTTGTCTCATCTTCACCAGAGAACAGACACAGCGAGGAAGGAGCCAGACCAGGATAACATTTTAAGGAAAGTATTCGACAGCGTAATCGAGTGAAAGTTACGCCACTTTTACGAATTTGAAAGAAATTTCGGCGCCAAGGGAGTAGTAGGTGCCGGGGCTCTGCAAAATTAGTTATAGCGGGGTTTAAAAATCAAGCTTGATAGCATGTGACCTGAATCTAGCTGTAGTAATGTATGCTGACACTGGAAGTACCGAGAGAATTGGGTCACTGAGACACGCTCTGGCCAGGCTATCTGCCATTTCACTCATAAATAATCCCTTATGTCATAAATAATCCCTTATAAATAATCCCTCATAAATAATCAAGAGCAGGGGGAAAATGTCAATACCCGACTTTTCCTCCCATTTTGATGCATCTGTAGCAATGATAGTATCTATCACTAGGCCCGTTATATGACCCTGTAACAAGCCATTTAAAATGCTGTAGGAAAGATGTTTAGCATTACGTGGACAGATATCAAAAATTAGTTCTAGCTATTCTCGCGCAGCCTCTAATAATTCGTATCTCACTGATGCGTATACATGTTCAAAGGTTCAACCAGATTCTGTGCGAAGACAACCTGTGGTGTGTGAAATGTCGGCCAAGCTGTCATTGAAACGATATAGTTCTCTAATTTTCTGTGAAAACCAATTTTTCATAAATGAACATGACATTATCCTCACAGTGATTTACAGTTTAAACCGAAATCTTTGAATCCTATAAATAGTCATAGCGGGTACACTATAATTTATTGTAATTATTTGCACGTATACGCATACCTGTCCAACCGATGAGCTGCGACTCCCTCTGCCGTACTTCTTTCTGGGGTTTTACGTGCCAAAACCAGTTCTGATTATGCGGCACTCCGGTGTGGAGGACTCCGGATTAATTTTTACTGGAGCCCTCCACTACGATCAACATTAATCCGGAGCCCCCCACTAAAGTTGGCGGCACGTGGTGAACGCAATGCCTACAGGAAATGCAGATGTACTTATAGGACGTGTTCTACCTCTTCACTGCTTCCGGTGGAAGCAATATCGTTGGCGAAATTCACTGACAACAACAATCGTCAATGCCCCGCACGTTGGCCAACACAACTTGTTGCGCAATGGTACATTCCATGGAAAACTTTTTTTTTTTTTTTTTGCACCTCGTAGCTCTCGGCTATCGGGTAGCAGTTTCTCTGCGAACCGTGCACCGAATGCTTTCCGATAGGCCGGCTTCTATATAATTGACTTTGTATCGGAGCATCCGCTACCGGTGAGCAAATATTGGTGCTGGCGGCCTGTACTCATGTTTCAAAAGGCCATGTATAGCGTTCGCGCAGTGAATTAAACATTAAATATGAGATTTGAAGTTCCGAAACTGCACAGTGAGCTGTGAGGGCGCCGTAGTGTGTGTGTGTGTGTGTGTGTGGGGGGGGGATGAGAATAATTTTGACGCTTTGGTGCTCGGTGACGTTCACTGAAGCTTTTTTTTTTTTTTTTTTTTTGCATTTCGCCCTCCATCGGAATGCGCCCACCGCGGTCGGATTCGACACCATGACCGCGTGCTCAACAGCCCAGTGCCACATCAACTGAGTTACCACGGTCAGTCCGCGCACACTGGAATGGAGCGCAGTCTACCATAGCATCTGTAGAAAACAGATGGAGTTAAATAAACGTGGCCAGCCAGTATAGGCAAAGATACGACGACGACGTTGAAGCACGTAGGTGCTACGCCATTGAGTTTTTGCCCGTTGCCGCCGTCTAAGCATCCACAGCACGGCTAACTATGGCACAAGGTGTGCTTATGCTCATGTTTCCGAGCCGGGCAAGAAACTACATATGCACTCCCGATGCTCGTACTGAAAATAAATTTTCGAACACTTCACGCCGTTATGTATCAGCTGTGCACGCCGTGCTGTTGGCTTCCAACGCCGTGTCACGTGCAGGCTATTAATGCTGATAAAGTACAGGTGGAGTGTACATTAGCTGTACGTGCAAACTTTGCTGCAACTATTAAGATGCTTATTACTTGCACTAACGCAGTGCAATCGTCCCACGCGACCTTTCTAGATGCTGTTTTCCAACAAATTAATTTCAATTTAATGAGCATTAGTCACTCCTGCTGGCATGTATTTCTGTCCTATAGTTCAGCTGACAACAGCGCTGATTTCTCGGGAGGCGTTGATAACGCATCTTGCATTTTTTTTTTAATGCTTGGAGAGGCAAAGGCACCCATGCCTGCGCACCGCATGAGCACGCGCACGCCACACGCCCCGATGTACTGCTTACAACTACCGTTAAATATACGTTTAAAAAGGGGTGACCCAGACGCACGAGCGAAAAACAACTTAACCAACGTTTCGCCCGTAGATTTGACTTTCCGCTGCGGAAGATCGAGCTCACGGCCGAAACGTTAGTAAACCAGCTTCGTTCTCTCCGTTTTTTTTTTTTTTTTTTTTTTTCAGTATTTTTTTTGCTCTTTTTTTTTCTAGATATATGTATGTTGAGCGATGCTTTGTGCCCCCTGCTGTACGCATGCAATGTATTTCCGGCTGCATATGACTAAAAGCGCAACCTCGGGCGAGCAGAAACAAGCTCTGATGCATTTTTTTTTTTTTCCGCGGCATGACATCGATTAGAACTGTCCGAAATTGTGGGTTTTCAGAAACAGCTGAGCCTCAATGGTGTATTGCACAAAATTTGCTTCTAATAGACTGGCTACATTTGCAGCTCTTGAGACAGCTATGTACCGCCATCTACAGACTGTTGAATGTGGCGAGTGCAAGGATGAAATAAGGTGCTCGCACATATAGTCTTCTTCTAAAGCGCAAACGATTCACTGTCAAAGAAAATAAGCCGACTGTATAAGCGCTCACTTTGCTTCTTTTCCTCGTCGTTTGCACTGTAAGAAGCCGACGACCCACCACACTACACCATTTGGAAAGTGTGAAAGTATCAGCTCTTGCGAGTGTTGCCCAACGTCGTAGGCGCAGCTAGCTAACGGCGATCGAGACTCTCCGCCAACAGCAGCATCGACGAAGCAGACTAAGAATCAACGTAAGATGTGGTGCCGTGGCTCGAACACATGCTCGCCGATAGATGGGCGAATATATGGTGCAATTAGTGCCTCGAATGCTTCCCTTCTCAGAAGCATCAATATCAGTTGCGGAGAGACGTCATGCTCTAGCAGCGCATCATTGCTCCATAGCTTCGAGGTGTCCATAGCTGTCAGAAAGGACTCGTTATGAATGCCCAACACGCACTGATCAACCGTTGTACCTTTGTCTCAGCGAATAAGGAAAAAGAAAACGGCATCCTTCCCTGCAATTTTTTCAGTATACCAAGGACCGCGGACTGTCATGTATATATATACCAAGCCCGAATGCTTGTCGCCTGGGCTCGACACCCTGCATTATTTCGGCGAAGAGAAATCAGTCCCGAAGAGGAGGAGGAGCAGAAAGACAAGAAAGAAAAAATATGAGAAAGGCAGGGAAGGTCGACCAGACGCACGTCCGGTTAGCTACCTTACGCAGAAGTAGGATTAAGGTACGGAAAGGAAGTATCGAGCGAGCGAAGCATTAGCAGTGCGAACACGACCGCTCACTTTATAGTGATCCACGAATTTCTTATTAACTTGTAAATAAGGCATTGCAGGATTAGTTGTTTCAACGTTTTCTTTACTACCTGTCTGCCTCGTTCTGCCGAATGCCTATTACAGGAACAATAGCTTCCAAAAGTTGTAAGCCACTGAACAATTGTCTCAAGATTTTCTACTCTAAAGGAATTTGTGTTGCACAGAGGGAGCAATACTTTATGGGAACACCTGAGCGCATGGTTCGCTAAGCGCCAACGTAAGCACCTTTGTACGCATTGCGTGTCAGCACGACTTGCCGCGAAGGTAAATTCACTCGTTCTCAGCAAAACCTGCTCGGCTGTTTAGTTTTCGACGAACAACCGCGAACATCGCACATCGCATAAAGAAGAACAGACAAGCAGGCGGTTTTTCGGTGACGCACAAAGAATTTCGCTTGCCAACGGAAAATGCGTCGGGCGCCGTAGCAGACAGCGCGGAAAAAAAAAAAAAAGGAGCGCTTGCAGGGTTTTCTGCGCCAGCGCAGTGCTACTTCAGTTGGTTTCCGCAACTCGCGAAGCTCTAGGCGACTTGCAATGTCTAACCAAGAACAGGCAAGCACAGTGTCCTCTAATGTAACAACCTCGTCGGCGCAACACGCATTCAAACTCAAGAGCTGCTATCGTTAGGTAGCTTCAATGCCATTACGCACCACAGACAAATGTACCACGTACGGAAGACCCTTCCTTTCGCCTTATTGTAGCTTCGATAATGTTAGCGGCTGTTCGCTACGTAACGTAACAACTGCATAAAAAGCGTGCTTACCTTTCATTTTCCTTAGAAGCATGAGAAAGTTATCCTGCTGCCCCTCCTCGTGTTGACCCAGCATAGAGCCGTGCATAACGCCTTGTGGCCTTTACTTCTGTTTTCCATGATTTGCTGAACCATTGACCGATACAGAAACAAAATCATGCAGCGCACAGCAGACGGCACGTGTGCAGACAGTGCCAGGAGCAGACGAACAGAACGGCAGCTGAAGGGATAGCTGCAATAGCGCCGCCCGTTGGCGCAACAAATGCAAATCCCCCCCCCCCCCAAAAAAAAAAAATGGCCAGAAAGGGAAAATACAAGGAAACATATTTTCTAACACCTAATTCCGCGATATTGCTTTAATTATTTGTAGGTTTAGAATATAGAGGCAAATTTGCAAAGTGCACTTAATTTTCCGATGGCCACCAGAAACATGGCGACATTGTTTTCTAGATACCGAAAATAGCCCAGCTTTCCACCTACTGCTTAAGGCTTCCGCTATCTCTTTATTGGTAGTTATAAATGCGGTGGTGGGCACTATATCAGCAACTTTTAGACATTTCACAAGCAACCGAAACATGATCGCTGATACCTGGTAGTACAAGATTAGAACACGTTGCTTCAGAGACGTCAGTAAATAATAGAGAGTTTTAGAGTAGGGGACCCGAGCAGCTTGGGGACCCAAGCAATATGCGGGCCGCAAGTGCGCAGGCGCTGCACCTAAGCCAGTCTTGGGTTCTTGCGGGTTGTTTCTTCAGCTTCAAATAAGCTAGCTACCTTGTGTAAAGCCACTACCCCATTCAGGAGAAAAGGCCGGTGTGCGATAATAATCACAAAGTGCATCGGATGAGCTGCAGGGGTGGTCTATCGTATTCCGCTGTCACGCGGTAGATGCTACGTAGGCCAAACCAGAAGATGCATCTTAAGAGAGCACAGAAATAAGGTACAAAGTCTATCGGGTTATGGTTTTCTTGCTTTGAATTGCAAAACCTGTGCATGTCGCCCTCTTCTAGATGACACCGCTATTATAGAGAGGGATAAGCGCGAGTGCGTAAGATTAATAATAGAAACTGAGCAAATCATCTCGGCCGCTGACCAATGTATCAGCAAACCGTCACTATCATTGTCCGCGAGAGAGATTATTTGCGCATGCCATAAAAGCTGACCGCATTTGCAATGTATCATTCAGCAATTTATTTATGTTTTCTTGATGTACCGGTTTTAGATTGTTTTCATTCCATTATGCATGTACGTATCTTCCAGGGCGATATTGCTGCGCACGTGGCTTTTTTGGTGTATAAGTACAACCGATCGGAAATAAATTTCGTTGTTGATAGTAATTAGCGCTTGTCTTCATCTTCGTTTCTTCTGGTGTCCGTGTTTTTCTGTGCTACCCAGATACCATTCAATGTAGAAAGAGGATTTGGGCTCATCTAATCAATTTCTGGCACAATGACTACTGCAGTTCACCGATGGTCCTCAGTCCCCAGCGGCTGCGGAGCACCGGACCAAGACGGCGGTCAGATCTGCGACCCTGCAGAGGGTGCTAACAATCTCTGGATCTGGACAGGTCGCCACTGGAAATTGAACCTGGCAGACATCATGCTTGAAAAGCTTGCCGCCCTTTATACGTAATGCCTCACGACTTCAAGTGTACCAGAGAACTGGAAGAATGCCAACATTATACTAATACATAAGAAGGGAGACGTTAAAGAATTGAAGAATTATAGACCCATTAGCTTGCTTTCAGTATTGTATAAAATATTCACCAAGATAATTCCCAATCGAATCAGGGCAACACTTCAGTCAACCAACAGAACAGGCTGGCTTCAGGAAGTGGTATTCTACGGTGGATCACATCCATGCCATCCATCAAGTATTCTATCAATCTGCGGAGTACAATAAACCTCTCTATATGGCTTTCATAGATTATGAAAAGGAATTTGATTCAGTAGAGATACCAGCAGTCATAGAGGCATTGCGTAATCAAGGAGTATAGGAGGCATGCGTGAATATCTTGGAAAATATCTACAAGGATTGCACAGCAACCTCCGTTGTCCACAAGAAAAGTAGAAAGTTATACCTATCAAGAAAGGGGTCAGGCAAGTAGACACAATCTCTCCAATGCTATTCACTGCATGCTCAGTAGAAGTGTTCAAACTCTTAGACTGGGAAGGCTTAGGAGTGAGGTTCAACGGCGAATATCTCAGCAACCTTCGGTTTGCAGATGACATTGTCCTATTCAGCAACAATGGGGACGAATCACAACAAATCATTGAGGACCCTAACCGAAAAAGTGTAAAAGTGGGGTTGAAGGTTAATATGCAGAAGACAAACATAATGTTCAACAGCCTGTAAAGAGAACAAGAATTCAGGGTCGCCAGTCAGCCTCTAGAGTCTGTACAGGACTTCGTTTATCTAGGTCATTTACTCACAGGGGACCCTGATCATGCGAAGGAAATTTACAGAAGATTAAAAATAGGTTGGAGTGCATACGACAGGCATTGCCAAATCCTGACCGGGAGCTGAAAAAAAAAGAAGTGTACAATCATTGCATTCTATCTGTGCTAACATATGGAGCAGAAACTTGGAGGTTAACAAAGGAGCTCGAGAACAAGTTATGGACCGCACCAAGAGCGATGGAACGAAAAATGTAAGACGTAACGTTAAGAGACAGGAAGAGAGTGGTGTGGGTCAGAGAGCAAACGGGGATAGCGGATTTTCTAATTGGCATTAAGAGAATGAAATGGAGCTGGGCAGGCCATGTAATGCATAGGGTAGATAACCGGTGGACCATTAGAGTTACAGAATGGGTGCCAAGAGAAGGTAAGCGTCGTCGAGGACGGCAAAAACTAGGTGGAGTGATGAGGTTAGGAAACTTGCAGGCGCAAGCTGGAATCAGCTAGCGCAAGACAGGGGTAATTGGAGATCGCAGGGAGAAGCCTTCGTTTTGCAATGGACGTAAAATTAGCTGATGATGGTGATGAATAAATTTCTGGGAGATCAAATTAACCCCCCAACAACCACGTAGTCAGACCTCGCAATTTCTATCGCCGAACTTAGCTCGCATATTACTTTTATCTAACTTACGTGGGAGGGTGGTAAAAGGAAGAAAACTGACAATTTCGCGTTCTGCGGTTTTGTCAAGGCCCAAATAACAGGCATATCAAGCGAACAAGAAAAAAAATCGGGCATGGGAATAAATACGTGATAACAATAAATGAAATAATAAAAAGAAGAAACAAAGAAGTCGGAGTGCTTTCTGAATTTTAACATCAGCAGATTTTAAGACCGACTGGCAGAGCTGTGTCACTTTCTGCTCGGCTGACTGGAAAAAAAGTTATGTTTAACATGGTCTACTGTGCCATAGAAAAATACATCACACCACCTACTGCGGTTTTCCAAATCATCAACTTTACACGAAAGAGAACTGAGCGTTGTTTGAGGCGCATCACAACATTTTTTTTTTTTACACTCCGCGGCAGCCCTGGTGAGCTCTTCAAGCTTACCCACTACTGATTACAACATTTTCATCCTATTTTTAAAGACGATAGTCTTTTTTGGTTCGACATCGCATTCTTGCTCTTGGCTTTGTTCAGCTCAATAGCAGTTCTTTATTTCCTTGTGTCAATTCAAAAGCAGCCGTAACAAGACATCATCGGGACCTGGATTTCGTTTCATGTCACCCCATATACGCAAGAGCAAAAAATAAATTCATAAATAAAAATGCGAACCCACGAAACAACACGAAACGCCATCGCCAAGAGCACACATTTTTGTCAGTGTTATCTAACGCTTAGAAGGAGGACACATGGGGTGGAACCGGCATAGCAAGGGCAAAATGGTCGCAACAGAAATAACAACTAACCTTACTTTTCTTTCATTTACAACATTTCTGCTGACTTTAGAATAAAGCCATAAGTAGGAGTGGGCAGGAGGGACAATGTCTCTGTGATTAAATAATATATCAGCCTGTAATTTTACACACTGAATAGTGAACATTAAGGAACTGCTCCAAACCCACAAGTGAGAACAGAATTGTGAAATTCAATACACAAGTAAAATTGCACTTTATATGATATACGTTGAAAGACGCGCTAACTTCATAACAAAAAGACAGTGCAAAAGACAATCAAGACAGTGCAAAAAAAAAAAAAAGATTATACATTTTTTAGCTGCGATAAAAATGAAACCACCCACCCCATCACCAGCGACACCATTTCGCTCACGTACAGCTCACGGGAAAAAACCCCTTGTAGGCGTTGGTCATACAAAAAGTTTCTTAGAATTATACGCCCCCGGTGGGTCGTCGCGTAACTTTTTTTATGTATGCAGTGGGATCAATGTCAAGCTTACCATGATAGAAAGGGGAAAAAAATGCCATCCATTCGATGGCAGGATACGTAGGAAATGCCTACGGGTTTCCTTTGCAGCTCATTTATTGCTTTGTAGCTCATTTATAGCTCATTTGAACCTGCATCAAGAAGAGCGAATGCGTGATTAACTCAGCTATTGCCGCGCCGGTTCCACGCCCCAAATTAAGGGCGAAATGACACTTCCCGGCTTTTGTAGCCTGAAGTGGTCTGGTTCTTGATCTTGTGGTTTGCCTATCGATGCCGGGCAGCGTCCGTAGGTAGCGGTCAAGCACCCGGCCGCCGTGGTTGCTTAGTGGCTATGGTGCTGGGCTGCGGGATCAAATCCCTGCCACGGGGGACGCATTTCGATGGGGGCTAAATGCGAACACAAGCATGTACTTATATTTAGGTGCACGTTAAAGAACCCCAGGTGGTCTAAATTCTGCCGGAGTCCTCCACTACGGCGTGCCGCATTATCCGATCGTGGTTTTGGCCCACAATATAAAGCGC
The DNA here is from genome assembly GCF_013339745.2 of Dermacentor silvarum. Taxonomy (NCBI): domain Eukaryota; kingdom Metazoa; phylum Arthropoda; class Arachnida; order Ixodida; family Ixodidae; genus Dermacentor; species Dermacentor silvarum. The sequence goes on from NC_051157.2 coordinate 16,570,040, forward strand.
CCAAGCACACCGCCTCGTCGGTTTCCGTTCCGTCATCAGTACCCCACGGCGGTATGCAGAACGATTCGTCGCCATCCATCGATGAAAATTTATATAATCCGTACGGGTATCGACCAAGCGCTGGTTTACTGCTCGCACATCTGAGCATGTCCTGCACCAAGAAGAGCGAATGCGTGAGTGACGCAACCAATGCCGCAAGGCTCCACGCCCCCCCCCCCCCCCCCCCCACCCTTCTTGAAAGCAAATGTCCATCAAAGAAAATTAAAACAATAGTTTTCCATTTATGCTTGGTCATGGAGAATACATTAGTACGAAGGAAATAGTGTAATGATAAGCGCTTAAAATTTATATTAGTGTGCGAATTAATTATTTAATTATTGATTTGCTGAACTATCCACAACCGAAAACTCCCTTCAGCCTATCAATAACGCTAGTATGGACTCTACATTGGATTCTCAACGCTTAAACAGTTTCTAGACGTCAAATTTAGCGCCTATAGAAAAAAAAATTCAGATGAGATGTTGGGTTTTGTGGGGCTAGAGTTATTTAGCGTGCACTGAAAGCGCGACACACGCGAGTTCTTATATTCCGCCCGAATTAGAATGCTACCGCCGTGGCCGGGAATAGAAACGTTGACCTCGTGCTCAGCTATAAAGCCACCACGGCCCATCATCGCGGAAAAGGAAAACGTCGTTGACAAGGCCAGACCTTTCAACCATGTACGGTTAGACGTTTAACCTTACTTGCGATGCCCTTGACAGCTATAAAGGTCCCTTCGATGTGCACATCTGTATACGTAGTATGTTCTTTATAGGTTGCGTTCAACTCGCATTAGGCTGCGTGCCCCGCACCAAGAACACCGGATGCAATGTGTTCCCACGTGGAGCAATAAATCTGAAGTAAAGCCACGGCCGCTACATCACCGCGTATGGTTCTGTTCGGCATTGACGAGTTGGATTTTTATGATAAGGCTCAGACGACGAATAACAAGGCCAAAATTGACGGAACAGTGAAAACGCACTACAATAGTATAACGTTAAACTGAGCCGCTATTCTGGACATTCCGCCATTTTCTTCGAAGCGTGACGTACGCGCGACGCTTACAAAATGGCGCCGATAGCCCCGATTTGCTTTCGTAACATGACGCAAATTTGACGTTTCGCCTAAGAAACTGTAATGTAGGCATTGAACATAGCGTGGTTGATAAAGCAAAACAGTTTTCCTCCCCAGCAAAAATAAAGCAGCTAGCTCAAAGGGTACGATTATTCCATCAAAATCGTTTCTCGCTTCCGTCGTCTGCATGCGCGCAGACTGTCGTCTGCTTCATTAGCTAGGGTGCGTGTCCTCGGGAAATTGAATGAGTCATCGTATATTGGCGCCCACGCGCTTGCTTTCTACCTTGAGACAATATACGCGACCTGCCAGTGATGAGCCGCTATTCTGGACATTCCGCCATTTTCTTCGAAGCGTGACGTACGCGCGACGCTTACAAAATGGCGCCGATAGCCCCGATTTGCTTTCGTAACGTGACGCAAATTTGACGTTTCGCCTAAGAAACTGTAATGTAGGCATTGAACATAGCGTGGTTGATAAAGCAAAACAGTTTTCCTCCCCAGCAAAAATAAAGCAGCTAGCTCAAAGGGTACGATTATTCCATCAAAATCGTTTCTCGCTTCCGTCGTCTGCATGCGCGCAGACTGTCGTCTGCTTCATTAGCTAGGGTGCGTGTCCTCGGGAAATTGAATGAGTCATCGTATATTGGCGCCCACGCGCTTGCTTTCTACCTTGAGACAATATACGCGACCTGCCAGTGATGAGCCGCTATTCTGGACATTCCGCCATTTTCTTCGAAGCGTGACGTACGCGCGACGCTTACAAAATGGCGCCGATAGCCCCGATTTGCTTTCGTAACGTGACGCAAATTTGACGTTTCGCCTAAGAAACTAATGTAGGCATTGAACATAGCGTGGTTGATAAAGCAAAACAGTTTTCCTCCCCAGTAAAAATAAAGCAGCTAGCTCAAAGCGTACGATTATTCGATCGAAATCGTTTCTCGCTTCCGTCGTCTGCATGCGCGCAGGCTGTCGTCTGCTTCATTAGCTAGGATGCGTGTCCTCGGGAAACGTAATGAGTCATCGTATATTGGCGCCCACGCGCTTGCTTTCTACCTTGAGACAACATACGCGACCTGCCAGTGATGATCAGCGCACGCTCTAGGCCGCGTTATCGCTATCTCGTGATCCGAAAGTGACTCAGCCCGACTCGTCTGGCTGAGAAGCGGCCGAATATCATCGATAGCGTTGCGCGCGCCACAGGTATCCGCTTGAGCGACGCAAACGCCGGCACTGCCATCTCGGGCTCTATTCTGGACACGCATGGCGGCTGCACGGCCGCCATTATCCGCCATCTTGGCTGTCTCATTGGCTGTCCAGAGGTCACGTGTTTCGAAATTTGTGCCGGGAAACGGAAGTTTTGCAAAATGCAATTTTGTGTTTTCGTCAGAATGACGAAGCGTGACGTGGAGCTGCAAGTTTTATCGACTAATACTTTTTTGAGGTCCTTGGCACCTATATTGCGACTTTAGCACTTCAAAAAGAAAGTGGACGGTAGCGTGCAGAAGCTTGTGCAATGCATCTGCAATTTCGCGAATATGTGGTGGCGTTCCAAGATAGCCGGCATGTCAGCTTGTTCATTGGCTGAAGGAATATCCCGTGAGGAGCGTCACAGGAAGGGCCGTTTCGTAAACGTCAATTTGACGTTGCGTGACGTTGCGCTGGGCCGCCATTGCAGAGATTTTCCGCCATAATTTGTGGTGCGACGAGCCGCGCGAATTATGGTAATGAGCGGCCATATGCAATGGCAGTGGAGAGGCATGCGTATCGCCGCATTTTCCCTGTCATTTCGGGCCATAAAAATCTTTTGTTCACAACGCGTGTTCATAGCATTTGCATCGCTCTCGGGTGGTGTTGGCATTTGTGTTTTGCACCATAATTTTTATTAAAAACACGTTTATTTGAAATAATATTGGTTGAAAGTAGCAAACTGTCTGCGACTTTTTGCACTTTTCACTATTGCGTTTGTATTGTAATCAATATTACTGACTTTTCGCGTCATCAAAGGCTATGGCAACGGTGACTTTTTAATTTACAAAAATAAACGTACGCAAGACGGCGCCTTGAAGTTTCCTCTCGCGGTGCGAGTAGGCAGCGAAGTGCACAAGAGATGGCAGTGCCGGCGTTTGCGTCGCTCAAGCGGATACCTATGGCGCGCGCAACGCTATCGATGATAGTCGGCCGCTTCTCAGCCAGGCGAGTCGGGCTGAGTCACTTGCGGATCACGAGATAGCGATAACGCAGCCTAGAACGTGCGCTGATTATCACTGGCAGGTCGCGTATGTTGTCTCAAGGTAGAAAGCAAGCGCGTGGGCGCCAATATACGATGACTCATTCCGTTTTCCGAGGACACGCATCCTAGCTAATGAAGCAGACGACAGTCTGCGCGCATGCAGACGACGGAAGCGAGAAACGATTTTGATGGAATAATCGTACGCTTTGAGCTAGCTGCTTTATTTTTGCTGGGGAGGAAAACTGTTTTGCTTTATCAACCACGCTATGTTCAATGCCTACATTACAGTTTCTTAGGCGAAACGTCAAATTTGCGTCACGTTACGAAAGCAAATCGGGGCTATCGGCGCCATTTTGTAAGCGTCGCGCGTACGTCACGCTTCGAAGAAAATGGCGGAATGTCCAGAATAGCGGCTCTCTTGTGCACTTCGCTGCTTACTCGCACCGCGAGAGGAAACTTCAAGGCGCCGTCTTGCGTACATTTCTTCTTGTAAATTAAAAAGTCACCGTTGCCATAGCCTTTGATGACGCGAAAAGTCATTAATATTGATTACAACTACAAACGCAATAGTGAAAAGTGCGAAAATGTCGCAGACAGTTTGCTACTTTCAACCAATATTATTTCAAATAAACGTGTTTTTAATAAAATGATGGTGCAAAACACAAATGCCAACACCACCCGAGAGCGATGCAAATGCTATGAACACGCGTTGTGAACAAAAGATTTTTATGGCCCGAAATGACAGGGAAAATGCGGCGATACGCATGCCTCACGACTGACACTGCATATGGCCGCTCATTACCATAATTCGCGCGGCTCGTCGCACCACAAATTATGGCGGAAAATCTCTGCAATGGCGGCCCAGCGCAACGTCACGCAACGTCAAATTGACGTTTACGAAACGGCCCTTCCTGTGACGCTCCTCACGGGATATTCCTTCAGCCAATGAACAAGCTGTCATGCCGGCTATCTTGATCGCCACCACATATTCGCGAAATTGCAGATGCATTGCACGAGCTTCTGCATGCTACCGTCCACTTTCTTTTTAAAGTGCTAAAGTCGCAATATAGGTGCCAAGGACCACAAAAAAGTATTAGTCGATAAAACTGGCAGCTCCACGTCACGCTTCGTCATTCTGACGAAAACGCAATATTGCATTTTGCAAAACTTCCGTTTCCCGGCACAAATTTCAAAACACGTGACCTCTGGACAGCCAATGAGACAGCCAAGATGGCGGATAATGGCGGCCGTGCAGCCGCCATGCGTGTCCAGAATAGAGCCTCTGGCCGCGGTACGCGCACACGTTCCTGAATGGCCACGTGTTTTCGCTGTTATCACCCACTGTAACAGAGATGAAACGGCATACTTATAGCCCTGCCACACGGGCAACCTAAAGTGCACTTTGAGCGAGGGCGCTTTAGTCTGAAATTGTTATTTTGTACAAACAAGCGACGGCAGCGACGGCGACTTGACCAGTATACCAATCCAAACGACGCGTGCCGCCAAACAACTGCGCGGTCATTTTCCGGCGTGGCCGTAAACAGCCAGAGAGTGAGAGTAGTTTTGTCCTGTGTGTGTTTTCTTTTTTTTTTATGTGGCACATTGTATTACTTTGTAACGTTAGCAATCTTATTTAAAATGTTATTAAAAATTACTCCTGACTCTGCTTCCAATATTACTTTACTCATTTTTTACTCATTGCTAACGAGGTTACACACTTCACCGCCGCGAAGTGTCTACTAAGCGTTCCCGTGTGGCAGCCTGCGAATGACACTAGCGGTGAAGTGAACTCGCTCAAAGTGCACTTAAGTTTGCCCCTGTGACAGGGACATTACTGCCCGGCTTATTTCTGCTACACCGTGGTGCCTACCTGATAAGGGTTGCACTTACGACGGTCAACAATAATTTTCTTCCCCAATGGAGGTTAAATACTATAAAGTGCATGCAGCATGTGTGTAACGTTATTTTCTTAAGTTAATTTTAAACTAAACATTTAATTTGTTTAAGTATAAATTTGTTTTTAGCTTTTACGCCTATTTTGGCTACCTCATTCTTCGACCACTGCGTACATACAATCTATTATAGAAGGGAAAGGCTAGAATCCGAAATAAAAGAAAAAAATTAACGCAGGGAAACACAACGAGCAAATCAACAGTCATGTCTTCAAATAAGTTGTTCGTTTGACTGAAATTGTATTTTAGACGTACAAACAAAGGAAGAGAAAACAATAGAATATGTTGTCATTGACTACACAAAGTTTTGGCCTGTGCGGCACAATACCATAACGTTTTTTTTTTTTTTTTTTTTTCGTCGGAGTACAAAACAAATATGGCGGCGGCTTAGTTCAGCTAACCCTGGATATGCAAAGCGAAAGCTTGGTTTAGCCTGGTTTAGCGCGGTTTAGCGCGGTGAGTTACGTGGCCAGGCGGCGACCCAGCTGCGAAGAGCGCATGCGCTAAGCCACCGGTGGCGGCGGAGCTCGGTGCGGCGAGTCACGTGATGCGTTGCCAAGGCTACGGCGCAGCTGCGGTCAAATGAAGGTCAAATTGGTGGTGACGGCGAAATTCGGCTCGACGTCCTTAGTAAAACTTTCGCTTTAAAATCAGTCCTCAATTCAAATCAGTCAAATTAGTCATAAATTTGAACGCGAACATACAGCATATTCTGTGACAGATATAACGGGTTTCATTTCCTTGCACACCCCTGCGGAGGGGCAGCGATAGAAAAGTTAGCAATAATTCATGCAGCCACACGGTTAGCCCTAAGCTTCCGATTTTTCCTACCGTAAAATATCCAGAAGACATCCCCCTCGGTTCCCTATATCGTAGACTATTGGGAGCGAGGGCTGGCCAGGAGGCGCTATGGCAGTTTGAGTGAGCGAAATGTTGACACGACAAGAAAAATTGTGTGTGCACCCTTTTTGCTAGAATTTCAACTCTGTGTCACCTACATCATTATCACAATGAAAGTACACACTGTCATACTAACAGTCAAACAACTTCGTCAGGATCAAGATCCGCATTTGTAATGCCTCAATTCGGAATACGTCAAAGTTGTCGTCTTTCACATGGTAGCCGAGCTCCACGCAATAATAGTGGCCGCTGAATTTATTCAAGCACAGGAGAAACCTGCTGTGTGGTCTATCCTCACAGACTGATGATTGCGGCACTTTTGCCCGCGTGATTCAAACACAAGGATGATTTAACAGATTCCAGCTACACCATCAGGCCGTCAAACGAAGCTGCAATGGATTCCTAGACATGTCGGTATAGCAGAAAACACTGAACCCGACAAAATGGCCAGAGATGCACATCATTCCGCTCCTGTCACACTGACTCAATTCCCGAGGGTTGATACTATGCAAGTCTATAACAATTATGCAAGTCTATAACACAAGTCTGTCTATTTCACGCCAATGCTATGAACAGTCTTCTGTGTAGAGTTTACCCCCATCTACAGATTCTTATCTCTGCTGGTGCTGGCCGTGGCATAGGCTCTCTCATTCATCGTATCAGGTTAGAAGGGACGTATGCAGGTAGCTTTTTGCACCGTATGCCTTGTACGTGCGGTCATTCATGGGAGCGTGTGGAACACCTACTATTCAGCTATTATAAGTTAGAACAGCGAAGATATTCTTGGAAGGCAACGTCGATGACCCGTGATAATCGTCCTTTCAGCGTGGAAAAGTTGATTGGACCATGGGATCAGGCATCATTACAGCGATCAGCTCTGAAAGCTTTAATAACGTTCTTTACTGAACGTGACTTTTCGTCTACTAGACTCGAGGCTTGAAATGTGCATATGGTTCTGCATACGCGTATCATTCAATATTTATTTATGTACAGGAAAGTGCAGGCCAAAATGCGGCTTAAGTAACTGCCCATTTGGTAAACCGCACGATGAAATACGCAATGTAAAAGAAATAAAAGAAGGTAACAAGAACGATTTAAGCGTAAGAAGATAACACATCTTCCGAAGAAAACGGTTCATTTCCGTGCTCAAAACGAGGTGGTTGCCGATGCACCAAGCAACGGAATATCCAAGAATGCCCGCGACAGCATGCTTCTGCTGGTGGGAGGCCGCTCGCAGCCTCGATTGAATATGGTCCGCCTCCTGTGCGGTCTGAGGGGTCCTTCTCTAGCGCGATGTCAAGGCGCCAGCGGGGTCATCCTTCTTTACATTGGCAGTTTGTGCATTCCTAAACTCACAGCTTGATATATATATATATATATATATATATATATATATATATATATATTAGAAAGAATGGCATACACTTAAACGGTGGTAATATATCGGAGGAACAAGCAACAGTAAGTTTGCTGAATATATAATGAATGTAGTAAATGGCAAAGCCAGAGAGAACTCATAAGGGAAAGGCAGGGAGCTTAATCAGGCTAAGCCCGATAGGCTACCATGCACTGGGGAAGGGGAAAAGGGATTTGAAAGAGGAGAAGAAAGAGATGCCCCATTTCCTCGCCAGTGGCGCGGGGCTACTCATTTTTTCGATCACCGTTCCAGCGATGAAACCCAGATATGAGAGCGAATGTGCGGGTACTACACAAAGATTCACATCCTGAATTCTGGCGTTTTACGTGCCAAAACCACGATTCGATTATGGGGTACGCCGTAGTGGGGGACTCCGGAATCATTTTGACCACCAGCGGATCTTTAACGTGCCCCAATACACGGGACACGGGCGTTTTTTTGCATTTAGCCCCCATGGAAATGCGGCCGCCGCGGTCGGGATTTGATTCCGCGACGTCTTGCTTAGCAGCGCAACATTATAGCCGCTAAGCCACCACGAGGGTAAAATTTACACATCCTCATCACGCAATTATTTGCATAAGAAGCAGGCAAACAAGATGAGAGTTTCCATTGTGATAGAAATCTGCTGTAGCAGTAAACGAGTTTGGAGTCAAAGAAATAGCTAAAGCCCGCTGTTCTTTTTTTTCTTTCTCCTTTCATTATCATCGTTATTGTATCCCTCTCTCACCGTCTGCCTTGCCCCAGTGAAGAGCAGTAGTCTAAGTCACTTTGGATGATGAATAGGTGATCCAACCTCGAAAACAATTTCCTACCTCGCGCAGCGCCTCTTTTGCGAGTGTACATCAAATGACAATGCATAGGCGCTGACTACGGGGAGGAGGCTCGAGGCCCCCCCCCCCCCCGCCTTTCAAATATCATTACCGGATTTCTTTTACCCACATAATTTGAGGATTCTCTTGTGTTGCCTCCACATTTTCACTTTTGTTGTGGCTAAAAGCTTACGGCACTATTGTTGGCGCGGACGTGCACGGCGTTTAATTTATACTGTCGCTTTATTTCGGCAAATCCTGATAATAGGAGGACAAGCGCATTAGAAGCACCAGCGGCGGCTACCTCATCCGTGTATCCTCACTTTAACATATATTTTTTTAAATTTCCGCTGAGAACACCACGCACAGACACAATACATTTAAGTATATACAAAGGACAAAGTTTATTATATGTTTTAAAGAGAAGGAGGTAGTCAACTAAATGGATAGCCTATACCTAGAGAATGAATATGTTGATGTTTGTTCACCTCACTTCAAATTACTTTGCGTGCTTTTTTGACCCCGAAAAAAACCTGCAGACTGAATTCAGTGACCCGTTCGGCAGAGTCTTCTATCAACGGCGTGTGAAAAGCACGTGAGAGATATGTGTCTCAATATTGATTCTCTTTCCAGTAGGCAATTCTAACGACTGGCGACAAAATAAAAAAAAAATGTCACAGTTTCGCCCTAAGGGCGAAGCAATGAATGCAATAGCAACACAGCAATGTCATACGAAGTAAGGTGAGCGGCTTTGGTAGCAATATGAATTGTAGTAAACATGAGCTGATTAAGTAAGCAGGTGTGCTGCGGCGTAAGTAGACCGACATGAAGAGAGACTCGATGACCACGAGAAGGCGCGTGTGAAACGGTGGTGTTGATGAGAAGCGCTTCCCGTGGGCAGCGCGTGCGAAGGGACACACCTGTAGCGCTGCACTGCCGATCCGGGCAGCATTGCGTGTGTAGCGTGCGTTGGAAAATGTGGCCCGACTATTACGAACTGAATGAACAAGCGTGGTGTGAGCGCGCACAAACACGAAGAGATCACACTGAATGACAGCAGACAACGACTGTCAAAACGCTGGCAGCAAGCATACGCCGCAGCGGGCGAAGGTACGTGCGGTCTATCGCTTCAACGGAAACTGAGCGGCCAATGCACTTAAAGGTCAGAGCCGTGTGGAGATAAGAGACGGTGCGAGCGAGCGACGAGCGCGTTTGTTGGCAGAGAAGTGCGCCCCCCCCCCCCCCCCCCCCCGACCTTGATCCCTCCGGCGCTGGCTTCCTGCTTCCTTGCTTTCGCGTGGGAGATTGAGTGCGTTCGCTCTCCGTGATAGCGCGCGTCTCCGCACGCTTCCTCTCGGGCATACGGCGCGCGGCGAAGATTTTATCTATAGGGAACCTCACGGCGACGGCGACGGCGACGACGACGCCGACGGCATAAATCCGGTTCAAGTGTCCATATAATTGCTATCGCAATAATAAAAAAAAGCTCTTCTAATTATATACAACATTTACGCATTCGGGATGGAAACATCGCCTTTTGCACGTAGAGGCCATAAATACGGGGTGTTTCAGCAAACACTTTCAAACAATTTTTAAAGCTTGCCTGTGACAGACCACAATTCTAGTTCATGAGCTTGTCTACTCGAAGAGCTGGACATTACTTGCACAAAAAAAATGAAATGCATGATCGATTAATTTTAAAAAATCACCAATTAGGTTTTTGACATAACAACTTATGGCCCGTGTTGCAATTTCCAAATTCTAGCCGTAGAATTCGCAAGGCGGATGCACTAGGAACTAATTCTCAGGATGGCACCAGTTTCGAGATATTAATTCCCGAACATTGTGGAGAAATGCATTGGCGTTCCAGTTAATTTTGCGCTTACCTGCAGTGGTTGTTTAGTGGCTATGGTGTTGGACTTCTAAGCATGAGGTCGCTGTATCAAATCACGGCCGCGGCGGCTGCATTTCGATAGGGGCGAAAGGCTAGAACACCCGCATACTTAGATTTAGGTGCGCGTTAAAGAACCCCAGGTGGTCTAAATTATTCCAGAGTCCTCCACTACGACGTGCCTCATAATCAGATCGTGGTTTTGGCACGTAAAATCCCATAATTTGTTCTTTTCATACTTTTGTGCTTTGATGCATAAAACGACGTTTTGTTGAGACAGTGACTGGCGCGCCAATGTATTTCTCCGCAAAGTTAGAGAATTAATATCTCGACACTGGTGTCCATCGGGCACGCGACGCAGCAGAGAGGCTCGGCCTTTCTGTACCGATGTGGGAGCGGCCCGCTAAGTGCATTCAGAGGTACCGTAATAAAGTTTTATCATACCATACCATACTGGTGTCAGCCTGAGATTTAGTTTAAAGTGGATCCGCACTCCGCGGCTAGAATTTGTAAATTGCAACATGGGTCATAAGGTAATTAACTAAAAACTTAATTGGTTAATTTTGTTAATTAGTCGATTATGCGTTTCAATTTTTTGCGCAAGTAATGCCCGCTTCTTCGAGTAGACGAGCTCATCAACTAGAATTGCACTATCTGCCTCAGGCCACCTTTAAATATTTTGGAAACTGTTCGCTGAAACACCTTGTATTCACTCAGTAACCGAAATGATGCCAAGCCGGATTCACTCAAAATCAGAATAAATAGAAGTCTAGAAGTGATGCGCAGCAGCGCTTATACTCGGACTCAAAGTACTAAAAAAATAAAGAAGAGTGCAGTGTGGCCGGGAAGGCGGAGCAGTATTAGTGATAGCGAAGTAGAAGACAATTTATACGAAGAAAGATTCTTACCCTGTGAAACCGTGTAAGGACCGCACCCGTGTAAGGGCCGTACCCATAACTTGACAGCCAATATTACAAAAAAAAAAAAAAAGACATCCAACCGAGAAGCAATCGCGCTCCGTGCGCTGATTCTGATCGGGCTCAACAGCGAATTGTCGCGCGCAGCATACTTTCGTGCGTCGTTACTGGATGTCAAGAGGAGGCGATCGCGGAGGTTTACGGCGGATTTCATACTCGTAGTTGGAAAAAGGAGGTCAAATGGCCCGGTCCCATGAACGGCTCGTCAAAATCGCGACAGAGAAGTGTTTCACCGTTGCGGAGAAATGTTCTCTGTTTCTCTTCCTGCGTTATCGGTGAGCTCGGCAAATAAAAATGGAGTCGTAGGGTTTCACATCTATACTGCGCTTGCGCGAAAGTGTACGAGAAGCCGCGGGGGTGGGCATTGTTCTCATTCGTCGCTCGCACTTTGCTGCTACGACAGGGATAGCTGGGCTACGAAGATAAGCAAGCGGCTAAATAACCTGCCATCACGACTTCCTTTCAGTTCGTAATTAATAGGAGATACGGCGAGTTCATATAGCACCACCGACCTCTTCTACTCGCAACAGCCGAAGCGTAGCAGCGTTGTCCTCGACCCGTGTAACATGATATCGCAGATATGTGGACACGTGAACGCGAGAGCAGATGGCGGCATACGAAAAGAGGGAGAGCGTTAGCGAATACGGGGACAGAGTTAGCCGCCGCTGCTGCCGTCGCAAGACGGTGGCCCTGAGCGTCTGCTTCCTGACGTCGCCCCCGTGGTGCCGCAACAACCGGCCTCACCCTTTCGCGCTCTCTCCCCTTCGCCCATATTCCATCGCCCGCTTTACGAATCCTCGCTCATGAAACCACCCGTCGGTCGCACGCTGTATTGCTCGCGTACTTCTCAGCTGCTCACGCAGCGCACGCCGCGCGCTTCCTGCTTCCTTTTAACGGCGCGCAGTAGCAAGGTGTGCTTTCTGTTCCCTCAGTAAGCAAGTTTGCGTCCGTGCGTCTGCCCCCACGCCACAAGAAGACAGTCATGGCGACGCCCAGGCCCGACATCTTGAGGAAATACCTCGAGCTCGAGCAGCCGGATGATGTGGTCTTCTGCACATACGTGTATATCGACGGAACTCTGGAGAATGTGCGTGCCAAGACCCGGACCTTCGACTTCGAGCCGAAAGCCCCGGAAGGTGAAGATTGCTGCTTGCGTTACTTCGTATACACGCGCTCTTTATAAGAAAAATATTTCAACCTTAGGAATAGTCAAGGCAATAGCCAAATTTAAACTAACAATATAGCAAAGTCAAAGCAATAGTCGTATTCAAACCCAATTCATCAGCTTTACGAGTATTACCTAGCAATAAGATGTAAAATATCCCTGCTCATAACAATCGCGCTTTTTGGAGATATTTCAACTAGAACCATACATTATCCCATACCCTACTCGTCACCAACAACACTGGATCATTCCCTTCTGCAGAACACACTTTGGCTGACAAATGCTTCGCTTCACTGTTCCTGCTTTATTAAACAAATTAATTCAAAAAAGGATGATAATTACATAATGTGGTACACGTGTCTTTAGGGAATCACTTTTATCATGAAATCAACGAAATAATATTTATCACTAACTAAAATTTCAGTGTATATTGTAGTTTGTCTTCATGTATTGTACTGTGTAATTGAACCGTAAAGGAATCTGTGCATACATATTTTCAGTTCGTGATAAACCTATGTTTACGTGTATTACGACTTGTAAGATATTAACCCTTTTTTGTTATGAATGAATTTTGTTCGTCTGTCCTCAATGCTTTCCATGTATCAGGGAGGCTCGGGTTCCCCTCAAGTGACTAATGACACTTTTATCCCGAGCCTGCCCTCATCCTTGGGATGAAAATAATCTGATTTGATTTGAAAAAAAAAAGAAAAAAAAAACTAGCAAGAGCAAGGTTTCAGCTAGCAATGGGATACGATATTTCTACGTTTGAATGAAAATGACCTCTGCAGTTTTCATTCAATAGCATCTCTCCCTGTCTCCGCACAGAAGGTGGCCTTAAAATTTAGAGCAGTCAGCTCTGTGTTGGTGGTTTAGTTGATTATTTCCTTCCTTGCGAGCGATCGAGCTGGCGCGGTGCCTGAAAAGCATACGAGCTGCTTTGCAAGAGCGCGCAACCATGATTAGAAGCACAGCACGAAAGAAACTTGTACACACGCGTACAACTTCAAGCACGGTGTAAGGTCGAAGATAAGCAAGTAACGGCTGCCTGGAATACAATGCTCGGTTGGAGCTTCCACCATTGCAACTACCGCATCTAGGAGTACAATTGCACCACAAGACAACACACAGACGCTGCTCGGTATGGCAGCAGCAGCGAGCGAATCGACCTTCATGCTGCATCTTGCCTCAACGCGAACTAAGCGTCGAAAGCATAGCGCATACGAAGATACCAGCACTCGGAAGCTTCGTGTGCTTCTGAATTTAATTTACTTAATTTACTCTATATTAATTAACTGTGCCTTAATTAACTTTGCCTTAACGCCAAACGGGGTGGGTTCAACTCCAACATAAGCTAGAGGGTTCGACTCCCATCGAAGGTCGTGGGTTCGAGTGTCTGGAATAACTCGAACCCACGACCTTCGGTGGGAATCTTAATTAACACGATGACGAAGTGACCCGCGCACCATCAGAATTAAAGCGGGGCCGGAGGCCCCGCTTTAATTCTTTCTCTTTAGGACCTAAATAAAGTTCGTACTCACTCACTCACTGCGTGAGCATTCCGCCGGTAGTGGCAGGGTAAATCCCACTTTCCTAAATCCAGGTAAAATCCGGGTAAAATGCATGCGCTGTACCACTTTTTTTTTCTGTTTCTTTTTTTTTTTTAAGAAAATGCTGTTTTATGCATTAAAGCACAAAAGTTACTGGAACGCCAACGCAGTTCAACGGACACTTTGAACATTAATATCTCGAAACTGGTGTAGTATTGAAAATTCGTTCCAAGTCGATATGCCTTGCATACTCACTATAGCTACAAATAATAAATTGAAATATGTGCCGTAAGCAAGTAATTTAAAATGTTATTAGCATATTTATGTTAACTATTTAATTAAGCATTTTGATTTCTCGTAGAAGTAATGGCCGCGTCATCGAGTAAGTTAGATCAAGGGTTATTACTGTGCTATGTGTCACAGGCATTTTTTTTTAAAAATGGTGCAACGAAAGAAATTCGTCGGCCCTTCCTCCGTGAAGATAGTTAACCAGCGAAGCTGAAACGTGCGGCCCCGGTGTTCATTACTGGGTTAATCCCGAGGGTTCATTACAGTATTTCTCAATTATGAGGTTACATACACGTTCGGCTGCGACGGAGAGAACGACGTCAATGACGGTATGCCCGCAGTCCGCCGTTGTCGCTTGCGTTCGATATCTCGAGTTTGCTCGGCGGCAGTGGTTAGCAGCATTCGCCCGCCATTGCCACTTGCTATTCTTCGAAATTAAATTACTTCAAAATTAAATCTACCCGTTACGGTAAGTCAATGAATGGCTCGTACCCCTTAAGCAATGGCTCATACCACCGTAAACGCGGCCTCCCCATTACGACTGACAGAAGACGACAAATAATAAATTCTGCGCTGGAATGATGAGCGGCAACGCAGCCAGCTGTGGGAGACGACGACGATGACGAACGCGAGAGCAGTGGCTCGAGCGCAACCCGAGGGTGCCAATGAGCCAGCTGCGGAAGAAGACGACGACGCTCGAGCCAATGCTGATGATGAAAGTTTTCTGTACACAGGCGATTTCGCCTAGACATATAAAGCTTCGCGTTAAGAAAACACCCTGTCTGTGCAGCTCTTGAACGAACCCTCGCTCTCGGCACCAGTGCTTCTAGACGGAGCAGAGCCAAGGGTTGGCATACCGGGCAGTGTTGGCATAGCGGGCAGCTGAGCGCCAAGTGTTGCGTGAGGGGAGAGGGCATCGCCGAATCGGTGGCATAAGGCGTTGGCACCGCAGGCTGCTGCTTGCTGGCTCGGGCAGCACGACCGCTATGGTACATTACTCGCAGCGCAATACTCTAAGGGCCCCTCAGTGCCGTTTAATTGGACATTAATGCTGTCGCATTCACAACTCGTAAGAAGTGCGTAGGTGTACCTAAAAGCAGCATCGTCGACAGTCATCGTGAGATAGGTTCTGATGAATTTTTTTCAGCTTTCTGTGCCCTGTGAAAGAAAAAAAAATTCCCCGGAATTTTATCTTTTACCGAGCCCTCAGATCTCAAATTGCAAGACGCTCCAAATCCGAGTCAGAAAAAATTACGGGGGATGCTTACGGCTTTCTAAGAATGTGAAGGCGACAGCCTAGTTTCACCTTCTGTTGATCTGCGGTTGAACTTTCTGTTGAACTTTAGCTCCATCCATAGCCGTTTCCTCCCGACGGCAGTTACGACGAGCGGCATTTCGAGCTGCTCGAGCCTCTTCCGCTGTGGCGTACTTTCTCGGTCTTCGCCGCTCGCGGCTAGGGCCTGGTGCGTCGGCCCCCATAAAGATGTGGAATGAAGCTCTGAGATCACGCGACGACGTATACAAGGCGCGCGAGCGCGCTGCCGCCGTTTCCAGAACGTTCTACGGGCGCCGCCGCTGACATTTCCCTCCTCCTCCCCAGCGCCGCTGTTGCCCTTTCCCTCAATGCCCTCCGGCGCCACCGCTGACATTTTCCTCCTCCTCCCTAGCGCCGCCATTGCCCTTTCCCCCAACTCTTCGCCTGCGCACCGTCACCCTGTCTCAGAACCCTCCTTCAGCGCTGCTGTTTCCCTTTCCCGGCACGCCCCGTTTTTCTGTACCTAAGAACACGACCTTGAAATAGAGACCTAAGGCTTTCGCCTTAAAAGCACGCGCCACCCGTTACTTTCCGGAACAGTGATAGGGCGGAAAGGAGGGCCGAGGGCACTGATAAAAACTGCTGACTCTCCCGTAATCGAGAGTAGATGTAAGCATGAAATGGCTACCGGCAAAGCAGATTGGTTGGAGATGATATAAGCCACAATTTTAAAATGGTGTAGTACATGTTCGCAACGGCACACCTCACCACACTACACCGCACCCAGAGTATATATCTTACACCGTGACCGCACCACACCGCACCACGCTGTACTGTGCACTGGCCCACATGGACGCAATAGTTTCCCGTCACAGACAGAACCTCATTGCAAGTCTCGTCTCAGCCAAACAGCCATCCGCGGCGCGTCGGACGCTGCCGGCTTGGTCACGCAGCGTGGAGCCATCTCTCGAGCCTGCGCAAAGCCGGCGCAAAACAGGCGCCACGGAACTCACGGACCGCTGGCGTTGAAAAGAGCACAGGCAACCCTGTATCAGCGCCAAAAGATGACACTCAAGCGTATGGTGCCCTGTATCTGGCTTCTGAATATTGTTATTGGAAATGACAAATAAAACTTCAGCGCACTAGATGTTACAGCTTGGGTGATATTGTGAACAAACATTAGGAAGAACTCGGAAGCAATATTTTTGTAACTTGTTTGGCCAGTAACTAGCGTATGTAAGGCTGTCTTGTACAAAGAGTTGGGGGCCAGAGACCGCATTTTCTCAACTTTTGACTGGTTGCCCGAATAATCTCGTTTTGTTCTCGCAACGATGTCCGTATGTTCTCGTTTGAGTGCCCGAATAACGGCTCTGGCTTATGGCCCAAGGTCACTGGAAGGTCGCCGACAACGGGAGCTAAAAGCATTTCATGCTTAAAAAGTCGCAGTTTCGCCCGAAAGGCGAAGCATCAATTGCGATAGCAAATTTACTAGTAGAGTCAACGGATTAAGGATAGTAGTTTTATGATCTGCGTAAACTTGGACACATTCGCTTACTAACTGAATTAACAAGCATGGTGTCAGCGCGCTCAAGCAAACGTGAATAGATCACACTCGATGACCGCAAACGGGCACTGTCAAAGCGCTGGCGTGAGCAAGCACGGCAGGATCAGTGACCGAAGGTTCGTGTGGTCTCTATCGCTTCAACGGAAACTGAGCGGCGAAAGCACAGAGCTTACAAAGGTCAGAGCCGTGTGGAGATCGCTTTCAAGATACGGTGCGCGCGACAGCTCTCAGCCGCTCAAATTATAAGTACGCAATTCCTGGCATAGAAGCCGCGCAGCCTTCTTCCAGCGCTACCTTCCCGCTTTCCTCCTTTCGCGTGGGAGATGAGTCGCCAGTTCCACTTGCGCCCGGTCGCAAGATACCCATTTAGTGCCGCAGCTAAACGTCGCCTCCCCTCCCCCCAGGGCCTTTCGCACGACCGGAGACGTCGTGTTTGCTCTCCGCCGTGCGTTCGCTCTCCGTGAAACGCGCGTGCCTCGCGCGCTTTCACTCGCACATACAGCATACGGCGCGCGGCGACGAGTTTATCGCTGTTGGACTTTATACTGAACCTCACGGCGACGACGACGACGGCAGGAATGTGCTTGGAGTGTCCATATAATTGCTATCGCAATAAAAGTATTTTAGGAGGGGAGTGTGGTCCGGCTGTGACAGCGCACGCGGGCGGCGCCTCGCCGCGAGATAGAGCTACAGGCGGCAACACCGTCGCCGCGTTAGTGTGTATATAGACCCTTTTCACGGTGACATCTGCGGGCGCCGCCATGTTTGATTACGTGGTGAGGCGTCCATTCTTTGCCTCCGTTGCCTCCGTGTTTATAATGGATGCGCATGACGCCGGTGCGGCTCAGAAAAGCTCTATTTCGGCGGAGATCGTAGAAGGTGAATGGGTGGATGACACGAAGCTTTGGCCACTGCTTCAGAGGGAATGTAAGCGCTTTCTGAGCTCATGCTGCTGTCAAAGAAAGAGTCAGAGTCAAAGAAAGCTCCCCTTTAAAAGCAGGGAAGAGATTTATAAGAACGGATCCGCTACAGGGATAGGTAACGGTAGAAGGTAGATATAGAAGTTTTAAGACAGAAAATAAAGATTAAAGAAATGTAGATAAAATGCTACACTGTAAAGCCTGTATACCTGATTAGCTCAAGCAGGATAGGTGACTATTTGTCACCGCCCTGTTTCAAAGGGGATGTCAATAAATCATCATCATCACATAGGGTGCCGTGCATGTTCTCCCGATACCCCGCTGGGTGAAGAGAGCATTCAGGAACCCTATAGACTTATACATACAATATCTGCAACAAAAGACATAATCGTCGGGCTAAGTGGTTATACGCATGGTTGCGTGGTTACGCCGTACGCAGCTGTCTTGCATTCTAACAGCACGGCTGGCTTACACGGGAGATTAATTTTAGGCGCGCTTCGGAGGGGAACAGCAGTTGAACGGTGAGAGGGTCATTAAAGGAGAGTGAATGACTCAGTCGCCATTAAAACACTTAGGTCTTTCATGCCGGTCTCCATTAAAAATGGCGGTCGACCCGAAACAACGGCGTGAAGGTTTCGCATTCTCTTCCTTGCTATTATGGAGCAGTAGGAGCTATGTTTTTGGTTTGTTATGTCGCTGTCGCCTCCTTGAAATCGAACTAGCGAAGTACAGTCGACCTCGGCCAAAACACGCGACAAATTAGTTGCTATATTCAGTTCCTTACGCTTAACATATCTAACAGTGTTAAGAGGGTGTATGACATATGGTGATGCACCTCTGCACATCTTTCTCTGTAAACGGAACTCCTGTTAATCGAAACTCATTTAACCGGTCCCTTGAGGTTCCGTTTAACGAGATTCTAGTGTGCGTGTGTGCGTGTGCACGAGCGTGCGCGCGTGTAAGTGTGTACAGGCAGCCGCGTGGCTTTAAAGAAAATCACTCTGCAGTGCTCAAAAGCCAAGCGTCACACCGACAATAAAAGCATGCCGGAAGCAGCAGTATATTTTGCTGGGGTGTGGCACTAAACTTTGCAGGGCTATTAACCGGTGCTTCCTGAATAAGCATAAAAATTAACCAGTGATCTTCTGACTGTCTGTATGAAAACATGAACCGATAAAGAAAGCAACAGGAGAGATAGGAGGCAAGGCAGGGAGAATATATAAAGGGTGACTGCGACAAAATTTTGGTCTGCTTAAAATCCTACTTTTACTTGCCAAATATTGCGTTTGAAATATTGCACAGCGCTGTGCACTATCGTCTCTGCTTCTGCCCTCGTTTTCCTGTGTGTGCAGTTTTTCGTTCGCAAAAGTTTACTTCAAAGCTCTTCATCCATTTGATTTGGTGTATCATTCTTTAGTCATCAAACAATTGGTAATTTGTTGAGAAATTAGCAACAGAACAGTTGCCGCTATTTCCGACTACATCCAAATAAATCATTGGTATAATGTTTGGGAGCATGCACTCCGC
Source organism: Dermacentor silvarum (assembly GCF_013339745.2). Classification (NCBI taxonomy): domain Eukaryota; kingdom Metazoa; phylum Arthropoda; class Arachnida; order Ixodida; family Ixodidae; genus Dermacentor; species Dermacentor silvarum. The sequence goes on from NC_051157.2 coordinate 16,589,597, forward strand.
CCCATGGTCTCCAAAGGCAGCTTAGAAGAATGGCAAGCTGATTGAGCTGAATGTCAATCTAAAATGCTAGGGTCAACAAATTTGTGAGTCGAACTATAATTGAAGAGCGATCAAGCAGCTGGGTGTGCTATGCAGGAGATACACCCTGCTTACAGGAAATACCTTGCCGCAGGATTGCTCGGCGCAAGAGCGTTATTTCAGTGCACGTTGTGAAAGTGAGCCACGCTTGGCCCTTTACCCACTTTGTCCGAATAGGCCTCGAGGCATCGTTATTCTCTGGTATCCGTTCCTCTTGTGCAGATTGCCCTCGCTGGACGTTCTGCGCCCTGGGCACGTACCAGTGGGGGGACGCCGGTGCAAAGTCCGAGATGTACCTGGAGCCCGTGGCCCTATTCCGCGACCCGTTTCTCAAGGGAAGGAACAAGCTGGTGCTGTGCCAGGTGTTGCAGCACGACGGCACGCCGCATGGTATAGGCGAAATAGCTTGCGATATTGAGTGACTTAAACTGACTGACTGACTGACTGATTTAGTTAATAATTTCCTGGGTACAGATTGATTGACATATCGATTAATATATTGATGAATCGATTAGTTCATTAAGTTATACCTACGTTTCATCTGAGCCACACCTGTGATATAAAGGAAACTAGGGGCGGCTGATCGTTAATTTTGACCAGCTCGATTACTGTAATGTGCACCTAAATCTAGCAGTTGAGCAGAGAATTGGGTGATCTAATGCACATTTAGAAGGAAAACAGCAGCGGAGCATACGCTGACTGACCACCCCGATGTTTCGGCATTCTGTGCTCATCGGAATGCGGCTGCCGCTCTCTAGAATAGAAAGCGTAATCTCGTACTCTGTAGCGCCAGCTTTGGTATCCCCTTGCCGTGCCGACGTAGAGTGTTAGCGTGTCCGGTAAACGCAAGCGGACTATAGTTTTACCGGATGAGTGGAGGCGCAAACGCGAACGGCCTGTAGGGTGCAACCATATGGTGGCGCAGAGCTCAACCAGACAAACACAGCTAATGTTGTAGTATCCAAGTGCATTTTAATTTACACCAGCAGTGACCTAGAATACACTTGCTTACTATAATATCCGCTGCTTGTTTGTCTGGTTGAGCTCTGCGCCAACAGGGGGCTGCACCGCGCAGGCCGTTAAGGTATGCACCTCCAATCATCCGTTAGAACATAAGACATATCCACTGCCTCTTCGTGAAGCCTATTGCACCCCGGTTCAAATCCATACTCGCCATTGCTCTTCACTTGTGTTGCTAGATGTCCTTCTGTTACCAAATTTATTGTGACGGGCTTTCGACCCTATCGCACCTTATAGGTGGCGCTCGGGCGGAGCAGTTGCCAGTAACTATATATCTGTCTGCAGCTAGTAACACACTTCCTCCTCTTCCTCTTTTCTTACCCTTAATTCTTGATTTCGGAGCCATGCGTGAAGCTCTCGCTGACTTCCTGGTTTTCGCACAATGTCTTTCATCAGAAATGGATCAAGCAGAACAAAATGAACAATGTCATGCAATGTCACTCTATAGATTTACTTTGATAGCGGTTTGCCATTCCCCCCCCCCCCCCCCTTCCCTTTTCTTTTTCTTCTTTTTTTAGGATGGTTTTTCCTGGTTAAGGTTTTCGTATAGCCGGCTCTTCATGATGACTTCCCACACTTCACAAGCAACAGCAGCTGCTGATTCGTTGTTACTATAGATATTTTGGGCGTTTCTTAGGGAATTACTATTTTTATAGAAGCAGCCGGGTTCTCATGCTAAGTGCTGATTTTAATGAGATGCGTGCTTCCACACCTGAATATTAGCGGCGAGAAGTTGAAGTGGCGCCCTCTACGAGTGACGTCACGACCAGGACGGCGCTCGCTCGACTGCTGCGCGCGCTCGTTCCCTTCGTGCATGCTTGGGATATTGGTGGCTTGAGTCATACTTATTGAAGGATATTCCGGCTTCTTTTTACTGTCATGCCTGAATGGCAGTTTCTTCTTCAAAACTGCGAGTCGTGAAAATTTGTGGCGTGGATATCGCAAGCTATGTAACATTTAAGGGGTCTACTGGTTTTGCAATGCGTATATGCGCAGTGTCTGTCCATAAACTTTGCGTAAAAAGAATGTCTGCAATTTCAATACACGAAGTTGTGTATGATGCTCCGCAAAACACTTAACATTCCCTTAGTTGTTCTAGTCATATATGGCTACTTTATTAATGCGTAAAAGGAAGAGTTAGGCGCGCATTGTGCATGAAAACGTTTGCTAATACTTTCACCGTTCTCTGAAACAGGCACCCAGAAAACGCATTGCTCATAGCTGTTAACACGACGGCGCGTCACGTATAGTATGTATATACATCACGAATACCATAACAGCAATCACCTGAAAGAACAGTTTCGTGGTTAATATCGAAAGCCTATCAATTGCAAGCGAGAAAATGTTTCATAGCGACCCTCAGTTGTCCTTTATCGACGTCATGGCACAGACCTTACGCAACTAAATCTACCGACTGTCGTTATGGCGAGGCACTCATTATTCGCGAAATCCATCAGTTTACTACAACTTCGAATTGAAACCATGAAGCAGTTCTTCAAGCGCCAATTGCAATGCCTAAGGTATACTCGAGGCTATACAACGCAGCTTAGGCTGCGCTGAAGAGGAAAATTCAAACCATGTCGCGATTCTGCGTTGTTTAACTACACCAAACTGATAACTATTCGCTTCGTGAGTACACAAAAGAGAACCTCGCATACCCGCCTCATAAACAAGATACCACAAGCCTCAAATGAATTCACTTGATCTTGGACCTCCAGCAGGGGAATAATGATATCTTCAATAAGCCCCATACTGCTAATTAATGAGGCTTTGGGTTCTTTCTAGCTGCAGCCATACGGTCCTAAAAGGCACATTTCACTAAAACAATTTGGGCCGAGCAGCCTGTGTCAGTTCGCCAAACAGATTCGTGATGTCTCTTCCTCAAGAAACAAGCAGCAGTAACTCGCACAAGTGAGTTGAACAGGTAGCACGGAACAGTGAATAAATATTGGTACATTCCTTTGCGTATTCTGCAAATAGCTGTAAGCCTCAATCATCCTTACTTCAAATTACCGCCAGTTGAACTGAAGCGGTGAAGAACGGCCTAATTTTGAGAAGGAGTTAAAGGAACAAGTGGTGCTGGTTGAATCTAAACTGCAGTGTCAGGTCCTCGTGTTACTGCCGAGCGTTTCTGGGAAGAAATGAAAAATTAGATATTATGCGATGACCTACTCGTCATAATCAAACACGTTTTAATGGGTTGAAATCAAGGTAAATGTAGCAGTCATATGTAAGATATAGTGACATGCTCGTTTCACCAATGCAGGTATGGTATCCTAACTGGATTCTTATGTGCTGTGTTTATGCGCTTATGCTTTTATTAGTCACGTGCTATTTATGAATTTTTATTAGTCCCTCAATCTGCAAAGTCTAGATCCACGCATGAAAAACACGCAATGGTCTAGTCTGAGCTCCTTCGGCTGGCACTGCAGCGTTGCCCTTGATAAATAAATTGTCGTCTAGGAAATAAGCTCTTTGAATAGGTTTGCGCCAATGAAGACGTCGTAAAATGTATTTGAGATAACCTTCATAAGTATACAAGCACAGGGAACGACAGCGAACAAGCGGAAACACCTCAGAAGATGCCCGGACAGCGCCCGAACGGTAGCAGACGACAGGCGCGAGTCCGTGCCCTGACGTCACGCGAGCGGCGCTCGCAGCGCCCCTGTAGGTCGTTCTCGGGGCTAATACACACGTGACTGTTGCGGTCCTTCACGTGGGGGTGGCACTTACCCCGTCGGTCACCTATGCCTGGCCACAACACCTCCGTGGACCATTTGCGGATACCTGCCCATATTGCCCAGCTCGAGCGTCCGCGGCTACAATAAAACTCCCGTTGAGGACATGCCCAGGTCTAAACCAGATACGACGGCGCTACCTGCAAACAGTGGGCCTTCATCCCACGCCACCACCGAACTATGATTCTTGGCTCTATGGAAACAACCATCGAGCAATATTGATGTTCATCGCCGAAACCGGCCTACATTTCTATATTTAATAGTTTAGGCCGTGGGCGAACTTTTGAAATTAAAGAAAAAAAGAAGAAAAATGGAACTCGCTGTTCAACTTGAATTGTAGCGTGTCTTTTGAGTGCGGTGCTTTGGCAATCTTTTTGCAAGTGCTTTACAATCACAGGTCCTTGAGTGGCACAGGGAAGGCATTTTCAGTAGTTCTCATAATTCGCCAGTGTTCCTTCAAAGCTGCACTGATGCACTTGTGTGCACAGACACCTGTCACCGGCCATCTTCTATTCCAGAGACCAACAATCGCCACTCATGCGCTGAGGTTATGACGAAAGCTGCCAGCCAGGCACCTTGGTTTGGCATCGAGCAAGAGTACGTGCTTCGAGAGAAGGATGGTCGGGCGCTCGGCTGGCCCAAGGATGGACACGTGATTAGGCCGCTGGGTATGTTCATAGCAAGAGCGCTTGTAACAACCGGCTACATGCTTCTTAAACGGTTTAAAGGTGGTGTGCTTTCAGAGCGCACGAAACCAACAGCGCAATCCTTTGTGCAGCATCAAGCGGGGCGTTGAACACTGTTTACAGCTCTGTCAGAAACACGACGCAGATCGTCAAAAGCAGTAAAAGAAATTCCATGGTCTATTCACCCAAGATCACTGTCCTTGTATTAAAACCTATAACCATGGTTAGCTAGTGCATTACGGAGAAGTTCATGGCTTTAAGGAGTGAAGTTCAGATGGAACCCTCTTTGAGCCTTGCGTTGGCTTATTCTGTCACTACATAGGTATCGGTGTACTTCCGCGGTTTACCGCGTTTGTAAAATGATGTGCAGTGCCCACGTGGCAAGCCACGTGAGTATACCAAGTAGGAATTTTTCAATTGCATGTCAAATCGGTCGAATACTTACGTGAATCGAAAAGTATTTTGTCGAGGAAACACGTCTAGGAAATTCCGAAGACATCATGGTAATTTACGGATTTCGCAGTATATTACAGTATTAAAATCCTGATTATGGCAGGAAAAGCCCACAAAGATTGGAAGATTGAGTTTACCTCTGGAATCCAGAGCAATTAATTTTTTCTTGTAGACCGTTAAGTAGTCCCAAAAATATACGTTCACGATAAGTGTACTGGGCGTACTTTCACAGGCAAACTGGCGCATTTCTAAGTACAAAGCTAATCCCCCATTCTTACTTAACGTTTCTTTAGTGTCCCTTTAATGGCTCCTCTTATCACAGATCCCATCGCCCTCTCGGACACGTTGCCTCTTGCATATCCTCCGATATCAGGAAACGCGTGCGCGCAGCCAGATACCGGAAACCATGTTCTCCACGCGGCGTGCCTCGGCTGTTACTCTGACCGGAGAACTGCCTCGCGATGTGTCTTTCTGCTGTCAAGTCTTTAGTATTTCACAGTCATAGGCAATAAAATGCCGTCATAGATGAAGCAGCGCAACTTTATTGCGTCAAACTTGTTTTTATTATTTGTTCTGTTGAACTTCAGGACCCTTCTACAACGGCGTTGGAGCGGAGAACACCGTCGGAAGGCAAATCTCGGATGCCCACCTCAAAGCCTGCGCCTACGCCGGGGTCAAGATCGGCGGCACCAATTCCGAAGTCGTTCTGTCTCAGGTGGGATGGGCCGGGACGTGGGCTTTTTTTTCTGCGCTAGATCATAGCTCTAATTAGTGCAACGTTGCGTCCTTGTGCTTATCCAAAACTATACATAGTATTATAACTCACCATATTCTTTTTTATAATTTCCTGCTCAGCTAAAAAAGAAAATAATATAAACTTGACCCTATTATTTTTCACTCGAAACGAAATATGTATGATACAGTCGTTGCACCTATGGGCGCACACCAGAGAACGCACGCGCTCTCTGGTGTGCGATTATCAACATTTTTTTTTTCTTTAGTGGAAAGGAGTCGTCATGGTTATCTGGACATCTGTGCGTTACTTTTAGTCGACAGGAAGCGTAGCACTTTTCGTCGTGGAATTTGCACACAATAACCTGTGTCATCTGCATGTTCATATTACGTGACTCTACTTTAAGAAAAAATGCAAAACAGTTAAAGATCACAACGCTACCCTGCCCACTATTCAAATGTATTTACGTTAGACACCCACTCTTATTCATTCCCTATATAGCATAGGATCTTCTCCGATTATTATTCATCAATTGATCTCGAGTTTGGATTGCACTATGAAAGTAAAGATAACCACTAACGAAGCTGTATGCTGCGATGGCTCTCGCACTACGCGCGTATGATTTTATTTTCTCGTACACTTTAGCGTTACGTCTTGTTCGCTAATGCAACCTGCCTGGCATTCATTTCATTGTTCACAACGTTACGACAACGTACGAAGGCTGATCTCTCTTTTGCAGTGGGAGTACCAAGTGGGACCTCTGGAGGGCATCGCGGCGGGCGATCATCTGTGGATCTCGCGCTACATCCTGGGGCGTGTGGCAGAAGAGTTTGACGTGGTCGTCTCGTTCGACCCGAAGCCCTTCGAGAGTGACGCTCTCTGCGGCTCTGGCGGACACATAAATTTCAGCACCAAGGACATGCGCAAGCAAGGAGGCCTCGAGTGAGCGGCGCCATTCGGCTCTCTCGTTTCTCTTCTTGCTCGCTTTTTATTTGCCGTCTGGTTTCCGCGCATTGTGCGCGTGCCTGACGACGCGCGTACTACGGGCGACGATGCAGAACGGAAACGTAGCCCCTTGTCGTTATCCGCTCTTCTTTGTCCTTGCTGCACCGACGCGGCCGTGGTGACAACGGCGGATGGCGCTCAGCACGATCAGTAGCATTTGCGGTCTAATGCTGCCTGCCGTGTATGAGGTTTTCTAAGAAAGAAAGAAAGAAAGAAAGAAAGAAAGAAAGAAAGAAAGAAAGAAAGAAAGAAAGAAAGAAAGAAAGAAAGAAAGAAAGAAAGAAAGAAAGAAAGAAGATCCAACTCGCACTGAGTAATCTATGAAACGCGAACCTTTCGTGGAGCGGTTATGAAATGTTTTAAGTTCGCCCATTTCGCTACTACGTCATTGGCGTAAATGATACTGGCGCTCTCGCGCACCCGTGTTATGTACCCAGTGTGACAATCCTTATATTGTCTTGTATTTCTTAATTTCTGCTTATTTATACTAAATAGGCCCTGAACCACCCGTTGGTGTTGGTGAAAAAACAGTCCGCGGATAACATACGCTGCTGCGAACATCTCAGCGAAATTTTCAAGTCGTAGCGCGGTTCGTGAATCTCGCATCCAGAGCGCGAAGTCGCCGTTCTCGCAAACGCTCTCTTTTCAACAGAAGCCTGCTCTTCACTCTTTTCTGGACGCTTTATTTCGTAATATAGCCGATTCCCATACGCGGCTGCTGTTGGCCAATAGTTGACATCAATCAAGAAGTGTGTTCGGATCAGTGCGCTTCTTCCTACTGTTATACTGTGTATGTTTAGTGACGCAGTTTAATAAACAGGCTGAAGTAAGCGAAAATATGCTTTCGAATTTCGATAATAATTACGTAGTTCCGGAAGACGCCGACCATCGTCTGCTCACGCTCGGTCGCCCACTTAGGAATTAAGCTTTGGCCACTCTGGTCATCGGTGTCGTAGCCGTCGAGTCTCCCTATATAATGTCGACTACTTTTGAACACTCAACTAACCTCGAAACACGCGAAACTTAAGGTCAGACCAAACGCACGCTTGCCAGCGCGCGCTCACTCCTGGCCGCTCCTGGGGCGGTATTCTGTAAGAGTCTACCTAGTGGACTGTCCATTTCGGCGACCGTTGATTCGCTGCTGTTTGACGTGCAGGAAGGTGCCAGCCAGTCTTCTTCCTGCACGTCAAGCAGCAGCGAATCAACGGTTGCCGAAATGGACAGTCCACTAGGTAGACTCTTACAGAATACCGCCCCTGCTGCCTCGGCTTCGCTCCGTACCCGCCGCGGTTGCTCAGTGGCTATGGCGTTGGGCTGCTGTTGGTCGCGGGATCGAATCCCGGCCACGGCGACCGCATTTTGATGGGGCCGAAATGCGAAAACACCCGTGTACTTAGATTTATGTGTACGTTAAAGAACCCCAGGTGGTCCAAATTTCCGGATCTCCCCATAAAACCCCATAATTTAATTTTTTTTTTTTTTGGTTCGCTTCGTAATGATCGAGCGCTTCAAAATGCGCAAGTTGGATGTGGCTATTATCCTAGGGAGGGGAGGCGACCTTTATGAGGCACTACGGCGTGCCTCATAATCAGAATCGTGGTTTTGGCACGTAAAACCCCATAATTTAATTTTTTTTTGTTCGCTTCGTAATGATCGAGCGCTTCAAAATGCGCAAGTTGGATGTGGCTATTATCCGTCGGTGAAGCTTGTGCAGGACAAAGCTGGTCCGCACCACGCAGCACAGCCAGACAAGAGCATATGAGCGCGAGATCGCACTCTAGCCCTGTCGTGCACAAAGCAAACGCTGCTGTGGCATGTATCTTGCGGTCTGCTACGTATCGCGTAGATACCGCGGCCGCCGCAGGGTGCCGCGACGAGTCCGCTGGCTGAGCGCACTCCGGCTCGCTGAGAACAACCGCGTTTGGCACGTTTGGCTACGTTTGGTACGTCGTCGGCGCCAAAATTAGAAATAGTGGCGTCTACGTGAACATCCAAAATCAAATTTGAACTGCCCTCCACGGTGACGTTCGGTAGGCGGAGCGCTGTGGGCATGCCCCGTTCCGCCGTAGCCTCCGCACTGCAAAGCCTTGAAAAAATGTCACAGTTTCGCCCTAAGGGCGAAGCAATGAATGCGATAGCAACACAGCAATGTCATACGAAGTAAGGTGAGCGGCTTTGGTAGCAATATGAATTGTAGTAAACATGAGCTGATTAAGTAAGCAGGTGTGCATGCTGCGGCGTAAGTAGACCGACATGAAGAGAGACTCGATGACCACGAGAAGGCGCGTGTGAAACGGTGGTGTTGATGAGAAGCGCTTCCCGTGGGCAGCGCGTGCGAGGGGACACACCTGTAGCGCTTCACTGCCGATCCGGGCAGCATTGCATGTGTAGCGTGCGTTGGAAAATATGGCCCGACTATTACTAAATGAATGAACAAGCGTGGTGTGAGCGCGCACAAACAAACGTGAATAGATCACACTGAATGACTGCAGACAACGACTGTCAAAACGCTGGCAGCAAGCGCATACGCCGCAGCGGGCGAAGGTACGTGCGGTCTATCGCTTCAACGGAAACTGAGCGGCGAATGCACGGCGCATAAAGGTCAGAGCCGTGTAGAGATAAGAGACGGTGCGGGCGAGCGACGAGCGCGGTTGTTGGCAGAGTAGAAGTGCGCCCCCCCCCCCCCCCCCCTCCGCTCCCTCCGGCGCTGGCTTCCCGCTTCCTTGCTGGCGCGTGGGAAATTGAGTGCGTTCGCTCTCCGTGATAGCGCGCGTCCCCGCACGCTTCCGCTCGGGCATACGGCGCGCTGCGAAGATTTTATCTATACGGAACCTCACGGCGACGGCGACGTAAGAAATCCGGTTGAAGTGTCCATATAATTGCTATCGCAATAAAAGGAGCGGAAGCACCGCGAAGGGGGTTTTGATTGCCAATAACTCCGCTTCTGATGAACGCATTAAGAACTTTTGCGGCAAAGTATTTCTGAAATAATCTAATTTAACTTCAAATGCATTTCTCCAATTCGACAACAAAGTCGCAGTTTCGCCCGAAAGGCGAAGCATCGATTGCGATAGCAAACTAGTGGACAGCTATACGAAGTAAGGATAGCAGTTCTATCGGCCGTATAACCTTCTAAACATAGGCATACTAAGTAAATTAACACGCGTGGCGTCACGCGTGCACACACACACACACACACAAAAAAAAACATGAACGCATCTCACTCGATAACCGCGGGAACTCGCTGTCAAAACGCTGTAGTGGGTCAGCGTGGCAGCAGCAGTGAGCGAATTGACCTTCGTCCCGCCGCTCGCATCAACGCGATGATGATGATGAAAACATTTTATTGACAGGAAAAGGAGAGTATAGTTAGGGGAAGGGTGGTCGGATCCTTATTCCGGGATTCCGTTGGCTAAGGCCGCCACCCTGGCTCTTTTCACGAGGGCTTGCTGGTCCTCGAGGGTTGAGCTGGACAGGGCTGCCTCCCATCAACGCGAACTAACCGCGAAAACACAGCGCAGGGAGGAAGGACTGCCCCCGCTGCAGATGGCTTTTAATCCTTTAACTGGCAAGATAAGATGGCAAGAACTTGGTATAGAATGGTTTTATTGCTTTAGTTGTTCTTTACTTTGTTCAAATACATACCAATTGAATTATTAAACGGTTTCTCGAAAAACTGAGCGAGATACAGCAGGTCAAAATTATTGTTGACCAGGTGGTGACAGGTAAATGTATGGCCCAAAACTGGTCTCTGGCACTTGTTTTGGCAAGGTTAATGTGTCTTCTTGAGATGTACCTGTATGAAGTTAAGAATTAGGAGCTTGCTTAAAGAAGGCAAAAAAAAATCGCATTGGCGAGAATGTGACCCCCACCTGCGCTAGGAAGATGACGAAGCCTTCCGGTTTTGTGACCAATACATCTGTTGCTGCACACGCTCAACATTTTATTGAATACCACTATTGAGCAGGCACATAAATAAAGGTAAATTGAAAGGCACAGACTAATATTTGTATTTGTGAAGTTTTTGCAGATGCTTTTGTTAAGTGTTAGGCGTAGTAGGTGGCCTCCTCAATCCCTCCCCTCCTCCCGGAGCCTTGCTGGCTGACGTGGGCGCACGGTCTTGCAGCTTCCGAATTCTCATCAATCATTTTTAAATCGCTTCTGGGTCCATATTATTCGTAAGGACCTTTTCGTCCGATTTCTTTTGATCCGTCCCGCTGAGTGGCCGATTTTGGCGATTGCGGGGGCGTGGCTTCGCTGAGTCAGATACGTAATGGGGGCCCTGCTGTTCCTGTCATAGTCACAGTAGAGGACGTTCTCTCATACATGTGTGCACATGGGAAATATTCGACGAACGTGACAATATTATGACGAGTGTGAACCTCCGTATAAAACGCTACAAATTCGGCGATTGTAATGAATGAATGATAGTTTGCAGCAATATCAGAGGCAGTACATATCGAAAAGAAACCCAAGATACAAGCGAGAAAATCAAACAGGAGAACGTAAGCAGGGTACGGCCATTCGCATTGTCGCGCTCCGCAGTATAGCTTACGCCAGCTGCAACTTGCATTCCGTTATATTGAAACTGAGTATAGTCAGCTGGTCGATCGCGTTGACAGCTCACCTTTTTAATCTTCGCAGACACATCAAGGGTGCGCTGAAGAAGCTCGAAGCGAACGCCGACGAGCACCTGAGGATCTACGACCCACGCAAGGGTGGCACCGCCAACCAACGACGCCTGATGGCCGGAATGCTGGCGACGCCCAACAAGAACTTCATCACGGACACCTGCTCACGAGAGGCCAGCGTGCGCATACCGCGCCTCGTGTGCGACGCCGGCCAAGGGTATCTGGAGGACCGGAGGCCCGGTGCCAACGTCGAGCCATACAGCGCCACAGCGGCCATCGTCAAGACCGTGTGCCTCGCAGCCTAGATGATTGCTACAGACTGCTAGCTCGCCCTCGCTGCCTCCTGCATAGCTTATCTATAGACCATCCTAGTTTCAGCCTACTGGGCGCTGCCGTCCTAAATATGCGGTATACTGTTAAATGAATCTTATTCAAGAGAGCTTGCACTGTTAACGCTTTCGTGGCCACAGAGCGCCAAGTTAACGCGTTGGTTAGAAGTGAAAGGCGTCTTCGCGGATCTTTTTGATTGAAAAGGAGCTCTCGACCATTCCCTGTAAAGTGCTACAGTATGTTACAGCCAGACATGGTGGTTCCCTCTTTACTTCCCACGAAATCACCCACAAACGCAAAGAGAGCCAACTGTCGTGTTTTATACCTAGATTAAAAGAACGAGCCTAAATTTGTGAATGTAATGACCATGATGACTCGAACTGCAGCAATGTCGTTGCATGACGCAGTTGCTTTCGTTTAGCCTTTGTCCGACCTCGCAGTTCATGTAAACGTTGTCGCATTGAGCGCGGACTCCGCCATTATATCGCGATCTAAATGGGCCTGCGTGTCAAGACTGCATGGAGGCCTCCCATGCAAAGTCCAAATGTCAATGTATGACGCTGAATACGTGGCACTTCACATGGCGACTACCCTTTACCTAATAACCCTGACCTGGAGGCGATAGCCGTCCGCCACTTCCTTGAAGTGACACAGATGAACATGTGCGGATGATTTTATAATTGTGTGTTCGGGTCACAAAGTATGCTTGTGCCGATATTGTCTCAATAAAACCTGAAACAAATAGCGATGCCATAATGCTCGAGTGTTATGAAGGCGCCTAACCGCGCCGTACAGAAGCAAATCAGCCTGGCGATGCCAGTCAGCTCATGGAGCGCCCATTCCTGTGCGATTATAAACAAATAGTTTCTGCGGAAATCCGCATGGTGAAAGATTCACGAGACATGCAAAAGTTCTGCGAATCGTTTAGACTGCGCGAAGAAAACGGGACGGGAACAGAAACATAGACACACATGCAAAGCGCAGTGTGTGTGTTTTTATTCCCATCCCGTCTTCTTCGCGCAGTTTAAACATGTTGCAGAACCTATGAACCGACTAGCCCAACATGCCATACTACATCTGAAAGTTGTAAGGCCCCAGTCCAAGAAATTATTTTTCTTTCATAATTTGTGCAATTTGCGACCATTTATCATACAGGAGAATTAAGAAGTAACTGTACAATACGTACGTTTCAGCTGCGTTCGTACGATGTGTTAGATCACTAAAGTATTCAGCGGGAGTTTTTTATACGTGCAATACATCGTGCGAGTCTTATCGCCTGCGTTGAAACAATTAACACCACGCTTTTTCAACATTACACAGTACCCATCTTATTGTTCAAGTCTCACGAAAGCACATGCAAAAACCGCAACGTCAAATTTAGAAAGTTGGCTCGCACCAGTTGATTATACATCTTGACTTAAATGACAAACAGGAACATCATGCGCCGTGCTGCACGCTTCTTGTTTCCGTCTTTCAAATATCGAGACTGCCAACGTAGTTATAGCTGCGGCGCTGGTTGTGGTTTATTTAAACCCACACTCTGTTACCCAATGAACATATATTGAAATCAAAACACACACACACACACACACACACACACACACACACACACACACACACACACACACACACACACACACACACACACACACACACACACACACGCACGCACCACACGCACGCACGCACGCACACACACACACACCACACACACACACACACACACACGCACACACACACACGCACGCACGCACGCACACACACACACACACACACACACACACACACACACACCAAAAGTCAATACGTAAATCTGGCGCCCGAACCTAGGCCATTTATTGGTTTTGAATCGTGCCCTCCCTTGCGATCCGTGTGCAAATCTACGCCAAAACAGACATACTTGTAAGCCTTTGTAAAAGGGTGCACATTTTTTTTTTCATTTAGATGCCTTGATGTTGCCTTACGTAATAACAAAAGTATCGTCTTATCTGTAACACGGCACCTAGCATCACAGTTGCCTATATACGCATGTTGGTCTCGTAAACTTATCTCCGATCAGTGTAATCTTAAGATCTACAAATGAGAGAGAGAGAGAGAGAAAGAAGTTACAAAATGACGAAAACATCGGCACAGCACGACTGTTAGCTTTGTATTTGAAAACATGCGCCCTGTGTGTTACTATGATAACAGATGAATTTTTGACGTGACTGGCCAAAGAGTAAAAGAAAGAAGAATGGAGAGAGCGCCTGTTCGCTCCGAGCAAAGCAGAGGTGGGCATTCAAGACGTCAATATCTTCAGTCATTCTGCGTCGCGTTGTCTGAGCGGAAGGCAGTCACGTTGCGCTGCTAAGCACGAGGTCGCGGGTTCATATCCTGGCCACGGTTGCCGCATTTCAATGGTGGGAAATGCAAAATAAAAAATTGCCTCGCCATCCCGGCCCTGCGAAAATGGATGTCCAGCGAAGCTGTTGAAAACCGCCACTACAACTGCTGAGGGGGGTATGCAATACTTTATTGCGTTAGAGTAATGGCAGTAATGGTAATTTAGAGAAATGGCAGTAATGGGAGTAATGAGAAATGGTAGTAATGAGAGAATGAGAGCCGCGCCGAAGGAGGACAGGCCATGTGATCAGCAGAGGAGGAGAGGCCTCTGGAAGAGGAGGCGACCAATGAGAGGGCGCGCTCAGGGGGGAGGGTGCGAGGAGGCGACCAATGAGGCCACGCTGGGCGAGAGGAGGAGGCAATGGGTATAAGAGAAGGTGTTTCTGTGCGGCGCGACCACGAGTAGTGCGTACTCCTGAGGAAGACGCTACCTCCCGCGCGCGTCAGCGAGAGTAGGCTCAAGAACGGTTTCGTCGCTTGTGCTCATCACTGGCGCGCAAAAGAGGGGCTGCGAAAAAAAAAAAAGAGCGCCAGAACGCAGAAAAGCCTCACACGAAAAAAAAAAAGTTGCAGTGGCTTAGCTCGGCTATGCCAGGATATACGTAGCGTTATCAAAGGTTCAGCTGATTGTTCTTAGCTTATTCTTAAGATTATTTTTAAGATAAGATTATTCTTATGAGTCAAGCTTCTCCGTTCTTCTGCGCTGTTGAGCAGCATTTGCGCTCTCCTTCTCCATGGCTATACCACACTGGCAAACGCCAGTCAGAAGCGCAGCGGCTCCAGCGCAGTGTCAGACGGCGACTGCACAGCGAGTAGGGAGCCTACATGCAACGCCGTTTTAAAACGGCGTTGCATGTAGGCTCCCTAACAGCGAGCGCGCGCCGGCGCCAGTGCGTCTACCACGGCTACGACGTCACTCCTCTGGAATGCGCAGAGCGGCGGCGGTGATCCGCGCGCGGCGGCGGCGGAGTGCGCGAGAGGTGCCGGCTCCGGTGGCTCCGGTGCGCAAGCCGTGTGACATCACTGATCCTTGCGCATGCGCAGCACGGCTCTTGATGTGCCGCGCGAAACGGGCTTTGCTAGGCCAGTGTAGCTAACGCTACAAAAACGGACTGAGAGAACCGCAAATATGTAGCAGCACCAACAAGGCAATGCGCAGAGCTGCTGCCGACGCCGTCCACGTTTCCCTGCGTTCGCGCCAAACGCGCGCGGTGTCCGTGACTGCCGCCGATGCCTCTGGCGTCGGCTCGGCAGGTTTCGACCAGAGAACTGGGGCGGTATTCTGTGAGAGTCCAACTAGTGGACTGACCATTTCGGCTGTCGCTGATTGGCGGCTACTTCACGTGCAGGAAGGTAGCAGCCAGTCTCCTTCCTGCACGTGAAGCATCAGCCAATCAGCGACAGCCGAAATGGACAGTCCACTAATTGGACTCTTACAGAATACCGCCCCTGGACACAGTAGCGTCGGAAGTCGCCGCCTCCTCTCGCCTCGCAACGTCTCAATATAAGTTCCTGTTGTAGATCTGTGTTTACTTGTGTTTACGCAATTGCATCACGTGCAACACATGCACATGTAACACTCGATGTAACTAACACAGCTACGCTGTTCGACCATCTTTACGGAGAGGAAGAGCCAGTGATTTTTTTTTCCTTTTGCCGCTCCTCGTATTCACGCTGCTCCTATAGGCAATCCTAACTATGCGTTGCCTACACATAGCAGAGTTGCAACAACTATGAAATTCGCTGCTAGGCTGGTTCTTTTATAACGAACTTTTACACACGAAAGGCTAGTGACGTCACTCCCCCCGTCGCAAGCTGCCGTCGCTGCAGCAGCTTGCGCAACAGTAATCGTTACCGAGAAACATATGCGGGGAGCGCTACGTGCTTAGCATTGTTATCAGGGGCACCTTATGATGATTTATGTGGTTTGGATGCTTGTTTTGTGCTTGTTTTTTATTTGAACGAATGGTGTTCTGTATCTTGTATGCGTGGCCAGATCAATCCGGAGTCCCACACAACTGTGTTTCTTACATTCAGATAGTGGTTTTGTCATGGAAAAGCGGCCAGAAGGCTATTAATTAAAATGTTTAAATTTGGAATGAAATAATTTCGCGAAGAAAACGTCTTATACGTTTTCCCTCCCTCACGTTGCACCGTGAAGCGTGGCATGCGATGTGTCGAATATGGCTGGCCACTTTGCCTCTGCCAGTGGTATGCGACCAAAGACCAGGCAAACAAGTGTGCCTGCCTTGACAACACTGTGCCCTTGATAACTTTGAACACTGTGGCCTTGATCAAGTATATATGCCACAATCGTTTGCCTCACAAGGTAAGGGCAAAACCCTTATTTCGGCCTCGGACAAATACACTTTCACTATTCACGTCAATCGAAAGATCAGAAATATACAGGAATTTATGGAACGTATAGCCAATGTGCCCAAAGAACGACTAGTTATCCAGATTTACAGGAAAAATAAAGTTCAAAAGAATGCTCGGCATTGTCGCAGTTCAAAAACGCTAAGCATCACTTAGTAATTGAACTGCATACTTAAGAAAATTATAAATGATCTTTGTTTTGGCGAGGTCCGCGTTCTATTATTAGTGCAAAAACTTGCAAAAGCTTATGACAACAAATTAAACTAAGTGCTTAATTATAAACAGTGTGCAATTTCCAATTTGCACACATAAACTTCTACTGTTGTCACTATGCCACGCGGCCGCCTCACAGGCTAGCAGACCGCGGGTAGATTTCCCGGAAAACTCCTTTGACATTTGTCCTTTCCGTTGCTGCCAAAACATGCTGTCGCAATTACAGCGTTTCGAAAAGTCCGCATTGTGCACGTAACCACGACAACGCGTTTCATCGACGGTCCTGCAGCGCTCTTCGTCCTGAAAGAAACCCGCATTGAGTGAACGCTGCCGTATATACGAAGCTTACCAAACTTTATCGCTGTGCACTTGAGGAACACTTACCTCCCGACACGGATCAAAGGAAGGCATTCAAGCACAAAAAATTCGACATTTAATTGACTGTGCCTACACCTCGGAGGTTGTCTCATCTGCGAATTTGCCTAATATATGCCGTCTCGCGGGTTCGCCTCAGTGTTTCGCGCTTTCGAGGCTCTTGTGGCACTGAACTTGAACGCCGCAAAAATAATGTTTACCAAGCTAGCGGGATGACGAGGACAGACTTGCCATCGTGGAACGCATCCACCGGTAGCACGCGCTCCAACACAAACGGGCGCGCGGTTGTTCCGACGGCACGCGAGGCGACCTTCAATATTAGAGTCTGCCCGCTTGGGGAGGAACCGGCGCTCGGGCGGCTAGATCACACCACGGCTGCCGGATAAGGAAAACAAACTTTTTTTTTATCCAGC
Organism: Dermacentor silvarum; assembly: GCF_013339745.2. Lineage (NCBI taxonomy): Eukaryota > Metazoa > Arthropoda > Arachnida > Ixodida > Ixodidae > Dermacentor > Dermacentor silvarum. The sequence continues at coordinate 16,607,030 of NC_051157.2, forward strand.
GGCCGTGATTACACCGTGATAGTGCAGGAAGAGGATAAGAAAGCTTCACCTTAAAGAAAGAAGCATGTGACAGCTGTTGGATAAGTTGTCCATTACTGCAACTGCATCTGATGATGATGATGATGATGATGATGTACCTCTGTCATGGCTCGCACCCACTAAGGGGAATAGGCCAAGAATCGGGCGGCAGTGGTTCTCGATCGTCCTCCTTTTCTGTCGAACGCGTGCCTGCGAACGACTCAACACCGACAAGAAGACGAAGAAGTTGATCATGCCTACGCCGCTTGTGTGGTCACCGAGCGCTTAGCCTCGCTTTGTTGGAAAAGCCGGCTTGCAAGCAAGCAATTATGCAGGCGGACAACCCGGCACCCGTCCCTGCTGATGCGTAAGCATGCATGCACCTGACATTCAACATCGCACCGCCAGCTCATGGCCAAACGTCATCGCCGATTCAGGATGATTTCTTCTTTCTTCCAGGCCACGCATCTTGCGCGTTGAGAAGGCACAAAGCGCCCTCAAAACAACGCACCGAGCGATCTCGAACACGTACATATCCCGGTTGGACCGGGACCAGTACACGGTGTTATCCTGTTGGCTCCTGCTCGTCACCTCCGTGGGCCTGTTCATCGTCCTCCTGCTGACGTTCGGCAAGCAGTTTTGCATGGTCGTGTTCCTGTCCATAAGCGGCCTGGTCGTGCTCTTCGTGCTTTTCGTGCAACCGCCCGAAGGCACGCTCAGGCGGCAAGCCCTGAGAAACGTGCTCGTGCGCCGCGCGACCGACGCCAGCCCAGGCCCCGCGGTCGCCTCGGTGCACAACCAGGAGAACGTGGTCATGGCGTCTGCCACCGCCTCGGGCTCACCCGTCGCTCAGCACCACCAGAAGAAGAAGAAGCCCGCGATGGGCCTCAATCTGGTGGAGTCGCCCTCCCCGTCCGCTGCGCCAGTGTACCAACTACGCAAGGCCAGCATGATGTTCGAGAAGTACGACGAAGCCTGCCGCGTGGCCCTGCCACCTTCCACGACCATTCGAGCCCCGCAGGAGACGGCGAAGTGGGGCTTCTTCCGCACTCTCATCTCCAGGATTCGGAAGGGACACCTCCAGGTGAACCCCTACTACACGACGCTCACGGAGGACACGCCCAGCATCGAGGAAGGCGTGGCCGAAACTTCGACCACGAAGTCGTCGGCGCGGCGAAGTTTTGACCGTGGCAAGGGCTCCACGCCGGAGATCAAGAAACGCATCGGCTCCCAAGAGGAGCCACTTATGGAAGGCGAACAGCTTACGGGGGCGAATACTCCAACCACCACCCAGAGTGTTCCAGGCGCCAGCGCAAGAGCCAGTCCGTGCGGCCAATTGCCGATACTGAATTCGGCAGCCATGGCAGGCTCGACCGCAGCGCCTCAGTCTTCGCCACCGTAACACCGGGCTCCTCCGCGCCGGGCCTGAGGCCCCTCAAGAGTGGCATCAAGGGCAACGTGACGCCCAAGTTGGGTGCGCCCATGAAGCGTACGAGTTCCACAATCGCATCGCGGCGCACGGTCAACTTCACGGGCGTGATGACGCCTGCAAAGAACACGTCGCCGCCACGACCGCACAGGGTGGAAGACTGGAACAAGGTGGCGAATTCTTCCATCTCCACGGGCGAGGAAGGGCTCGAGATGGGCCACTGCATATTTGTGGGCGATCGCAAACCACGCGAGACGCTACCGCCGTCGCCACCCACCAAGGACTCGTCGCCAAGCAAGCGACAGCGCGGACTTCAAGCCGGTTCGTCGTCGCCGGACTTGAGGGTGGGCTCGAGCAGGACGTACATGCTGCGGGACTCGGCCAACGGCTACCGCAAGATCCACCACGTATGGAGCCAATGACCGGCGACGGGAGAACGTCATCGACGAAGTGCTTGGCGAACGCATGGACTGATGTACTTCACGGGATGCGTGGCGCACGGTCGCTGCGAAACGCACACTTGCACGAGCGAGTGCCGTGGAGCTCGGCTATGCGTCGAGTTCTATGAGCAATGCCCTAGAGCGTCCTCCTTGTTGAGTCACGCCTACACCAGCACCGTGTATTAGCCCGAGCTCCTCCTGCTGAATCCCCCCTGCCCCCATGTTTCCACTTCCCACCCCTCAGTTCTTATATTATGTGGATAGGTTAGGTACGAATCAGCATATGCCATGAAAATAAAAACACGTGTTTGTTCGAATTATAAGCGCGAGCCGGCGCAGACGAATTAAAAGCATGCTGACATTCGACAGTACAATTAACTTTCGTCTCATTCGTGCATGGAGTTCCGTGTCCGTTTATTATTCCGCGAAAGCCGGTGAATTTGTAGAAAACAAACTGAAAAAAAAAATGACAGTTTAGAAAACTTCGCGGCACGCAGAACACAGAAATGGAGTTCTTTCTATCATTTGATGCCATGTTTTGTTAACAACCGTATGGTTCTATACACAACCAAATATACGACGTCATGCTTCTTCCCCAGCTCCTTCAACGTGAAATGAACCCCTATTTTCTGTCGTTACGTTCGGACCTTGTTCAATCAGCCGTTGAATGAGCACTTTGTTCATTTCCCTTCGTACCTCATCTGAAAGACATGACAAAAAAAAACTGTTAGCCCTTGCACTGGGGTGGAGATGGAAGACCAGCGAAGCTTTACTATGGTGGGAATTATGTATTTACAATTATGACTATTAAGATGTGATGCTGTAATTGGTTATTTGAACTATTAAACATGAGAAATATATATGATCCAGTGGTTTGCCTTTATTTAGTGACCACAGGGACCATGGCCTTATGGTCGCTACGGTACACCTGCCATAGGGTGTACAGCGAAGGTTGGCACGTTCTTCATAAACACGTCACCAACGCCGCGCGCGTTCGGTGCGAACGCGGGCAAAACACCGCAGCCGTCGACAACAGTTCTGCACGTTGTTTGTGTGACCGCACACAACGGTTGTCAAAACGCTGACGTGAGCAAGCGCGTCAGCAGCAGCGAGCGAAGGTTCATGTGGTCTATGGCTTCAACGCAAACGGAGCGGCGAAATCACAGCGCATACAAAGGTAGGAACCGTGTTGCAGATCGCTTTCAAGATACGGTACGCGCGACCGCCCGGCGCCGCGCAAAGTACAAGTTGCTCGCAGAGCAGAAGCCGCAACCCCTCCCTCCCGCGCTGCCTTCCCGCTGCCCTCCTTTCTCGTGGGTAGCTGAGTCCTCAGTTCCCCTTCCTCCCGGTCGCAAGATACGCATTTGGTGTCGCAGCTAAACGTCACCTCCCCTCCCGCCCTCCCTCACGGCCTTTCGCGCGACGGAAGAACTGGCGTTTGCTCTCCACCGTGCGTTCGCTCCCCGTGAAAGCGCGCGAGCACTCGCCCATACTGCATACGGCCAATGAGAGTTTTTTTCTACATCCGGACGCGACCATCGAAGACTGAGCCCTTAACAGCTTCGCTGTAAACTTCAGAATATGCAGGGCAGATATAAAAGATCTGGCCGATCTCACGCGCTCCTATTGCATTCGTAGAACGAAACATGGTTACTGAGACGCGTATAAGTAAGAAAAAAATCATGAGCCATTCTACTCTGTGAAGGTGGATGCCCAGCGAAGCTGTTTAGCACACGACACAGAGGTGACACATAATTATGTACGAACACACTTCATATACGCAAGCGGTTGCAACGCCGACGGAGAGAGGACAGTGCGAACGTAGACATGGCCGACGTGGGTCGGCCTTTTGGGCTAAGATCCGATCGCAGTATCTGTTGTTGCCCTTGTTACTGGGACCTCTTTGACAAGGGTAGTTCAAGGGCGCGTTACAGGTCCCGGAGCCCACCACCCGGAGTCCACAGAGGGATGTGCCATTGCGCTTGGACCCTTTCTACACTATCCCCAGGATCGGCCCACATTTTTTGCTCGTGCAGGGGAATAATGCACCGAACCCTAGCCATAAACAGCTTCGCTGTTAAAGAAACTCCGCCGACGCCAACACCGACACCGGATTTTCTGCGACACGGGCCCCTTAATGCTTCTTAAACACAGTTACCTACTTTTGTAGGACCTTATTTTAATGTTTGACAGGTGAAACCAAGTTTGAAATGATCAAGAATACATGCTGTAAAATGGCACTTCGTGCAGAATTAAATACATTCATGGCACTAGTGAGTCCCTGTACAGTACAGTTAAACAATAAATATGAAAAATGGGGAAAGTGAAAGGTGAAGTCCAACTGAAATATGCAAGAAATCGCAATATGCACCGGCGAAAAGAATATTATTGGTTTAGGATTTTAAACCATATTCTCTTTTCTACACAGGAAAGGAATGTCAATTTGCTGGGATGTTTCGGTAAAACCGACTCCTTCTTTGAAGGGCCGTGCAACCAGAATGCGAGAATTAATGCTTGGACGCTATACTATCTATACTATACTATGCTGTCCCAACTATCATGCACCAAGATTTAAAGATATGCAAGTGCCACGTAGCTGGACAGAACCAAGGAAGTGTTGTCTGCCGTCGCTTGGAGGTACTCAGATTATTTTTTGCATTCCGCCTAATTATCAATTAATCAATTAACTAATCAACTTCTGAAATATAATAATTAGATGAAAAGCGCCAATGAGAACACTGTAGAGCAACATGAGAAAATTCAGCAGCTCCTCCCCTGTCAAGGAAATGAGGGTAAGCGAAGCTTGTCTTGTGTTTCTTCGGTGCTCCTCGGTACGAATTGCACTGACGAGTACCATGTTGTGCTCAAACCACAACCGGTCACACAGGAACTTTTGTTCCTTTCCACGTGATACACACGTGTTAGGTGCCTCAGTAGTCTATAAGCGTTTATCTTAGCATTCATATTGCACCCCTGTTGAGGGTCGCTCTGTGTTTTTATTGGATTTTTCGTTGCTTTTCGGGTGCACACGTGTTTCTGATCTATATAAGCTCGGCGTTCATTTCATTAAATAAACAGTTGTCAGTACCGCTTCGTGTTGTCTCTTTCTTCGTCTCGTGTTTTTTTTTTATTGCGATAGCAATTATATGGACACTTCTACCGGATTTTTGCCGTCGCCGTCGCCGTGAGGTTCCCTATAGATAAAATCTTCGCCGCGCGAGGTATGCCCGAGCGGAAGCGTGCGGGGACGCGCGCTATCACGGAGAGCGAACGCACTCAATGAACGCACCCACGCGCAAGCAAGGAAGCGGGAAGCCAGCGCCGGAGAAAGCGCGCGGGGGGGGGGGGGGGGGGGGGGGGGCGCACTTTTACGCTGCCAACAACCGCGCTCGTCGCTCGTCCGCACCGTCTCTTATCTCCACACGGCTCTGACCTTTATGCGCCGTGCATTCGCCGCTCAGTTTCCGTTGAAGCGATAGACCGCACGTACCTTCGCCCGTTGCGGCGTATGGGCTCGCTGCCAGCGTTTTGACAGTCGTTGTCTGCAGTCATTCAGTGTGATCTATTTATGTTTGTTTGTGCGCGCTCACACCACGCTTGTTCATTCAGTTAGTAATAGTCGGGCCACATTTTCCAACGCACGCTACACATGCAATGCTGCCCGGATCGGCAGTGCAGCAATACAGGTGTGTCCCTTCGCACTCGCTGCCCACGGGAAGCGCTTCTCATCAACACCACCGTTTCACACGCGCCTTCTCGTGGTCATCGAGCCTCTCTTCAAGTCGGTCTACTTACGCCGCAGCACACCTGCTTACTTAATCAGCTCATGTTTACTACAATTCATATTGCTACCAAAGCCGCTCACCTTATTTCGTATGACATTGCTGTGTTGCTATCGCATTCATTGCTTCGCCCTTAGGGCGAAACTGTGACATTTCTTTTTCGGTAACTTCCCAAATCCTAGGCCCGCATACGGGCTTACATAGTCTGACGTGTGTGAAGTTCAAAGGCCCGCGAAAGTGGCTGCCGAAGGTGATGCCCACGAAACCGACCATGTTTATATTGAAAGATAGAGGGGCACCAAGTGTGAGCTACACATTCGCGGCCCCCGAAATAACAAAAAAAGAAACGTGCAGGTTGGAACGGAGGTAACGCTAAATTGCCGGGTTGTCCATGTCGCTGTGTTGGCTGCGGCAGCAGATGCCTGCGTCACCCGATTGCTTCTCAATACAAGTTGCTCATCTTCAACGGTGACTGTCGGTGCAAACTGGTGGGGCACTGTCCAATCTGCTTGCACTGCTGGTTGTCGCTCGTTATCAGACCACCATGTGCGACGACGAAGGTGAGCCGTCTACGAGCTCGCGTTAATAATTCAAGCGTATCTCGACATGCAATTTTTATTTCTGCTCTTGTACGAGAAGGTACACTGCTTGTCTTCTGCCAATAAAGTCGCCGTTCCGTTCACTCACTCGTGGCTTGTTTTTCGTCAGTAGAGGCTCTTTGGTCTCCTGGCAATTAGAACGCAAAAACTACCCGGCAGCCAAGGCAATGAGGCGTGCCGCAACGCCATCCAGGCGAGCGCGGCGCGTACCAGCGTACGCTACCGGTAAAAAGCGGCAAAAATACAAACTACATTTCCGCTTCCTATTTGAGCAGCGCCATATGCCTACGTAAGTTCCATGCTCTGCCGCTTCTTACTTTTCGTACCACTGCGGAAGGTATACAGTTTCCCTTCTCTAAAGCTGGTTCTTTAGTCTATGGTGTCATTCTGCCGTGAGCATGGCTATGACGAAGCAGCAGCTTTCTCCGAAGAAGAAGAGCTCCGGTCAACGGCGTCGTGATGCTACTCGGAGCGGCTTCAACGACTGCGCGCAGATCCGGAATTCCGAGCAAGGGCTGCTGAAGCAAAGCGACCGAGGAGGGTTGGAGATCCGGAGTTTACAGAGAGAGAAGCTGCGTCTCAGCAACGCTACGAAGAAGCTCACCGTGAAGACAGACAAATCGATGTTAAAGCAAAGTTAAAGCTAAGTAAAAGCAAAAGTATAAAGCTAAGTAAAAATTCAAGTTAACGCTAAGTATAAGCCAAGCTATAGATAAGTAAAAGCCAAGTTAAAGCTAAGTAAAAGCTAGTACGTCACCAGCTCCGCTGTGTCATCATTCTTTAAGTGCGGAGCCCTTTAGGGGCCCGGGCTGTCGGCGTCTAATGTGTCATGTCGTAACGCTCAGAAAACACAAGCGCAAAACAGGGCCATAACATGCCAATACCAGCGCAAAACCGGATAAAATTAAACTAACTAGATTCAGAATAATATAAATACAGGAATACTCATAATTAATCGAATTAATTAACAGAAATTCGCTAAAAACACTTCTATCATCAGCAAAGGCTCTGGCTCCATGTGCGTGGTGGTTTGGCTCCACGTGCGTGGTCGTTTCCCACCAGTTAATTGTGCCTTAGCACAGGTGTCAAAACGGATGATGGATTGCTAGACACAAGATAAACACAGGATAACACAAGGGAACACCGGTGAATCACTGCTCCGCACTTCCCCAACTTTCACGTTGAGTGGAACTGCAGTATTCTAACGCGATAGCGTTAAGGGCCCCGTGTCGCAGAAAATCCGGCCTCGGTGTCGCCCTCAACCCGTCAGGCCCTTAGAATATATATAGATACATGTATATGCCACGCCTTGCTATAAGACGTGCGGCATATGCGGGTTATATTGCCACACCATTCTATCACTAATGTTGCCCATACCTTGTCTTACATTCTTGACAAAGCTATTCCTCGGAATTTTGAGAATGACAACCCACAAACAAATGTCATGAAACAAAACACCCACAGCGTATGCCTTTTATTGTAAATCTTCTCAGACTGAAATATTAAAAGTGCGAAAGAATAACGGAAACCTGAAAATGATGTAATCCTTTTGGATCTCCGGGATCGGCCCGCGCTAGAGGCCGCGTTTCTACCAGAAAGCTCGCCTTCGTATATACGTATAGCCTTCTGCGCCAGCGTTTACCGGTAACCATAAAGGTTGCATAAGCTCCAGTTTTCGGGAAGCGTAAGAAGCAGTCAGGTATCTTTGAATTCTATCGCGTTCCACTCTTGAAAGCGAAGCTTAAGCGTCCTCCAAATTTTTATATGTCGCTTCCCCTTGATGCGTAAAGATGCTTGCCTCAGACACTTCGCACAATAGCAGTCAGCTCATATTTTTCAAGTTACTCTACAATTTTCTCAATGAAACTTTTCATCCAATTATAATATTTGAGAAATTAATTATTTATTTACGATCAATTATCTAATTTAACGGAATGCAAGAAATAATCTGAGTATTTCCAAGCGATGGCAAACAAGATTACATTGGTTCTGTCCAGCTACGGGGCATGATAGTTGGGACACCCTGTATATTTGCTGGAATCGACTTGAACACCATTGTTAAGCCAAATACAAACTCCAAACCGGCACGCCTGCTGCGCCACGTCTTTAGTGGACAGTGAGTGGCACGACAATCAATGACTGCGTTGCTATAGTATGCCTTGAATTGCGAAGGCACTGTAAGCATCCGGCTTCGTGCGGCGTGGTGGCGTGTGCGGTATGGGAAACAGAGGGGAGGCGCACGGCTCGGCATCACTGGGACTCCGAAAAACAGTCGACAGTCGCTTTACCAAAGTGGCAAAGTCACTGCTCGTGCGCCGCCATTCCAATACAATTTCAAAATTTGCGCGACACCCCAGTCAAACGCTCGAAAACGATTATTCTAACAGGCGTAATCGATGAAAGGTGAACATCGACGAAGATCAATCGTTTTGCGGGATACATTTGATCGAGTAATCTTTCATCGATATTACCAACACTACAAGGGACGCCGACGCTCAACCCAGGAACGGGCGCCTAAGAGCTGCCCCTTAAAAACAAGCAAAAGCTAATGACAACAGATTAAACTAAGTCCTTATATATAAACACTGTGCAATTGCCAATTGTGCACACATAAACTACTACTGATGTCACTATGTTTTGCGGGATACATTTGATCGAGTAATCTTTCATCGATATTACCAACACTACAAGGGACGCCGACGCTCAGCCCAGGAACGGGCGCCTAAGAGCTGCCCTTTAAAAACAAGCAAAAGCTAATGACAACAGATTAAACTAAGTCCTTATATATAAACAGTGTGCAATTGCCAATTGTGCACACATAAACTACTACTGATGTCACTATGTCACGCACGCGCCTCGCAGGCTAGCAGACCACGGATAGATTTCCCGGAAAACTCCTATGACATTTGCCCTTTCCGTTGCTGCCAAAACATGCTGTCGCAATTACAGCGTTTCGAAAAGTCCGCATTGTGCACGTAACCGCGACAACGCGTTTCATCGACGGTCCTGCAGCGCGCTTCGTCCTGAAAGAAACCCGCATTGAGTGAACGCGCCCGTATATACGAAAGCTTACCAAACTTTATCGTTGTGCACTTGAGGAACACTTGATTTACCTCCCGACACGGATCAAAGGAAGGCATTCAAGCACAAAAATTCGCGATTTGACTGTGCCTACACCTCAAAGCTTTTCTCATCTGCGAATTTGCCTAATATATATCCCGTTTCATGGGCTAGTCTCAGTGTTTCATGCTTTCGAGGAAAAAATAATGTGTACCAAACTAGCGGGATGACGAGGACAGACCTGCCATCGTGGGAAAGCAACCACCGGTAGCACGCGCTCCAACACAAACGGGCGCGCGGTTGTTCCGACGGCACGCAAGGCGACCTTCGATGTTCGAGTCTGTCCGCTAGGGGAGCAATCGGCGCTAGCGTAGCGAGTGGACATTCGAGGTAGCCTGGTCTATAGCGGCTAGATTACACCACGGCTGCCGGATAAAGAAAAATAACTTTTTTTTACCCAGCGGCCATGATTAGACCGTGATAGTGCACGAAGAGGATAATGAAAGCTTCACCTTAAAGAAAGAAGTATGTGACAGCTGTTGGAAAAGTTGTCCATTATTGCAACTGCATCTGTTCTCGATCGTCCTCCTTTTCTGTCGTACGCGTGTCTGCGAACGATTCAACACCGACAGGAAGAAGAAGAAGTTGATCATGCCTACGCCGCTTGTGTGGTCACCGAGCGCTTAGCCTCGCTTTGTTGGAAAAGCCGGCTTGCAAGCAAGCAATTATGCAGGCGGACAACCCGGCACCCCTCCTTGCTGATGCGTAAGCATGCATGCACCTGACACTTAACATCTCACCGCCAAACGTCATCGCCAATTCAGGATGATTTCTTCTTTCTTCCAGGCCGCGCATCTTGCGCATTGAGAAGGCGCAAGGCGCCCTCAAAACAACGCACCGAGCGATCTCGAACACGTACATATCCCGGTTGGACCGGGACCAGTACACGGTGCTATCCTGTTGGCTCCTGCTCGTCACCTGCGTGGGTCTGTTCATCGTCCTCCTGCTGACGTTCGGCAAGCAGTTTTGCATGGTCGTGTTTCTGTCCATAAGCGGCCTGGTCGTGCTCTTCGTGCTTTTCGTGCAACCGCCCGAAGGCACGCTCAGGCGGCAAGCCCTGAGAGATGTGCTCGTGCGCCGCGCGACCGATGCCGGCCCAGTGCCTGCTGTAGCCTCGGTGCACAGCCAGGAGAACGTGGTCGTGGCGTCTGCCGCCACTTCGGGCTCTCCCGCCGCTCAGCACCACCAGAAGAAAAAGGCCGCGATGGGACTCAATCTGGTGGAGTCGCCCTCCCCGTCCGCTGCGCCCGTGTACCAACTACGCAAGGCCAGCATGATGTTCGAGAAGTACGACGAAGCCTGCCGCGTGGCCCTGCCACCTTCCGCGACCATTCGGGCTCCGCAGGAAACGGCGAAGCGGGGCTTCTTCCGCGCTCTCATCTCCAGGATTCGGAAGGGACACCTCCAGGTAAACCCTTACTACACGACGCTCACGGAGGACACGCCCAGCATCGAGGAAGGTACGGCTGAACCCACGACCACGAAGTCGTCGGCGAGGCGAAGTTTTGACCGTGGCAAGGGCTCCACGCCGGAGATCAAGAAACGCATCGGCTTCCAAGAGGAGCCACTTATGGAAGGCGAACAGCTTACGGGGGCGAATACTCCAACCAGCACCCAGAGCGTGTCCAGGCGCCAGCGCAGGAGCCAGTCCATGCGGCCAATTGCCGATACTGAATTCGGCAGCCGCGGCAGGCTCGACCGCAGCGCCTCGGTCTTCGCCACCGTCGCGCCGGGCTCCTCCGCACCGGGCCTGAGGCCCCTCAAGAGCGGCATCAAGGGCAGCGTGACGCCCAAGTTGGGCGCGCCCACCAAGCGTACCAGTTCCACAATCGCGTCGCGGCGCACAGTCAACTTCACGGGGGTGATGACGCCTGCAAAGAAGCAGTCGCCGCCACGACCGCACAAGGTGGAAGACTGGAACAAGGTGGCAAATTCCTCCATCTCCACGGGCGAGGAAGGGCACGAGATGGACCAGTGCATATTTGTGGGCGATCGCAAACCATGCGAGACGACGCAGCCGCCGCCCGCCAAGCGCTCGTCGTCACGCAAGCGACATCGCGGACCTCAAGCCAGCTCGTCGTCGCCGGACTTGAGGGTGGGCTCGAGCAGGACGTACATGCTGCGGGACTCGGCCAACGGCTACCGCAAGATCCACCACGTATGGAGCCAATGACCGGCGACGGGAGATTTCATCGACGGAGGGCTTGGCGAGCACATGGACGGTGTACTTTTCTGGATGCGTGACGCACAGTTGCTGCGAAACGCACATTTGCACGAGCGAGTGCCGTACGTGGAGCGCTCCATGACTCGGCTATATGCGTCGAGTTATTGAGCAATACCCTAGCGCATTTCTTCATTGTGTCACACCTCTTAACAATCCTCTGTAGTCGCCCCAGGTCGCCCTGCTATACGCCTCTCCCCCCCACATTCCCCGACCCTCAGTTCTCATATTTGTGGATATATTAGGTACGAATGAGCGTTTCGTGGAAATAAAAACAAACGTTTGTACGAATAATAAGCGCGAGCCTGCACTGATGAATGAAAAGCATACTGACGATCGGCAGTGCGGCACTACAACTCGCTGTCGCCTTATTCATGCATGGAGTTCCGTGTCCGCTAATTATTACGCGAAATCCGGTAAACTTGCAGGAAAAAAACTTATGAATATTATGGTTGATCCCTCTTTCATCGGAAACGGTGGAACATAAAAGTGAAACATTTCTTCACAGAAGCTGTTGAAAGTTTACTGCACGTGAAGAATTAACTTGCAAGTAGCCTTCAGCGTTACCCTATACCACTTCCCAGGGAACCTCGACAACTGCCACACAAGCGAAAGTTGTCGAACGACTCGCGACCGGCAAACATCCCCCGGGGACACTGCATTGCACGCGCCGGAGCACTGCTCCAATCCGCCATAAACCAGAGGCGTTCGTAAACCGTATAAGCGAAACCGAACGGGTTGTTAGTAAATCGCCTCGTGAACTCGCGGTCCGCTGCAACGAAAGGCGCACGATTTGCGAGTCGGCAACCGTGTTACACGCAGGTTTGCTTTGCGCGCGGCGTTCTGCTGCCGAGTCGCTTCGGCGAAGGTACGAACATTTTGGTCCGTAGTGTCTTGGGCAGCCAGTTCAGTTGCACGCGCTCAGCTTCAGGAATGCGAGTGGCAGGATAAGCAACGCAAAAGTGATAACTGCCCCCCTTTCACTCTCGGCTGCCGTAATGGCTAAGCGCAAGTCGGAACCGCTATCAAAAAGCGGAACCGCGCAGCCTGTAACGATGGTAGTTTCGGTTATACCGAGATAAGGAAGGAGCATTGCGCTTGTCGTCACTGTCTTGCTTGCGTAATCATGCGAACTTCAATTAAACTTCGCAGTTCGATATCTCAAAGCATGGATACTCTAGAAGAATTGTGCAAAGTGGAACTCTGTAGAAACACGACTGCCTCTAACTTTTCAATACAAACGTGCCTGCTCGATGCAGCCAGTCAAAAGTTAATGATTAAATTTTTGTTAATTGCATGGATAACAGCGATAAATATGAACTTTGTGTGTCCTTCGCCTCATAACCCTACTGTAGAAGTGGTCTTCACGTGTACGTCTCAGCGGCTAATTAAAAAAACAAATGTCAAATTAACAGCGTGAGATCTGCGAACTTTTTTTCCGCTCGTAGCCTGGCAGCTCTTAGAACCGTCTCAGTAGCACTCCTTCCTGGCCAGAGCCAGAACTATAAGTGGTGCTATCCGCTGTAGATACTGTATAGAACAGCACGCTTTGGGCAGTTCACGGGGTCTTCAGGTGTTGGACCCCAGGCCTAGGTGATGGAAGGTGCAGGAGCCGCCCCTGCTCGTAATTTCCGTGTAGAGACTTCTTCCACCCAAGAAAGATTACGGAGAAGATAGCAGATCGAAACAGAGGAGAGGCGATTAGCACTTGTGTTATCTAACCACACCAGAACATGCTCGGATGTCTCTGGAATGAGCCTAGCCACAAGAGTGAACAGAGTGAAATTCTCTCGTCGTCCCTCTGGAAAATAATAATAATAATAATAATAATAATAATAATAATAATAATAATAATAATAATAATAATAATAATAATAATAATAATAATAATAATAATAATAATAATAATAATAATAAATTGTGGATATTCTAGTTTTGTTTGCGCAATCATTATGATCAAACCGGGGATGTCATTTTTGGTTGCCCTGTATTAAGTGAAGTTCCCGACACCTCCTTCAGACAAGGAAGTAGAGCCCTTTAACTTCCTTTTATGAACTAATTTTAAAGACTGTCGAGGACGTACAGGTAAAGATTAATGAGTGTGAGGGCGAGTAATCAATAGAGAGGACGAGAACTACAAAGGCACGAAGGCATTCAAGCTGGTGCAAGGACCTACGAGAAACTCCAGGCCGAGGGAAGGTGGCACGGACAAGATTAGAGAGAGAGACATCGTGAAAGAGTAGCATAAAGCAGTTAGGTGACGAATATTATTGGAATTTTGCATTCTCATGATACCTACCACAGTCCATCTTGAAGAGTTCTTCCACTGATGGCATCCGTGCCATCACGTATGCCATTCGTGATGGCATACGTTCGCTCTTGTGTTCGGTCAGCGTGATTGTACTCCAGCGAAACAGACAACGGATACTCCATCGGGCAGTAGCATAACACTCGAAAATGGAGTTAACCATGGTAGGGGTATAAGCAGTTACTTGCGGAAAAGGAGTTCACTAACAGTACTCCTTTTGTTCTCAGAGTGTATACCCTTACGGCCGCGATCTGTACTTTACTGCCCTCTCGAACACGCACTCTGCCCTTTTCCTAGAAGATTAAAAGCTTTTCATGGGTAAAGATCGCTGTACGATAATTGGCGTAACCCCCCTCCCCAGACATGCTGTCACTTCTCCACTCACGTAATTAGTGTGCAGTGAGCCGGCATCGGCAGTATCACCTCAATATGATATAGCCCTAATCACTGGTATCTCCTCACAGAGGTGCATGGATTGATAGCCCTCTATCCGTCGACTGAACTAGATCCGACAGCTATCGACGGCCTTCTCGGTTTCTGCGAAGTAGACTACAATTTTCTTGTCGCTTAGTTTGTCCAGACAGAAGTTTTCCGTCGTCGCGTATGTCGTGTTTTATCGTCTTGTTCCTCTCCACAAGCGATGCTTCAAGCGTGAACTTGAGACCAACGCGGTAACAGCCTAAAAGCGAGCCAAGTTTTTTTTTTTCTTTCTTATTTTCAATAGTATAGTACAGACAAAAACAAGCAACCAAATTCATTGAAATTTCTTTACACAAAAATCAACACCACAAGAGAGAGAACGAGAAACTTTCACAAAGAAGAGAAAGACGAATAAAAAAACGGGCATCATCATCTGGCACGCACGAGCAAACTTTGCCAGCTTCTTGGACAATCCCCACTTGGAGATATGTGGTATAGCATGGGAATCATCATCACTTAAAGCTAGAAGAAGAAATCGTTCTCCGGGAGCCCCCGTCCAGGCCTACTCCATATCTACCGAAGAACACCCCTCATTTGCTGCACTGCGCCCCCTCCAACCATTTTATCCGGTAAGTGAAGTTTGAATAGAATGTGGGTTTTAATTTATGAGTGCCTAATTGTCAGTTGAGCGCTGCTGGTGGTTTGTCTAGCTGAGCGACGTAAAGCCACCGCGGAGAGCCATGATGAAGGCTCACCACGCATGAAGTTGCCATGCAGACGCGACGAGCGTTACAAAAGAGCGTCGAGCCAGTTTGCCGGGTTGAAATTGTGGCGTCGCATTATAGATTCGTTTAAATTAGGGACATTTAGTTTTTGCACACCCAAACTTAGTGGACGCATATACCGCCGGGCTTACAAAAGAACACAAAGAAAATACAAAAAAACGAAAAGAAGAAAAAAAAACGCAGGAAGCCTACAATGAATATACTAGGAGAATAGCAGCTTGCTGGGCTAGTTGGTTCATTGCAACTCGTGTAACAGCGCGAAAAATAACAAGGAAGGGACGACAATAGAGACAGAGTGAAAAGGGTCGCTCTTTTCACTCTGTCTCTATTGTCGTCCCTTCCTTGTTATTTTTCGCGCTGTTACACGAGATACTAGAAGAATACCAGCAAACTTTAAAAAGGGAGAAATCGAGAAGCAGACATAGACAAAACGACAGGAAGGTGGCAGGGCTCACAACGGAACTTTATTCTTGCGCACAACGTCCCCCAAGTCCGTGTTGAACATGCATGGCACAACATATATTCACGGTAATCACCTTATCTATACACCATTTTACGCAAGCGTTTAGGTGCCGCCATATTGGGCTGATAACGCTTCTGTTTTCTGCATTTAACAAAGAATTTTACGGTACTATATATACAGTCGATTCGCAAGCATGAAAACAGTTGTATAAGAGCGTTCAGCGTTTCATGACCATGTTACATTAACTTCTCATAAAGCTAGGAAATTGTTCGTGCAAAAGCCCAAGATGACGGCGCGCATGAATCGAATGTAAAATCGTCTATACACGGCAACACTGATCAAGAAATTAAAGTTCTTTCTTGGTTAGGAACACCGATGGCGCGCTTGCACCCTTCTCGGGGCCAAGTTTATAGATGTGATAGGCTTCAATCAACTCTCTTTCCTGCTGTGTCTTAGCCTTCCCCACGACTGATATGTTGCTGAAGATGGGAATGCAACCGCACTCCTTTTACAATGGAGCTTGGATTCTTGCGTACGCAACACTATTTGGGCACGCTATAGTACATTAATAACCCATTAACTCGGCGAGCTCAGCCCGACTCGACCGTGTTGCCATTGCTGGTTGGGCGAGTCGACCCGTCCAGATTGACAGAACTCGCCTCGACGTTCGCTCGTCCCAACCGGCTTCCATTAACATGAACCCAACGACCGATTTTTGGCCCGCCAAGCCGAGTCGACCCAACTTTATTGGGCTCATGTGAACCCAAGCGAACGCCCGCCTGAACATACAACCTTCGCTGATACAGCCCGACCAGCTAATTATCGGCATGATCCATGTGAGCAATGTATAGTCAGAGGCTTCAATAGAACGAGCTATTTGGGCAAGTTAGTGCAGAATCATTGTTGCTACATTGTTGCATGATAGCCGAGCAAAAACTGATGGTGAAACTAAGCGAAACAGTTGCATTATTACTGAGCGCAATAACGAAGCTGGATTTAGTGCGAGGTGCGGCATCCCGCTAGGAAGTTCCATGGGGCTTTTGTCATTTTATTTATCTGATACTGTCCTTGGGTGGCCAAACAGTTTTTTTTTTTTCTTTTTTTTTCTGTAGAAATGCTGGGTTTGCATTTGGTCTCTTACAACCCCAGCGCTTAACAATTATATATATTTTTTTTTTGATCGTGTGAGCAGGATGGCAGAAAACAGCTTGGATGATTCTGTGATAAATGTATCAAAGCGAAGCTTTGTTTGCAAGCCCTCCCAAACTTTGATGACCGTGGATGTCTTGTCGAATAACTCGACACAGCGAAGCACGCATATAACGAATCTGCTTATATAGCCCTACCCCCACAGTTGTACCGTTGACCGGCTCTGTTCACTACCGAATTACGCGATGAAACAACGAAACGTACCCAAATATCCTCGCTGCAACAAGTATACATATCCAGCACACGACTCCTTTATTAAAGTGAAGCTTTCCTTTTCTTATTCGTTTCTTTTTCTTTTCCTTTTCTTTTTTTCCCTCGAGGTTTGGCTGCCAGCATTTTCAGTTATCTAAGAATCTCAACACGACAGGACACCCGCTCGACACCCTTAGTCACGCTCAATACTAGAATCCAGATACCATTTTTTGACCAAGCTCTCATGCAATGTCCGTTAAATATCTCATTGGTAAATTTCATGTTGCAATATGCGGTAACAATGAAGTGCTCAAAAACTATTTTTACTATATATCTGTTTTTTTTTTCATAGTTTACTATATGCTTTTACTGCCTGCTAAAGTTGGCTGACTTGCCAACTACGGGCAAACGCGTCCAAACCAACTTTTGGAATCTTACTTTTTTTTCCTTTCTTCCTGGATGGGATTGTCTTTATCTCACTACTTCGTTTCACTGTAGGGCTAGATAACCACTTGTATGGCTGCAGCGATCTCAATACATTTTGTACCAATGGGATTCTCTCTAAAGGTTTCTGGTTACCACCGGTTACTATTGCAAAACGTCTTTACTATGCTGTTGTTTCAGTCGGAATATGTCTGCTACACTCTTGCCCTCAGAATTACTTAGGATCTCGTTAATATATGACATTTCCCTTTACCTCTCCTTGTAAGCTTGTTTTTGTGTGTGTGTTTTTTATGCGAAGCGTTCTTTGCCCGATTCCAGGCATTTTGCGGTAGGCAGGTACTTCCTTTCTCGCTGCACTTCGGACCACTGTAATAAAAATAAATGCATAATCGACAGTGGAATCAAACCTGCCTTTGAGCACTAGCCCAATACTGTAACCACTGGGTCCCGATTGTTTCTTTTTTTATATAATATTATTGCACGCGAAACTCAATGCACATAAATACACTCAAGCCGAAATGCCAAAAGAATTACAACATGCTTCGAAGGCCAGCCAAACAATCGGACGCATACTCCTCCCATGCCAAAGGCGCTTTTAGATGTTGGCGCATGCGTACACGCTCCAGTTTCTCGCTCTGAGACGCCATGTTAGGCTGCACCGTCTCCGGGATCGGCCCACACTCCCCAGTATTTTCCTCGTAGCAGCTACCGTCACGTATAAACAGTGCGACGCTACACCGCCATCATGGTCGAACAGGTTTTAACACTTCATCGCCGGAATGCAAATGCCATCTTCGTTTTAACGTAGACCGCATGGCATAGACATAGTTACGTGCTATTGCATAACACGTAGTCGCTGACGACATCACAATCCTCGTTTTTCTCGCTTACGCTTCGACCAGTGTGTGTGTAGAAACCAGCATTCAGCATGCCATAAGGTCGTGTCGAATGGCCTGTTTAGAAATCATGCCGTAGGCGTCACACGATTGTCGTCAGACTCGTCACCGTCTTCTTGCTGCAGTCGTCACAGACGCTCGCGTCAGGCATATAACTGTTCGTCTAAACACAAACGCGTTGGTCCACCTGATCGCGCTATGCGCAACACCAAACAAGCCCATGGCAACAAAATGATTCCCATAACAATGATTCCCACAGTGTGGGGAATCTGCTTTATCTTTTTTCTGTTCTTTTTTTTTCTATTTCAATCACAAAGGCTGTACACAGAAGCCTATATCGTAGCGCAGACTTTAATGTTAAAAACCAGCGCAGTAGAAAAAAAATTATGGGGTTTTACGTGCCAAAACCAGTTCTGATTATGAGGCACGCCGTAGTGGGGGACTCCGGAGATTTGGACCACCTGGGGTTCTTTAAGGTGCACCTAAATCTAAGTACACGGGTGTTTTCGCATTTCGCCCCCATCGAAATGCGGCCGCCGTGGCCGGGATTCGATCCCGCGACCTCGTGCTCAGCAGCCCAACACCATAGCCACTGAGCAACCACGGCGGGTAGCGCGCAGTAGAGGCTAAGAGGTTATTGTTAGCTATTTTCAAGAATTGAAAAACATTGTTACGTCCCTACAGAACCCTACAACAGCTTTCCGATGTCACCTGAGATTGCTCCGTCCGACCCGGATGCATGTATCGTCGGTACGTTCTCGCAGAAAGTCGCAGTATCGCCCTAAAGGCGAAGCATTGATGGCGATAGCAAAGTTTTAGACTACACGAAGGTTCGTATTTTTGTTGGTCGTATAAATAGCAGCAGAGCTTTGCTCACTTTAAATTTTTAATTAAATTAACAAGCACGAGGTCACGCGCGCACAGGCAGACATGAACAGGTCCCACTCGATGACCGCGAGCATTCGTTGTACAACGCTGGCGTGCGGTAATACGGTGCACATTAAGCCACCTGAACATCGCCTAGAATATCCGCATAATTGCTACAGCAATAAAACGGCCGTCGTGCATGACGCTCTTTTGAAGTCCTACGTTCCCGCCTTCCGTTCCCCGACACAGCTTGTTATGTTACGGAACAGCACTCTCCGTATACTTTCCCCTCCTCTAAAAAGGGCAGGTATTGATCTCAGTGATAAAAATTGTTGCAGAGGTCCGCTAATAACTTTCCGATGCGAACGCAGGCAGAAGTCATGTAAGAACAGGAATGAAGGCCAATATATGCCCAACATTTGACCATATTTGGGCTGTATTTAGACCATGTTGGCTTTGCGATGGCCCTTTACAACGGCTCATGCACTGGCTCCACACTCTACAGCTCCTCTTCCAGTGATATTTTCATCCATACCTTTGTCCCGAGCACGACGTGATCCCGAGTCCTGTCTCAAAGAAAAATTCTTAATTTCGGCAACTGACGGAGGGTTACTTATCGCAGGTTGCACTGCCTTCCGGCGTTGTTCGGCACGGCGATCATGGCGAATGCAAAAGGAGATGGCGCCGCAGACGGCGTGGCGTCGCCGAGCCGAGACCAGCCGCAGAAGCAGCAGCAAAAGAAGGCAGTTGATCGCAGGGCATCCGCAGCGGGCCAAGGGCGTGAGTTGGCCGACATTTCTGCCCCTTACCTCCCTAGAGCCCTGTCCATGATGGGGATATCGGTTCTGCCTATAGCCTACTGCCTCTTATCTATGCTGTTCGCCGAGATCGTGAAGCCGCAGCAGCAAACCTGCAACTCGGAAGTGTGTCAGGCCACTGCTGAGTACATCAAGCGCAGCATCGACGAGCATGTCAGGCCATGCTCCGACTTTTACGAGTTCGTCTGCCGCGGTTGGGAACACTCATACACAACGGATGCCTCCTCCACCGTGACGTTAGTCAACCGTTCGGCGTACATGCCAAGTGGAACAAACCACCCGCCCAACATCATCAAGGCCATCTCGTTCCACCAGTCTTGCGAGGCTTCCTTCGTGGGCCCCGTGGACTCCAGCATCGATGACATCAAGAACTTTCTGGTCAACGACCTGCGTTTCAACTGGCCGACAGTGCTGCCGAGCATGACCACGCGGGAGTTTTACAGGATTCTCGTGGAGGTTCAGCTGTCCTACCTCATACACCCATTCATCGTCCTGAACTTCGACAGTGGCATGACCACTATGAGGCTGGCGATTGAGGACCGCTACCACCCGTGGTACTTGCGCTACACGGTCACCTCGAAGGTGAATTTCCGCTGGCACTTTGTCAACGAAGTTCTCAGCGCCGTATTTCAGCAGACGCTGCCCTCAAGCACAGTCACGGACATAACAGACGTAGAAGACAAGCTGAACGCTGTAAAGCTGGGGGACGATGAGCTTTTGGTTGTTAGGATGAGGGTGCTGTCACAGAATTCCTTCAAAAAAGGCTGGGAGCTCATGCACGCGCTCGGGAACTTTTTCGATCGCGCGCAGAAGCGGCTGCTCAGCAACAAGGTGGTCATTCGCATCTCCGATATCGCCGGTCTGCACAAGACGCTAACCTTGATGAATGATGCCAGCACCTTGCCAGCCATGACCAGTTATATGGTCTGGGTGATCATAGAGACTCTCGGTCGACGGACGAGCCCGGCACTTCGCAAGGTCATGACGGAAACTGCTAGAAGTATCCAGCACATCAACGTGACAGACCACATTTTTCGCAAGGATGTGTGCCACCACGAGACCTATCGCCTCTTCGCCTTGGTGCTCGACCGCTACATGTACCAAACGCTGGACAAGACGATCATTTCCAACTTAGAAGATATCGTCGAGAATGCCAAGCGCTACATGAGGGCTCAACTCGAGGATCTGTACTGGATGGACGCCAATACCTTGCGCAAGATGCAAACACGCATTCATAAACTCGTCACTGAGGTGGGCATCCTGTCGCGATTCAGGTACGCGGATGTCGAGGAACCCTACACCCGGCTGCCAGATATCGACAGCACCATTTCCTTTACGACCTTGTACGTGAATGTGCTGGACGCCTTGAGCCAGTCTCTACGAGCGAAGGCCTACCGGTACATCTACCCGCCCAACATGTGGTCGATCGTACCGACCGTTCGCCACGTATATTCCCACAACGTGCTATTCATACCTCTGTCCGTCTTTATGACCCCTCTCTTCGGTACTGGAAACTTTCCTACGGCGTTGATCTACGGTCATCTCGTGTCGCAGATAACGTACGCAATCTACTACGAAGGCTATTACAGCAACAAGTACCGAGCTACAGAGACGTGGAACCTGCCGACCGAACGCAAGTTCCGCATGTACATGAACTGCTACAACGACGCGTACAGCAACGTCACCTATCAACTGAAGGACCCTGCGGAAAGCTTTTTCCGTTCCGGAGCTTTGGTCAGGGCCTACCAGATGTTCAGGGCCGACCAAGAAGGCGCCAGTAACTATGTGCTGCCCGCAGTCGAGCTCACGCCTGTTCAGCTTTTCTTCGTGAGTAGCTGCCTAGACATGTGCGTGAGAAACGACGAGAAAAGGGTCATGCACAAGGCACTCTGCAATTGGCCTATGCGACGCACCAAGATTTTCCAACAGGCCTTCAAATGCTACCACACCGAGGCGCTAACCCAACTCCGGGTCAACTGTTCCGGGCTCGTCACAGCCATCAGCTCCCGCTATAGCAACGTGTCCATTGAGACAAGCTTTCGGTGCTCGGACGTATAGCGTGGCGTCTGCGGTGCGATGTGACCTCTCGTATGTTTGATTGTGCTTATATGACAGTGATTTAGCTGCCTTTATTGTAGAAGCTATCATGTGATAGCGTGCGTGTGTGTGACTGTAAATGTGATGTCAAGGTTGCGACAATATCTACAATATCGCGACTACAATGTATAATATATATATATATAAATCTGTCCCAGCCACGCGTGTGCTCTCATCAGAGCGAGCTGTTCGACTGGGGCACGTATTTGGTACAGCTTTTGGACATAAAGAAAAGTGTTCGTGGAACAACAAAAATGTGAATGAATGGATGAATCCTTCAGTGGGCGACGGGGATGTCTTCTTTGGTTAAGGAGATTATGTATGTGAGGGAAAGAAAGGACGGATCCAAATCAGGACCACTATTCTGGACATTGTCATATTCCGCCATATTGTCAAATTCACCATGTCGTCAGCTCTGATTGGACCAGAGGGCTGCTGCGGTGTCTCTGCGATTGGCTCAAAATGCCGCCATTACAGAATTTGAGAATGTGGCGACATTTGGCGATGTCCAGAGTTGAACTGCAGGACTTATCCTTTAGATGCCGTGGTCTATGAATGATGCTAATTTATCTGGAAAAAGTACAAAAGCATGAGCAGCGTTAACAGTTCTCTCTTCTCGGGTCTGAGTTTTTGAGAGAACAGTTCAATCTTTTCAATGGCTTCATGTTTAGCTTACGTGAAAGCTGCCGTCTCAAGTCTTCCATGGTACTACCTTAATGGGGCCCTCACCAGGCCTCACTGCAATTTTCGTTATACATTGATTGATAAATTTTATTTGCATCCTCTTTGGAACGGGGCTGCGACAAATAGTCACCTAGCCTGTTTGATTTAGTCAGGTTTGACTACATCTATCGCAGTCTAGCATATTCCTATCTCTCCTTTCTTTTCTTTCTTCAATCATAGAATTATCTATGATTGTAACGACTCCGGTCCTATCAATGTTCGCTGCATTTAAAGTGACGTTTTTTTTTTTTTTTTTGCGAACGCTCTTATCAGGCTTTCTTGACCGCGGCTGCTGGATAGGTTCGTGCTACTGCTTCAAAGGGAAATATATTGAATGTTGTATCATGTTTATAACCTACATACTGCTATCTTGCTGCATTTATTTGTGGATATTATATACGAAGGTTATATGAAGGTACACACGAAGTGGTTCCACACCAGTCTCCTGGTGTGGAACCAAATGTACTCCTGAATTAGGTAGCGTACAATAATGGGGCGAACCAGGCCAGTAATAATGCCATCGGGACGATGAATGAATGAATGAATGAATGAATGAATGAATGAATGAATGAATGAATGAATGAATGATTTATTGGCAGGATGACCCATTAGCCTAAGTAGGTGTAGTGGTCGCCACACATCAACTGACCCGTGGTGCCTTCTGGGCATTGTTGCGATGCCGGTTCCTTCAAGCTCGACCGGCGTCACTTCTGGGTAGCGTGGCGTTGTCGGCAGGCTGCAGGCGTCCGGTATACCATGGCGACCAGGCAGGGGCAAGACGATTTCTAGTGCGAAACTTGCACTGTTTATTTCATGGTTGATGAAGGATAAAAAAAAGAAGAGAATAATGAGAAAATACATGGTGGGGCCGCTTGACGTCACGTGACAGATACTGAGTCCAGTCAGGGGTTTGGCGGCTGCTCCCTCTCTCCTAGGCGACATTTCACGGGCTTGCCTCCGCTAGCGGCGACTCGAGGCTCCTGTGGTGCACAGTTCTTGGAAGGTGGACTTCCTCACCTCCTGGGCGCACGCAGACAAAGGGGCCAGTAATCACTGCGACTCGATGCGGCCAGTAATCGCTGGGACTCGAGGCTCCTGTGGTGCACAGTTCGTGGAAGGTGGACTCCCTTGCCTCCTGGGCGCACGCACACAAAGGTGCCAGTAATCACTGCGACTCGAGGCTCCTGTGGTACACAGTTCGGGGAAGGCGGACTTCCTCGCCTCCTGGGCGCATGCACACAAAGGGGCCAGTAATCACTGCGGGGCGCCCGCCGGATTGAGGACCACTCGAGACAACCATAGCAAATTAGGGATACATCCGATAATCCTTTTTGCACGAGGTGTCACACGTCAATCATAACAGCATGAGCAAGGTGGCGCGTGCTAAATAAAACACTTGGAGTTCGGTTCTGAAAGAGTGGTTGTTGTCGCTAGTCGTCTCGCATGCTCCGCTCCGTCGTGGCCTGCCAGCACGGCCTGACAGGAACGCCACGCGATATGGTGTCAGAAGTGGGATGCTTTTGAAAAACTTCGGTCTCTGAACGGACGTCAACGACAGCACGCCCCTCGAAGAAGGCGCCCAATCGACGTTGTGGCTAGGCCTCGCTCTTCAGCCACCGGACGCGCTCGACTTCTCGAACCCTGCAAGTTGGTCTTCGTAGAAGTCTCGCTTCGAAGATTATGCCGCTGCCTCCGGGCTACAGAAAGCTTCGCAAGACGTCCAAGTACGTACGTTGCTTTACTGCATGGGCCCGGACGCTCGTCCGCTCCTGGACCCGTTTTCACTTGACGCAAACTCGTTAGCATCCTACGACGCTGTTGTCAAACGCTTCACCGAGCACTTCGTGCATCCTACTAATGAACTCTATGAGTCGTCCTGCTTTCATAAGCGCGTCCAACAACCTGGCGAGAGCGTCGACACGTTTTACGCTGAACTCTGCAAGTTAGTAAATGATGCAACTACCCGTCATCAGCAGTTCGCGACAAGTTTGTTGTCGACTTGCGAGATACGCGTCTCAGACCAGCAGCTGTGCCCCCCCCCCCCCCCCCCCCGAAGCTCTCTCTCAAAGAAGCTTGGACGCAAGCTCGTCAATCCGAGGATGCTGATAAGAACGCTCACTCGCTCAGGCTACTTCGCAAGCCCCGGTCAATATTGATGCCGCAAAAGCTCGAAAGTGCCCTTCGCGACAGCGTGTGGACGCCAGAACAGCTCGCTCAATGGACGCAAAGGTGGAACGCTGCCATCGCGAAGCTGCGGTTTGTCCCTTCTGCAGTCGCGCGTTTCACGCACGCTCAGAGTGCCCAACACGCAATTCGGTCTGTAATTTTGTAGCGTGAGCTACACTGGCCGAGGTTGAGCCGTTTCGCGTGGCTCCTAGAGAGCCGTGCTGCGCATGCGAGAGGAGCAGTGACGTCACACGGCGCACAGCTGGCGCGCCGGGCGTTTGCCCGGCGTCTGCCCGGCGTCTGCGCTAGGCATTTGATCGTTTGCGCAGGGCGTTTGCCAGTGTGGTATAGCCATGGAGAAGGAGAGCGAAATTGCTGCTCAGCGGCGCAGAAGAGCGGAGAAGCTTAAGTCATCGGATCCCGAAGTAGTTGCCTGGCAATTGGCCGTTGAGCATAGGAAGAACGAACATAAGAATGCTAAACGTGCTGCGGAGACACCGGAGCAAAGGGAGGAACGTCTAGCAAAGCGGCGTCGCCAGGAGGCTGAGCGACGTGCCCGACCATGCATCTCAGCAGCAGCAACAACAAGACGCCATCGATGACGTCAAGGTTCGCTGATTGACTGACTATACGGTGAAACTTAGCGAAAGCGCCAGTGCGACTCGGACCTTCGAGACGGACTTCGTAAACAATCCGTTTGGATATGTGTGCGACGTGTGTGAAAGACTGTGACACATGAAAGACTTGACGCCGGTAAGTAGTGTCATGCGTGAAACGTTCAGTTTAGCGGCGCCGCCTGAGTGGGGTGAAACCGTGGCGCGGGTTTGTAGAACGTGCAAGAACGTTCTCGTTAAGCAGAAGATTCCGCTCTTTAGCGTTACCAATGGGTATTGTTACCCGCCCATGCCACCAGGTCTACCGGTTCTGAACGATGTGGCCGACGTAGCTCACACTACGTATATCCCGGCATAGCCGAGCTAAGCCACTGCTATCTTTTTTTTTTAGGCAAGAAAGGCCATTTTGCTGAAGTTTGTCGCTCCAGAAAGTCGAAGCACGCCAAACTCAGTGCCATCGAGTTGCACTCTCTGGAGTCCTCTACCAAAGCCAAGTTCATGGATGTCACAGTGGACAATTACACTACTAAATTCAAAGTAGACTCAGTAGCTGAGGCTTCCGCAGTCCCAAGTGACTTGCCTGGAGTCCCGGCCGAGCTCGACATTGATGCACTCTTGACAGGGCCCGAAGGCCAACCTCTCCGTATGCGGGGATCGTATCTGGCACGTCTATTTTGGCAGGAGAAGACAAGCTCTCAGCGTCTTTACGTCATTGAATCCTTTCCGTACCACTACTGGGTCTACCGGCTATCCAGGCCCTTGAGGGCGTCAAATTCTTTGGTGTCGTAAACACTCCTGAGCCAAAGCTTCATGCCGAACTGTTTCGTGGCCTCGGCACACTCCGAGATGAGTACACAATTCGCTTAAAGCAAGACGCTGTACCATTCTCACTCAGTGCCCCTCAACGGATAGCTAGCTATCCCGCTGCCTGAAGTAGTTCGGCAAGACCTGGAGAAACTTGAAGGCGACGGCGTCATTCGTCGGATTGAGAAGCCAACTACGGGGTGTGCCGGGCTGGTAGTGGTACCTAAGAATAATGGAAAGTATCGTTTGTGTGTTGACCTCACTCGACTGAACCAGGTGGTTCTCAGAGAGTGTCACATTCTACCTACCATTGAACAAATCCTTGGTCTCCTCAGCGATGCAGCCGCTTTTTTTTCGAAGCTGGATGCGACTGCAGGCTTTCATCACATCTTTCGGTAGTTATTGTTTCTGCAGACTGCCCTTCAGTATCAGGTCAGCCCCGGAGTATTTTCAGAAATAAATGGCTCAGATTCTCGAAGGTTAGGATTGTGTTGTTAATATGATTGATAATGTTCTTGTGTTTGGACGCACCAAGCAGGAACATGATAGAAGGCTTGAGCAAGTGTTGACTCGTCTTGCAACTGTAGGCATCACTTTAAACCAATAGAAGTGTTGCTTTGGAGTCTCCGAAGTCTCATTCCTATGTGTTATTGTCTCAGCACAAGGCATCAAGCCAGATCCAGGCAAGATTGAAGCAGTATATGCAATGGCACCTCCTACAGACCTTACAGGTGTCAGACGTCTACTCGGGATGGTAAATCATCTTGCCAGGTTTATACCACATGTCTCGGGAACCACTGCATCGATACGCACCCTTCTAAACAAGAATACCAGTTGGACTTGGCAGCATGAACAGGAAGCATCATTCACAAAAATCAAAGAACTTCTGACATCCGATCGCTGCTTGGCCAAGTACCACTCATCTTATGCCACAACAGTCTCGGCTGATGCCAGCTCTTTTGGACTTGGAGCAGTCCTGTTGAAATCCCAACCAGGTGGTGAACGCAAGCCAGTAGTCTTTGCCTCAAGGTCAATGACCACAACAGAACAAAGGTACAGCCAAACGGAAAAAGAGGCCTTGCCTACAGCGTAGGCCATCCAGAGGTTTGACGAGTTCATCAGAGGCATCACCTTCACTATAGAAACTGATCACCGGCGGGGGAATTTCGATGGGGGCGAAATGCGAAAACACCCGTGTACTTAGATTTGGCTGTACGTTAAAGAACCCCAGGTGGTCCAAATTTCCGGAGTCCCCCACTACGGCGTGCCTCATAATAACACATAATAATAATGGGCATGTAAAACCCCATAATTTATTTTTTAACCTGATCACCTTCCTCTCGTGTCATTGTTTGGCAAGATGGAACTTAGTTTGCTTCCTCCGGGGGTTCCAGATGATGTACGTCCCTGTACGTCCCTGGAAAATTGTTGGCTACGGCTGATGCATTGTCTCGCACCCCTCCCTAGGTGCTTCCAGTGGACACCGTGGAACTTTTTGCTACAGAAGTCGTGGCTTCCGCTCCAGATGTGCTGCCTGTGAACATACAGGATATCATAAAAGCCCAAAGCTGTGATGGAGAATGCAGCGCGCTGATTTCGTTCTGCCAGCACGGCTGGCCAAACAGGTCAAATATGCCTCCTCACGTATCAAAGTATGTAGCAGTGAAGGATGAACTTTCCGTTTGCGATGGCCTTCTTCTCAAGGGCACTCGCCTCATTATCCCTTCGTCACTGAGGCCAGCAGTCTTGATGCCTCTGCACGAAGGACATCAAGGCGTAAGTAGCTCAAAGGCCCTCGCTCGTGAATCTGTATGGTGGCCGGGCATTGCGGATTAGATCACCTCTCTCGTCACCAGTTGTGAAAAATGCGCCCTTACGCGAGTGAATCCAGCGGAACCACTCCTCCCTATATATCAACCTCACTGGCCGTCCCTGGGAACATCTGGGCCTGGAATTGTTTCACGTTAACGGTCAAACCTTCCTAATTGCAGTATATATATAGACTATTATTCCCGGTTCCCGGAGGTGGTGGCACTAAAGAGCACAACAGTTCAAGTGGTCATTGATGTGCTGAAGAACTTGTTTGTGCGACACGGCATACCGCAACAGGTAAGGTCGGACAATGGTCCACCCTTCTCTTCACACGAATTCGCCGCATTTGCTGCTTCGACCCCATCACCAGTAGCCCCTGTTATCCGCAGTCTAATGGGGAGGCGGAAAGGATGATCCGCACTGTGAGAGACCTCCCCCGTAAGGGGAAAGATCCTCACATAGCTATAGGGACACACCCGGGGTGAGTGGCTTTAGCTCTGCTCAACTTCTTATGGGAAGGCGAGTGAGAACTCGAGTCCCAAAGACGGACGAGCAGCTTCGTTCACAATGGCCAGTAAGGGAGGAGGCAGCAGTCAGAGATGAACCTTTCAAGAAAAAAACT
The DNA here is from genome assembly GCF_013339745.2 of Dermacentor silvarum. Classification (NCBI taxonomy): domain Eukaryota; kingdom Metazoa; phylum Arthropoda; class Arachnida; order Ixodida; family Ixodidae; genus Dermacentor; species Dermacentor silvarum. The sequence continues at coordinate 16,635,879 of NC_051157.2, forward strand.
GCTGATGACTTTAGCCGACGTTGTCGGGCCAAAGATCTGTCGTCATTGTAAGCGGGCGAAGAGGTCTGGATTCGGCCAGATCAGGTTCGCGCCATAGTTATGAGCCGTCATTTGTAGGTCATTTGTAGTGGAAACAGAGCATGGAATAGTGCTGCAGCGAAATCAGTGACATCTAGTTCCCTTCGTGCTAATGTCATCAAGGACCCCATTGCTTCAACCTCACCACCCAATGCAAGTTGCAGCAACACCTGAGCGACCCCCTCCGACGGCAGCACCTGCTCCTTTACGTGATGCTGGTGATAGTGTTGTGCACACCCGCAGCGGCCGTCGTGTAGTTCCACCCGACCGCTTAAACTTGTGACTTGAGGGGAAGATGTAGTGGTCGCCACATATCAGCTGACCAGTGGTGCTCTCTGGGGATGAGCAAGGTGGCGCCTGCTAAATAAAACACTTGGAGTTTAGTTCTGAAAGAGTGTGGTTGTCGTCTCGGCATGCTCCGCTCCGTCGTGGCGTGCAGCACGCCCTGACAGGAACGCCACGCGATAGTAGGAAAAGGGATGGCAGGAGCACAAAAAGCGTAAATAAATACAAAAAATAGCAATAAAAAATCACCAGCCCTTCCCCTGTCGAGAAAATGGGGATAAGCGAAACTTGTCGTGTGAGTATCTCACCTTCGTGGTGATTCTCTTTCTCTCTTTATTTCTCTCTCTTTCTCCCTTTCTTTCTTTTTTGTCCCTGGTATGTGCCATTGAGCTTGGACCCTTTCTGCACTATCGCCAGGATCGGCCCACTTTTCAGCGTGACGCCGCCGCCGCCGCCACCACCACCACCGCGACACTTGTGAGCCTATTGTAAAGCTTCGGATAATAAAGGGGATGTATGGTTACAAGAATAATAGCGGGAGGGGAAAGGGGAGTGGAACTCCCTTTATTATTATCATATCGAACGAATTATCCCCGTCTCTTTTGTGAACTCGTAGAGTGCTAAGAGTAGTTCCCGGGTCTCTGCTTGCGGAGTTGTCCATTCGGCCAGCGTCGGTATTGTCTGCTCGTGCATGCTTTCGGCGGCTGCTATGAAATGCAGGCCATCCCCATAGTAAATGCCGTTTGTTTGGCCTCGCTGTTCTCTTGCACAAAGTGCAGCCAAATACAAACTCGGAGATCGGATCATCATTTTCTCGGTTGCTCTTCTTTTGTTTGTGCGCCTGCCAACGTGAACGTCCAGCGTAAGGACGAAACCAGTGCGGACTTTGTGCACGAATACTTGACAACCCATCGGCAAGCCTAAAAGGCAGAGGATGGGTGTTACTTCATGAACTTGCACCGCCCTTGTCGCCTGGTGTGGAGGATGGTAGTTGTTGGTTCTGTCTCTGATGGTGAAGAGAGAGGTGTCGCACACATGCTGCGGGTGGTGGATTGGGGTGTTGCTACGCTGCGCTCCGCAACACCCCCACGACCACCGCTTTGCGTCGGCGCCCTGCAGCGCGGCTTCCGCCGCGGCACCGGGACACAACCTACCGCGCCGCCAAACAGAGAGGGAAAAAAAAGAAAATGGTGATACGTCATCGAGGCGAGGCCCCGCCCCTGCAAGGATTTGTTGTGAAAACAGTCGCAGGTGATGGCAGAAATGCGCCTGGGGCCGTATTCTGAAACGTTCCACTAGGCGAAATTTCTTTTTTCGCTTTCAGGCGCGCGCTGATTGGTTGTTGTAGCAAAATTGGATGAGCTGATTGGGTGGTTGAGCCCGACGTCATTCAATTTTGCTCAACCAGCCAATCAGCGCGCGCCTGAAAGCGAAAAAAGAAATTTCGCCTAGTGGAACGTTTCAGAGTACGGCCCATGGAGTGTCCATATAATTGCTATCTCAATACAGGGGCGCAGCCAGAAATTTTTTTCGGGGGGGGGGGGGGGGGGGGGGGCTAGCGTCTGCTTTCCTCTACGTGACGAGATCGATAATTATTGGTAGTTTAAGCAGACTCTATACATGTATATCAAAGACATGGGACCCCCCCCCCCCCCCCCCTCGCGTGTGCTTGTGCTGAAATTAAGTAAAAAGTAAAGTAAGCTCAGTAAACTACAGTAAGTGCGACAGGTAAAGTGGGCGTTTGGAGCAATGGTTTCTCATCGTGCCACTGAATGAACCAGTCTTCGAAAACGCATTATTGAGACGACCCGCCCGATCGGAGAAGACATCATTAATTGTTAATCTCCGTTAAGCGTAGATGGCGTCGTCCTTGTCGGGGCGAAGTGCGTTTAAAAAGTCAAGGGCGGCTATACACGTGAAAATGCACGTGTGACCAGGCTATACCTACTCCCATAGCAATAGTTTGTTCGCTGCGTCTTTGCGCTAGAAAACTTAAATAGGCGCAAAAACGCGTAATGCTTTTTTTTTTTTTTTCTTCGAAGCTTTCGTCGCCCTGCTCCATCATGCGAGGGGGTTGCATTTCCTGCGGCAAGTGCATGGGCCGCTGTGTCTTCCCCTGTGTGCGAGCGTGCAGCCGTCATTTTCCTTTACGTCAACAGATTCAGAATTGTACAGAACATTTCACCGCACATCATAGATATGGCATGTGTACGCATTTTAAGTAGTGCGCGCAACTCATTTCTGCTTTAGTTACGCCGGTGCAAACAGGAAGCGGCCTTGTACCTCACAGAATCTCGACTGATTGGTGTACTAGTGATGCAGGAATGAACTCCGGTCTTGTTCAGTGCATAGTGCACATAATTTCTCAGGACGCGTGAACTCCGACGAGAACTGTCAGCGCCTGCAACGAGAGTTTACTTACGCTGTACTGCGCACAGCAGTAATCCATGCTTGTCGGCCGGTTGTCTGTTTCGTGCATTCTGTTGCGAGTCAGTGGAATTTCACTGCTGGCATCAACCCCTTCGTGTGTACATTGCTGGTTTGGGATTCCACACCACAACAGAAACTACTAGCCTTCCGTAATTGCTGGTCTGGGATTCAACAACACAACAGTAACTACCAGCCTTCCGTAGGGGCGCAATCGCAATGAGACGTTTCGCGCGCAGACTAATTAGATCCTGCGTGAGCGTGGCCTAACCGGCACCTGAAGGGAAGCGGCGGAAATGTATACCGGAAATTTCGACCACCTGGGCTCTTTAACGTGCACCTAAATCTAAGTAAACGGGCCTCGAGCATTTCCGCCTTGATCTAAAATGCGGCTGCCGTTTTCTTGCTTCATTTTTGCGCATTTGTTGCTTCAAAATGCGGCCGCTGCAATGCGGTCGCCACATTTTCGCCCAAAACCTCACAGTGTCAAAGCCTTGACAAACACCGTGACAGTTTTTTCCATATGCAGACATGATTCGCTGTAAATTATCAACCGAAACGGAAGCGCCCAGGAATGAAATTGTGATAGTAGCACTGGTTTCTTGAATTATGTCAGCGCGAAACGACGAGAACAAAGGGTGGGTAAGTGGGGAGGGGGGGGGGGGGGGGTTGCGCAAAAAAATTTCGGGGAGGGGGGTTTAGCCCCCCCCCCCCCCCCCCCCGGGGGCTCCTTTGGCTACGCCCCTGTCTCAATAAAAGAGAAATAAGAAAATAACTCATCAGAAAAAAGCTTTTTTTGCCGTTCACTCAAACTTCTTTATTTCTAAATACTTGCGAATAACAAGGAATGCGAACATCGACCTCTACTTTACTTTGTTCCACCAGATCTTAGGACGCCCAGCAACCGTTAGGAGCGCGCACGTTCCTTCAAACCGAAACTAGCACTCATCTTCCAATGGTTAAGTCAAGACAAGACAGTCCAAGTTTGTTTCAGCTTTCACAATGGCGGCTGTCGCTACTGTTCCGGCGGTAGAGGTTAGTGCGTTTTGTAATTTTAACACCGAACATAAGAGTCTAAATTGGCTGGGTTCATCAAGAACAATATTGCTAGAATTACCTTATCTTGCGTTTGCTTACAGTTGAGTCTTGTCGCAAAGAAACGTGGGCCTCACGACAACTTGTCTTTGATGCAGGGCCGAAAGTCTTTAGCTTTTCCGCGAGCACCTTTTGCGGCTAAATTTCTGTTTCCCATAACATGGAAAGTGTTTTCTTCGTATGCGCAACGTAATCAATTTTCGCTAGGATACTCACATCACAGCTTTCAGCAGATCAAGGTAGTGTGTTACCTCTCTAGAGTTCTAAAAGTGCGGCAGTTCAGGGCAGTGTTTGGTCTCGTATGCGCTCAGTGTCAAAATACAATTTTGTGCAGGTTTAAATAGTGTATAATAGTGTGTGTTTCGTTATTATAATTTAGTGAGCAAGGTAACCACAGACAAGGCTCCCGCAGACGCTAATGGTACGTCAAATTATTATTTTTCAGGCCTCCCGAAGCACGCTGTCAATGCGTGAGAAAGCTATGCTAAAGCAGGAGATAAACAAAAGACACAATGGAAACTTCTCTGCTGGGTACGTTCCTATCTTTGAGAATTCGCTGCACAAAACTGGTTTACGGGGTCGAAAAGCATTTCTCTTCTATGGCTTGGTGGTGGGTCTCTTCGTGGTGTCTCTCGCCAACCTTGCGGTAAGCTCTTGTCTCTGCCACCACTTGCACGAGTTATTCATTTTCCCTTTCTGTGCGCAATCTCGTGCTTGTATGTGGAGCAGTTTGTGCAGCGCCTGTGGTATCATACGGGGTGTAGATATGCGTGCACATCCTGTTCTAGACTAGTCGACCTCTCACGAATGACCTCGTAGCTGAACACCTCTTATGCTGCTTGCCTTGCCTGTTTGTTTAGCACTGAATGCACTCAAACGCCTCCTTTCCTTTCTCTTTATGCTTAATATTGGAGTTTCTTCTGCATCTTCACACGTCCGCGCATAATATGGTCTGCTTTATCAGCGTTCTTTCTTCTGCAATGGGTATTTGAGATATATTGTAATTTTACTGTTGACATCTGTGTTTCCACAGGGACAGAATATGAACAGTTATTGTAAATGGCCTACAATTATTCCCACAAGAGAATCACCCGCAAAAAAAAAAAAAAAAAAATGCACGTTTGCCACAAGTACATGTGGTTTGTTTGCTGTGCAAAATTTATTGCCCGCAAATTGTTGCTAAGCTTTATTTGGATGACTACTTGAAGTGCAAAGTTTGTGAATAAGAAGTTGTTTGTAATATTATGTTCAGTCCAGGAAAATGGCTAGCACAAATTATTGATGACAAGAGCGGCGAAGTTCTGCACAGTGCCAATCACAACCATATGAAGCCAAGGAAAGCATAGGGGAAGGTATTTATAGCTTTAATTGAATTATAGATATGATAAATTAAAAGGAAATGAAAATGGAAAAAAAACTAACGAGTATGTTTTTTTTGTCCAGTTTCATTTTTTTTTTACCTTATCATTTCTACATTTTAAATAAAACAACAAATGTCTTCCCTTATGCTTGCCTTGGCTTCATTATCTTTTAGCCTCATATGATTGTGATTAACAAAAGTCGGGCCCCTCAGTTCCCCTCCTTCTCTGCATAGTGTTGCTGCTCTATCAGTGTGCATGCTGGGTCTGTCCCATTATGCAACATGCGGGAGGCAAACAGCTGTTCCTAAGGTACACACATATAATGCTGTTGTTGCCACCAAACGTCAGCATGTTGTGCGTGATTGTATGTGCATCCCTTCTGATACCTAGACTTAAATGTGGAAACTGTCCCGTCATCTCGCTGTCAGCCTGCTTGTGAATTGCAACACCAAGAAGCGCTATTTTTATGATCGCGTCATTGGCTACATGAACTAACCTTTTTTTTTTTTTTCGTATGACTGTACATGCAGGATATATAATTGGCTACATAGGCACATTATTTTTAAAACAGTTACAAATTATAACTTGTTTTGTCATTTGTCTGTTATAGCTCTTGGCCACTGCAAATTTCAGAACATAGAAAAGCCACATTGCGGCATTTAGTTTCACATGACTAGGAAGGATGGTTGCTACATGCATAATGCACTCTGGATGTGATTTTGCAGCATGCTTAACTGCTTAGATCTGAATGCAAAGGAATCTTGGGCAGCATGTGAAACTACAGGTGGAGAGGCTTGTAGGAATCATGAAGCAAGCATGCAGAAATTCACTATTTAGCTGAAATTTCATATTCATGTAGGGGGAGGGACTGCAATTATATTTACATGCAATTTTTAATGCTATGTGAAGCAATAAATAGAAATTACATGAATGTGCTGTGTTGTTTTTCATAGTAGTTGGTTGCTAATCATGGTTCTATAGCCTCAGAAATCACATCATTGTCACACATGTAGGGGAATGTGGAAACGTAAATACATGCCCTACTTTGGTTTTCTTTGCTTGCTTTTCATTCTGGTCTAAAGTACTAACTTTCACTAGAGTCAGTAGACATTGTTGTAGCTTAGTAGCTATGGAGTTGTATTGCCGAGTTGAAGGTCGTGGGTATTTTTGCATTAAGATAGGCACGAAATGCAAAAAACCCATGTACTTAGATTTAGTTGCGTGTTGAAAACTCCCAGGCAGTGTAAATTAATCCACAGTCACCCCATTACAGCATGCCTCATAATCAAATTGGAATTTTGGCTTGTGAAACCTCTGTTGTTGCTGTCCCTTCTTGGTGGGCTTGGTGGCTATGACATTCAACTGCTGAACACGAAGTTACGGGCTCGATTCTGGGCTGTAGCAGCTGCATTTCGGTGTAGGTGGAATGCAAAAGCGCTCCCGTACCATGCTTTGGATGCCCACTAAAAAACCCCAGGTGGCCAAAATTATATTCAAGCCTTCCTTGACTGTGTGCCTCGTAGCCCGCGAGTTGCTTTGAGACCTTTGAGACGTTAAACGTCACCATTTAATTTTCATTGTTGACTGACTGAAACCACCTTGCCTTTCTTCCCGTACTAAACTTAATTTGATGTTCATATCTCAATCTTTGAATCACTCTATTCTGTGTCAGTCTAAGTAAAGCTTCGCATAGATGCAACTATATTTTTGTGAACTGCATGTGCATGGCCAATGTGCGACAACACTTCTAAAACATATGTGGCTGAAATCAGCTTTGAGGGCCACTATGTTGAATTATTAATAAATAATAATAATAATAGTTTATTTAACTTGCCCAGGAATAATGCTTAGATTTGAATACTGGTGCACGGGTACAGTACAAGAACAATTAGGTCAAAGACAACTAATTAAAAGAGAATGTAAAAATGATGAGTGAGAAGATACGAGGACAAACAAAAATGGAAACATACATTTCAGTGCAGTGTAGACCGCTTATAGCATAAGTCGCCGGAGTCGTGAATATCTGCACTATAAGCGGTACCGCACTATAACCAAAACGATTTTCAAGCCCTGCACGTATGCAAAACATGTAGACCGCGTGTATCCGAGAATCGGAGCATGCGACTGGGAGTTTTGCATCCGTTTAAATTTACGAACGTCGAAAGGTTAATGTCCGAGTACCCACGATCTTCCCATGAAGCAGACAAAGTAATTATTTTTAAAAATGTTTCAGTTTCGCCTGAAAGGCGAAACATCAGTTGCGATAGCAAATTAGTAGAGAGCTATGAGTAGTGATAGTAGGCTGCATAAACTTGACACATTGGCTTACTAACTGCGTCGTTTAACAATGGCTTAACAAGCATGGTGTCAACGCGCACAAGCAAATATGTATAGACTCGATGACCGCAGACAACCACTGTCAAAACACGGGCGTGGGGAAACGCGGCCACTGCAGCGAGCGAAGGTTCGTGCGGTCTATCGCTTCAACGGAAACTGAGCGGCGTAAGCATAACGCATACAAAGGTCAGAGCCGTGTGGAGATCGCTTTCAAGATACGGTGCGAGCGACAACACCGACAGCCGGCTCAGGCGCGAACGCATTTGATGGCAGAGTACAAGCGCCCCCCCCCCCCCCCATCCCTCTCTCCCTCCCGTGCTGCCTTCCCGCTTTGCTCCTTTCACGTGGGAGATTGCGTCGCCAGTTCCCCTTGCGCCCGGTTGCAAGATACGCATTTGGTGCTGCAGCACAGCATCGCCCCCCCCCCCCTCCCTCCACGGGCCTTTCGCACGATGGAAGTCGCGTTTGCTCTCCGCTGTTCGTTCAGTCTCCGTGAAGGTTTCACTCGCACATACAGCTTATTTTGGAGTCCCTCGAAATAAGGAAAAGAACCTAAATAAGAATGAGGGTAGCCCGCACCACCAAAGTATCGCAGGCTCAAGCCAATAAAAAGAAAATGAATAGGGGTATAACCCAAAGAAGAGTTTAGTGAAAAGCCAATTTGGAAAAAAAAAAAAAAGAAAGGAAAGAATGCCGAGGGTGAGCCGACCCAGAAGACGGAAAAGACATTTGCGCATGTCCTGGCAGTAAGTGGAAGCTAGGTGTCTGCAGTGGCCTGGCATGGCACGTCTCGGCTTTTTATTTTGACACACATACACGCATTTGACATACATACATACATACAATTAGAAGGAAAACAAAGTAATAAAAAAGAAACAAAAAATGACAGAGGTAGAAAGGAAAGAAGAAAAACAGCCAGCAGGAACAGTCCAGATAACACGGTTGGCGTCAATGACGAAGGCTTCCTTGAGTCGCCTACATTACTGCCCGTCAGGACCTCTGGCACCCAGCTGGACTCATTGGCTCCGTTGACGAATGGCCTGTAAAACTAGCCCGGGGGTGAACTTGCGACTCAAAGTAGTAGTAAAGAGCGAAAATGAGTTGGGAGGAGATAATGAAGATGAGTGTGTGTGTCAGACATTCCATCCAGACTGTCCCCAGAGCCAAGCTCCACACATACGGCACGATTTTATCGCCCTTGGACTCATGCTCCACATCTCATGCTCCTCCTCCGCATCGCCCTTGTTGATCTCCTCTCCCATCGGTGGGCGCACCTCGTTGAGAAGCGTGCTCGATACCGCCCTTGTCGGCGAGATTTTCTCGCGGAAGCCGCACTATAACCGGTATTTCGTCTCGTGCGGCTGCACTGTAAGAGGTATGCGTATACATGGAGTGCTATGGGAAAATCAACGCGAGTCTGAAAAGACCATACTATATCCATAGGTCCTGCACTATAAACGGTTACATTATAAGTGGTCTATAATATATAATAAAAAATTAAGCATGTCCATTTGACTTGCAATCTGCATTCAGTACACGTCTTTGACTACAAGATGTAAGCGGACATCTGGAAGAACAAACGCCAGCAAACTTTATTCATTCAAAGGAATCTTTTCTCCTATATTATGGTGACATTCCAGGAACATAGAAATAGGCACTTTATGTGCTTAAGGAGGAACACTGTCACTTATACAAGATAGCTTCAGCATTATGTATGTGCTGTTCATTATATATTTTTGATTTTACTTGGCTAAACAGTGCGCCTTGATTACAGTATCACTAAACAAGACCTTTGTTACAAAGTTTGTGTCTTCTTTCAGGTGACTGTGATGCTGTTGGGCGTTTTGCGCATTGGATATGGCATGGAAAGCCTCGAGTTTCTTCCCAGTGGCCGGCTGTTGAGGTTCCTAAACAATGCCGACCTTGGGACAGTTGTTCCGCACAAGGGTGTCATTGGAGGTTTTAAGGACACCGATCTGCACATCATTGGGGAGTCACAACCGGCAAGTATCTGCCCTTATTACGATGACAGTATCAGTCTTAGTTCTTGTTTGTTCTTATAACTGTTTTTGAGCCCAATAAAGTCATCACAAGGATACAGGAAGACACAGGTGCATGCAGTGCTTATTTGCACTAGCATTTTATCCTTGGATATTATGCCATACATATGCCCCATGACCATGAAGTTAGGAAATTTGCAGGCGCAAGTTGGAATCAGCTAGCGCAAGACGGGTAATTGGAGATCGCAGGGAGAGGCCTTCGTCCTGCAGTGGACATAAATACAGTAAAATACCACTTGAACGAACGTCAGTTAAACTATTCAGTTGTTTGAACTTTTTTTAAATCGCCCGCCAAAGCGCCATTGGACCCAGTGCTAACGCATTTCAGTTTAATTAAATATAGCGCAGAGCGCATTTCAGTTCTACGAACATATTTTGCGACACCATCTAATGCCTCCCACGTCATATTGATCACTAGTACAACCGCACTTTCTGTAGCATAGCTTTACCGTGGCCTTTGCGATAAGTTCCGCCAGCGCGTCACCGGCGCCCATCGCGGAGGCCATTATTTTACGCTAATGACGGTGCTTCATGCCACGGGACGAACAGTCGGACCCCTTTGGCTTTGAACTGGATTGGCTGGCTACGTACGTATTTTCGTAACCAAACGGAGCCACAGCCGCAGTGACAGCAGCAGCCTTAGCACTGTAACCACGTGCTCATTATGAGTGCCAAACGGACGCACCTGTGGACGAAAAACTGGATGTTTTGCGTAGGCTGGACTCTGGGCAGTGTCAAGTCGACGTTACGAAGGCATTTGGGATCCAGGCCTCATCATTGTGAACAATTCAAGCAAACGCGGCCGCATCGGAAAGTGCGCAGCTCGGGCCTGCGCACTGAGACAGTGCACTGGATATTTCAGTAAAGTAGACGATGCTGTTGCCACATGGCTGAAGTATTTACAATCCAGAAACATTCTGGTTTCAGGACCCATGATTCAAGAGAAGGCTGTGGAATTCGCAGCACTTTTCTATGTCACTGGCTTTGACGTAAGCAGTGGATGGTTGCGTCGTTTTCGGGCGCGTTATGGAATCGCATGGAAACAGGTGTGTGGAACACTGCAGTCGTAAGTGCACAAGTACTGCAAAAGATTACTGCAATCTTCAAAACATGCTAAATAAGCAGAAATTCACATTCGAATAACCAGCATTGCAAATAAAAGGGTTCAAATTTTATTTTCTTTAGCTCCTGTTTTCTAAGAAAATGTTTTCTTTAGCTCCTGATAACAAGTTGCAACGTAGCTATTTCAGTTCAGCGAACTTTCACTTTAACAAACTTTTTCCTGGGGTCCCTTGAACTTTGTTCAAGTGAAGTTTCACTGTATGGGCTGATGATGATGGTGATGCTCCATGACCATTAGTATCACAGGTCATTTGGAAAATGAAGGAATTTGGTTGATCCCACGCATACGTGGGAATCGGGATTCAGTGAAGCTTGTAAGGTGAATCTTTCTTTGCATACTTTCTTGTGTTTGGTGTCTCTGCCGGCTGTTGGGTCAGTTGGTATCTCAGCGCATATATTGGTGGATATATATACAAAAGGTATATAAAGTACCCGCAAAGTGGCTTATTTAGCCCTTTTATTCTGACAAAGAAAGCATACCTCTGGTCAGCGTAACGAAAAGAAAAACTTCCTACCGTTTATACTCGAATGTAGGTCGACCCCCCCAATATTGCATGTCTGAAAAAAAAGGGGGGAGGGGGGAGGAAAAACCACGCGAGTGCATTCACACAAGGGAAATTTATTGATGGGGTTGCTAAGACTACTCATCGTCACTAGAGTCGACCTCACTGGTACTGCTGCCGTCATAGCTGCTACAGTCCCACAGCACGTCGTCATCAAGTGTGAGTCCACACTTCACGAACGACCGCACCACGACATCGCGCGGCACAGCCGCCCACGCAGAGAGGACCCACCTGCACACAGTAGCCAGGGAGGCCAAATTTCCTCACGCTGAAGCCGCCACTGCCGCACCACATGTTCACTTACTCCAAACTTGCGTCCCGCTGCGCAGTTGTTAGTTTCCTCGGCATCGAGGATAGCAGCCCGTTTGAACGCTGCTGTGAACGAGCGCCGAAAGTTTTTGGCACTCATGACAGGCGCCACTATTCAGCACAACAGCAGAAGTGACAGATGTGCGCGGCTGTCGAAAACAATCATATCTCAAAGAAAAGCTCTTCCGCCTACTACTAATACCCCCCAAACAACGGCTCTTCCGCCAACTACCAATACGCCCCTAACGGCGGCTCTTCCGCCAACTACTAATACCCCCCAAACGGCGGCTCTTCCATGATCGATGCTCCCACAAGAGCCATGCACTTGTGGTGCGCGCAATTAAAATGTATGCAATACGGTAAATTAATACGCTAGCTACGCTTCTACCGTAACCATGGAAACGTAGGTTCAAAGTTGTAACCACGCCGTAGCGCCCCTGATTTCTCGTTTCTCTTGCCGTTACTAGCGGTACACGGTTCAGTTTCGATTCTAAGTCGACCCCCCAACATTGGATTGTCAAATTTTAAAAAATGGGTCGTCCTACAATCGTGTAAATACGATACATGGAACCTGAACATATAATGTCGGCTTACAAGCATCTCTAAAGTACACTTATCTGTTAGTAGAATGGTGAAATATATTTACCACGATTCTTTGATGTAGTTTACTTTGATTTAGCCACTCGGTAAGTGCCACTGAATCTGTGCTCGTTTTTGGCCAATCCTACAGAATGGACATGCTTTACTACAATTGCTACATCAGACATGAAGATATAATGTCGGCTCACAGATATCTCTAAAGCACACTAACCTGTTAATAGAATGATGAATTTTATTTTACAGATAGTTTGATTTACTTAACTTTCTTTGATTTAGCCATTTGGAATGTGCCAATGGGGGTATGCCCACTCTTGGCCAGTCTTTCAGAATTGCTATGTCTAAGTTGGCCAGATTTCCTAATTTAGGTGGGCCGCTTTTATTACAGTGGCCTTGCTGTCCCACAGCTTGAATGACGTAGGGTGTTTTGCCCCGCTTAGGCCTCTCCAGACACCCAGTTGAACCAAAATGGTGGCCTTGTGGGGCTGAATCCTCTGTTAACTTTCTCTGGGTGTGGTGGTGCCACATTCAAAAGATTGAGAGGCAGGCGGCAAACTTAAACAACGCTAGAGATGAAGCAGCTCTTGAAGCGGTCTTGGCAGGTTTTCAGAAGCGGTTTGATCACCTATACAATCAAAATCTCTGGCTGGTTAGACAGATGGGGAAGCCGTGGTGAATGCCGCAGCTCGCGGAGTGCCGGCTCAGCGTAAATGCCGCACGGCGCAGATTTCAATGATGCGCACAGAACCATCTGGGGGTGCTGTTCGCGCAGGTTATAGCACGGTCCTTGCGTCCTTCCGGTACGAGATTGGTGCGGCGTAAGAGTCGCACAAGAAATGGTACCGTGCGTTATGCACACGAAAATCCATTTTCTCGGCACCCTATCGTGAGGCGTTCGGGCGAATTCGGCCGAAGTTGAACCTGCTGCCATGGGAGGGGCCGGATGGCACGGGGACGATCACCCACCTTGAGTCTGCGGCTCTGCTTCTGCAGACACATGTCACGGTGGACAACCCCAGCGAGGACAAGCCGTGCCATGCCGAAGTGCGATGAATTGTCCTGGTCCGACCATATTTAGAAACTTGTAGCAGATGCCTCAAGGTCACTTGGTTACCTGAAAAGAACACTATCCCTTTCTCCTCCTGCTATTAGAAAAACAGCATATGAAACGTTTGTTAGGAGCAAACTTGAATTTGCCTCCCCTATATGGAGTCCCTACCAGGATTACCTTATTAGTCTCTTGAGTCAGTTCAAAATCGTGCTGCCCAGTTTATATCATCAGAATATGATAAATAGATATCTCAGTGTTACTCATATTAAATCATCTCTTGAGCTAACCCTTTTAGCAGTTATATGGAGAATCGTACAACTATGCCTGTTTCACTAGTTATATTTTAACTTTCCTCATTTGCATGGCACACTGCTATTTCTGCCCTCTTTAACTTCTCATCGCTTATTTAATTCCAAAAGCATTCAAGGTCTTCATGGTACAACGCTTGCATTCAATAAATCATTCCTTCCTACAGCCATCGAAGAATGGAACAGTTTTCCCAAAGTCACCGTTCTCGAGTGTGATCCAAATAAATTTAGGGAGTCTTTAAGTGCACTTTCTGTTTGATCCTTTATGTAAAGCACTGTTTAATTAATGTCCTGCACATTCTCTATAAAATTTTTGCTACTGCTGTTATAAATGCATACATTGTTGGGTAAAAATGATTGAAGCTATAGTGTGGGAGATTAGTTTGTTTTCTTTGTTTTTGCAAAATACTAATTTTGCACACCCAGCAATACATTTACTGTGATATATAAGTAGCTATCACAGATAGAATAACAATTCTTTTTGCAGCATGAAGCTAGATGTTTGGAGCACACAACATAGGAAGCAGTTTTCAAGTTCTTGCGTTTTAAGTTTTTAAAATTGGTCTTTTGTGTGACCAAATGCATGGCCATGTTCAAAACAATAGAGTTCAGTGTACTATAAAGTAGGAAATATTGACCCAATCATAAAAGTGCTTCCTATGTTGAGTCTTGTGCTTTCTGCTATTGATCCATATGTTGTTTGTATATTTTCGTGTGGCTGTTATTTGTCTATTGCAGTAAGAACAAAAGACATTGTTTTCTTAATTATGTAATGAAATAATGAACATACAGAAAAAATAACTGCATTTTTAGAATCAGGAGAGGAAACTAAACAAGTATGCTAACCTTTATCAAGTTTGGTTCAAAAATAGGTAAGGATAGCTCTAATCCCCATATCCCCCCCTTAATTTCTGACAACTGCTGCTACTATACCCAGTATTAAATATATGAATTTTGTTCTTTGTTGAACTCGCCTCGTATTTATTTGTTTGGAAAACGGCTGCCATTCTGGTAATTGTGGCATTTGTTTTGTGACATATCTTTTTTTGTTATTTATCCCCCCCTCCCTTTTATCTAATGCCTTTAAGGGTAAAATATGATGATGATGCACCCATCCACTGCTCTTAATAACCGTCACCTCTGAGCTATGCTACTAGCTCAGCGTTGTTAACTTAACTTCACATTACCTGACGAGAAGGCTTGTGTCTTGATGCACGCTCCCTCGTACCAATTGTTGAAGGTCATAGTGAGTGCTAGAAGCCGAGTGTTGTAGGTCAGTGAAATGCTAAAGTGAGCAGTGGCAGCATGGAACATCTGCTTGCAAAAGGTGGCTACATGACATCATGCTCCCTCCCGGTTTCTTTGACACCACGCATGTTTTGTTAGTAACTTAGTAAGCGATTTTTTGCTGCAATTTATACTGCCCGTAAAGCTACATACATTGCTATTAGTATGCTTATGCTAATTATTGAGCTGTGAGTTAGCCCTTAGCTGTTAGCATGGCGGATGCTTGTACTTTGGCTGTACCGTGTGCACAAGGTATTTGAGAATTCAATGTTGGCTTCAGGCAGAGAAGAATATCTCCAGCAAAAATATACATATTTTCACCAAACTTTGGGAAATACTTCTCTTACGGTTTATTTCCACAATTACTCAATGAATTTGCCATATGCAGCAATAACCGATTCAATTTGGCTTCGGAAACGGCTGCATGCATGGATCAGGTGGTCCTTAGAGATGTTGGCCATTGAGTCAGCAATGACGGCCTTCAGCGAGTGTTTTGTATTATGTGGCTGTTTTTTGGCCTCTCTCTCAACGACACCGCAGACATAGTAGTCACGCGGATTTAAATCTGGAGAACTAGGAGGCCTCAAGTTGGGAGTGATGGGGTCGTAGAAGTTGTCAGCCAGCCACTCCTGGGGGCTGGGGTGTGGGCGGGAGCCTAATCTTGCTGAAAGACATAAGGTCTTCCTTTCAAAACAGTCTCTATCCAGGGCTTTACAACGGTGGCAAGCACCTCCACGTACGCAGCAGCATTAACGCGGAGTCCTTCTGCAACAAAGTGTGGCAGCATGACGTAACCCTCATTGCTGATGACGCCTAACACCATCACAGACGACGGCAATTTTGTGTGCATCACTGTAGGCACCTCATCAGCGCTTGCACAACGCCGCCTTTCATTACGGCGGTTAACATTTTGGTCTCGGTCAAAGTTCTTTTCATCTGAAAAAAAAACAAAAAACAGAGCATTCCAGGCTCCTCAGGTCTCTTCAGCTTGCTTAGCAAGCACTTATACTGGAGCAGATGATTCTCCCGAGTGTTAACGGACATGAATTGCCCCCTCCTCAAATAGAAATGGTATTGCAAGTCCTCGTGCACAGCGAGCCTGACAGTCGACTCTGCGA
Source organism: Dermacentor silvarum (assembly GCF_013339745.2). Classification (NCBI taxonomy): domain Eukaryota; kingdom Metazoa; phylum Arthropoda; class Arachnida; order Ixodida; family Ixodidae; genus Dermacentor; species Dermacentor silvarum. The sequence goes on from NC_051157.2 coordinate 16,651,877, forward strand.
CTTGGAGCGCCCGCATTGACTTCCCTGGGTCATCACTCACGATGACTTTAAGCCACCGGAGAAAATCAGGGGTTCTGACGATGTATCACTGCTGACTGTGCTTTTTCCTTTTCGCCACAGATGCCACGTCACCGCCAGAACACATCAGTTCTGACCGCACCTTGTAAACGAAAGACTTCGCTACGTTCAGAAAGGTGACAATTTCCAAGTTGCTCTGGTGTGTGGCCAGGGCAACGAGGACTGCATGGCGTTTCATTTCCTGCATCAACCTGTACGCTTCGATCTTTTGAACAAACTGCGCGGTATGAATAAGGGGTCAACCAACAAGAAGCCGCACCCTAGATAAATAAGATGAGCCTACTGGTGTCTATGGCGATAAGGAATAGAGGTCTCAAATACCTCGTGTACCTGGTATAATGATTAACAAGATATCACTGAAATGTAACAAAGTATTTTTCTCCTACAAAATTATTGACTGCTACATTTGCACTTTTGTAATGCAGGTTGTTGTGAGGACTTCGGTCGATAAGCAAGCTGGTCGGCAGATGTCCGACACTGCTGGGCCAAGCCTGGAAGTTGGCCCTGACTGGACAGTAGTGAGCAATGTCAAGGAGTTTAGAGTCCGTAGCCCAACCACAGGCCGAACAATCTTCTCAACCGAATACCAGGGTTTCCAACTTCCTAAGGGTATTCCAAATCTCAGCGTCAAAGAGGCCCATGTGTCACGGGTAAGCGCAGCTTTTTTCTTTTGCCACTCTGCGCTTGCAGTTTTATTTGCACCACATACTCAGCTGGCAAGCAGTAGACCTGGGATCAAATTTTTAGATGGTTTAGGATTTCAGTTTTCGCGACCAAATTATGATCGTAACATGGTACATCATTTCAAGCCAGGGAAGAGCCTGTAGAGCTGTCACTAAAATTAGTTGCTCCACATTCTTACTCACTAACGAGTCTGTCCCTCCAGTAGCATTAGAGAGCTTTAGAAATAAGGGACCCAAAGTTAGGCGAAGCCATCCCCGCTAGGCCTTCTAAAGAATGCGAAAGACGAGTACAAAAGAATGCAACTGGGGTGTGTGGTTTTGGGTACGCAAGGATGTTGGGTGCACTTTTTCTATAACTTCTGGCCTTCTGCAACATAATCATTCAGCAGGGAGCGGTTGGGAATGTTTAAAGTGTTTTCTGTTGTCTTAGCCACAGAGTGAATAGTTAGCATATGGGGCAGACTTTCATAGGTGTTTCTGTAGGATGCAGTGGCCACAGTTATTTTGTGAATGCTGCCTGAACAAATATTTGCAAGTCTGAAATATCAGGGTCTAGAATTGAATTTGAATCTAAAAACAGAGATTCTTCAATTCGTATATGAGTTTGTGAGTATTTGCTCACTCCTAATCTTCAGAAAGCCTTTCGAGATAACATTGACATGAAATAGAATATGGCAGGAAGTTATTTTACAATGGAAATGAGTCATTAAGGGTCTCCTATGGCAGTTACTGCAATTTTATCACATCAGCTAAATTACTTGAGGCGGACATTACTTGCGCAACAAATCACAGTGTGATGTTAACTAATTAACAGAGTCACTCTTATTAACTTTAAGCTTACCTATTCACCTTAGGGCACATGTCCCTGTAGCAGAATTGCAGCCGAGCAGTAATGAAGTCCCATTCTTTTAGCAGAAAGGCTGTGCTTAGCACCATTTCAAGAACGAAATCTGTGATGAAATGCATTGATGTTCCAGTTAATACATACTTCTCACAACTGCATTTCCCACCAATGATTGTGAAATTTGAAAGAATGTTACTCTTTGTTGTTGAAATTTGGCAGACTTGGTGTGCAGCTGACTTTTGTTAATTCGAGCTTGACGGGACTGAGTTCAGAACATTAGTTCAGTGCTTTGAAGGTTATGAATATACACTGAAAATAGCTCCAAGCCATAATTTGTGAAATTGAGTGTCCTTCTTGGTGGTCTTGGTGCCCTTGTTTTTCTAACACCTGACAAGTTGAACATCTTTTCTAGCTGACCAGTGCCAAGCGTGACCCACTGATCATTTCATCTCCTTACCAAATCCTACTCAAAGGCAATGGAGGACTGGATATGGAAGGACACAACATCACTTGGTCAGCAGGACACAACATCTTTCTGAGGAGTGTGGTAAGGTGGATTATATGCATTTGTTTAGAGCTGTTTGAAAATCTGGAGCCTTTTACAATGTCACCTAACATAGTATTCGCGCACGTGCCAGTGTGCAATACATGCGAGTATACCGCTGCTACTCGAAATAAAAATTACCCGCTGCGGTGGCTCAGTCAGCTAAGGCGTAGCGCTGCTGAGCACGAGATCGCGGGATTGCAGGATATGACCACCCTGAGAACCCCAGGTGGTCATAATTAATCCGGAGCCCTCCACTGCGGCGTGCCTCATAATCAGAACTGGTTTTGGCACGTAAAACCCCAGAAAGAAGAAGAAAAGAAAAATTAGGTCAAGCAGCACTATTTAAATCTGTGCGCATTGTGGTGACATAGCTATTAAACCTTGTGCACTCATATTTATTTATTTATTTACTTATTTTCAAATACTAATTTCAGGGCCCTTGTTCACGTTGCAGAAAGGAGTGGTAAAAACATTCTTGTAAGTGCAGCAAGCATCGAAACGCAAGTAAAAATCAATGCAACATTGTATATTTCTGCAGCATTATACAGTATAGACCACTTATAACGTAACCGTTTATAGTGCAGAACTGGCTACAACGCGGCCTTTTCTGACTCCCGTTTACCCTTCCATAGAACTCCATGTATACGCATACCGCTTACAGTGCAGCCGCGTGAGACGAAATACATGCGGCTTCCGCGGGAAAATCTCGCCGCCAAGGGCGGCCCCGAGCACGCTTCTCAACAAGGTGCGCCCACCGATGGGAGAGGAGATCAATGAGGGCGATGTGGAGGAGGAGCATGATACGCGGAGCAAACGAACGTGAAAAAAAAATGCGTGCGTAGGTTGTCTAGGCGACAAAGAAACCTTTTGCTCCGCTGCTTATCAGCGGTGCGTTTTGCACTGAACGCGGCGTCAGTTTCTGTGCACCCGTCGCGATGCGTGTCGTGAAGTGCAGATATCGTGCGAGTGACGCTGTCAATTTAAGCAGTGTTCTGCAAATTTAGTTTGGAGCTACAGTAAAACCTTGTTAATTCGACCCTCGTTAATTCGGAAAATTGGTTAATTCGGACTCGTCCTCTAGTCCCGGCCGGCGTAGCATTATTCAATACAATCAAACTCTCGTTAATTCGGCCTTATTTGGCCACACATCGGTTAATTCGTACTACTTGCGGAGCTCGGTGAGCGAGGAGTGCCACAAATGTGCAACGTAAAAGAGCAAGAACGGCGCTAGCGTCCAACCGAAACGAAGCGGCGGTTGGACGCTTCGTACGTGAATGACAGCAATGCCGGAACGCTTTGAGCCTATTTGCGCCTTTAAAGCCTGTATTCTTGTGTTTACCGCCGCGCATAACATCGCGTTGGCCGCAGGCTTTCGTAACTGCGTAGTCATCCACGATCGCGTCGATAGCGGCCGCGGTTTTCTCCGCAGCGGTTGCGGCAAACAGTAATTTCGTTTTTACTCGGTACGCGCGTCGACCGCGTGCCTAAAGAACTGCGTAGTCGCCATCAATCATCGCATAGATAGCGACCGCGGTTTCGACTACAGTTGTTGCTGCGAATGGTAGTTAACTCGTCCAGACTTGGTGCGTGCGTCGGGCACGTGCCACAAAGTCGCCGTTCATAATCACGTTGATAGCGGTCACCGGTTTTTTTCCACAGCGGTTGCGGCAAACAGTTGTTTCGTTTTGACTCGGTGCAAAGCTGTAGAGCTTGAAGAGCACCGACTACATCGCGATTATGTTTTCGCTAGCTCACTGGTGAAAACATAATCGCGATGTGCGCGCGATAGTACAAAGCGTGTCTGCATGCTTGGTCTACATGCTTTGCATACGTGCAGGGCTTGAAAATCGTTGCTTTGGTTATAGTGCTTATAGTGCGGATATTCGAGACTCTGGCGACTTACGTTATAAGCGGTCTACACTGGACATCAATACATTGGTGTGCAGGAGAAAACAATGAAACAGTACATTCAAGTGCCAAGAAAACTATAGCCGATAATAGTCTTAACTCGGTTGCACACAAAAAAAAAACAATAAAAGGAACAGACGTCAAAACATTGTAATTAGATAGAAAAAAATACTCGTGACATTCGTGACTCGCACTATGTATCAGTGATGGGGTCCTGAAGCGAAATTTAAGAAGTGGAACTTTCACTTTCATTATCTCTTCTAATAATCAACCCATTATCATGAAATTAACAGCATAGTTTTCATAAAATACTTAATGAGTCTAACCTGACTTAGTCTTTATCCTTAGTGTTGCTTTAAAAAACCCAAGTGGTTAAAATTAATCTGGAGTCCTCCACTACGGTGTCCCTCACAAGCCAGTGTGCTGTTTTGGGATGTTAAAGGTCATAATTTAATTTCTTTTACTATGCAGAACCAAAGCCTTACTCTGGACGGCAGCAACGGCATCCGTATCCTAGCTGCTGGTCTGCCACGCTCCGAGAACCCTTCAAGCGATGCCTCGTACTGGTACAAGCTGTGTGTGTGCATGCCTTCTGGCCGCATCTTCCGCGTACCAGTTCGGGAGCAAGGCTTTGGATGCGGAGACGTGAGGTTTCCAGAAAGTGTCAACCCCTGTACCTAGGTGCGACTGTGCGGCATCCTATGCATTATCTCCACGTTACGAAGCTAGTCATAACAGACATCTTTAGGCAAAATCAGTTTTTGAAGCAGTAGACATGCTGAGGTCCCAATTGTCAGTTTTCTTGTTTATATTTTAGAAGTGTCATTGCTAATGATTTAATGTATAAATAACTCTTTTCTGTGGTAAATTTTTTTACAATAATTTTCTTAATTATTTATAGCTGACTCATGTTGAATGACTTTGTTATTGCAATATAAGCGGTTTTATTTTCTGTTGTCTCTTACCATCAATTTTTGTATGTTCTTTAGTTGCAGATAGGCATGGCCACAGAGAAAGGCTGTGAAGCTGTACATTTCTTGCAACGAAAGTATTTCATTGCTTTTGATATCCCCCACATGACATGTCATTCTCGGTGCTGCGAAGAAGGAGGCAAAGCATTTCTGTTTAGCTGTGTCCACATGAGAGAGGCCAAACTCATCCTTGCAGTCATCAGACACACCGCAATTTTTAAACAAAGGGGAGCCAGATTTCTGCTGCCTTTCTACCAACTGCGATCACAAAAAGTCAGTTTTCTGGGAAGCTTGCGCCATCTAGTAGCAAAGCATTCACACCAAAATGGTAAAATGACTGCCACTCATCAGTTGTGGCATAAACTATTGGGAAAAACGTCTGGACGAGGGAGTCTCATCCTTGGCACAGGAAGGGTTACTGTGTGTGCATCAATTTCTTTTTTTTTTTTTTCACAGCTCAAGTCTGTTGAGTGAACAGCACTGCCAAAGCATATATTCATGAATATTTGTAACGGCATGTGCACTTGCAGTCTTTTCATTTTGCAGCTGTGGTGTTCTGCAGCTGGGCATGAAGGTTGTATTCCCAGCCATGGCAGCTGCATTTAAACATGCATTTATAGATTTAGGTGCTGTGATCATTAGAAAACAGCAGGTGGCAAAAATTTATTCATGTCCTCCCATTGGAGCATCCCCCATATCCTGTTGTGTAAAGCCCTACCAGTTTATTACCTTGATCCATCAAAACTGCCATATTGAAAACACAAGGCTCTTAACAGGGGCCTTTTCAGCTGTGGTATGCAGTGTACGAAGTTCAAGCATTCAAACGGTGTCATACGCATCTGCATTACCATTTCTTCATCTAAAAAACAGCCCCAAAGGCTGCATCTGTGTTGACCAAACTTTGGTGTCCCTCTCCTTTTACTAACTGACCAAAATGGTGGTCTTTCTTCAGTCCTGGGGCTGTACTCTTGATTTATCACTTGGTATGCCAGTTGATTAGCCAATAAGCCAACAAAAGCAGACATGAAGAAGTCATGCCTACTGTCAAGATTGTTTTCGTGTCACGCATTTTCCAAGTGCATTAACAGAACGCTTGTTTCTCTACTGGGGGCTTCATATTGGACTTAACATCATGCAAAAAAGATCCCTGGGAGTTCAAAAGAACAGACTGAAAGTTGTCAATTGAGGCTACAACTTCAGGTGAAATTTCCTCTGAAATAGGAAGAAATGTAGCTATCACACAAACACTGAAAGATGGAGCACTGGGGTTACATTTTGTAGCAATCCATTACATTTTCCTGTATTTTTTTTTTTCACCCCCATGGCCATACTTGGACACTGCCATTATCACTGGGATTGGCTAGTCGTGCTAGCACGACAGATGATAAAACAGGTACGGAAAATGAAGTGCATTGTTAGAAAATGACCCCAGGTGCTCGTGGCTTGGTGGGAGTGTTTTATCAGAGGGCCTAATGTGCTACAGTCCCACAGATGTCATAGTTCTGACATGTTGCGTTTCTGTCACATTCTCCCTGTTAGTGTCATTACTATAGGGTTAGTGTGTTGGAACGGAATGAAAACAAAAATGAAACATGATATTTTTGACCAGAACGAAGACGTAACCGAAACGTTATTTATTATTTTGTTTCGGAGTCCAACCGAAATATTTATCGGTTTTTGGTTCAAGGGAAAAGTCAGCAATCCGAAACAGCTGACACAGGCAAAGTCAAAATTATTGCGTATCTCAGGCAGGCATAATGCGAGCGATAGCCGGTCGAATCTGAGCCTGCCTAGCACGTAGCACTAGCAGATCGGCATCGTAGCAAAACCCAGGCCTTGCGCACTAAGAGCTTATCATTTCATTTTCTACGGATACAACGCTTTGTTACCGAACTTTAATCCTTCGTTTATTCGTTTAATTTATTTTTATCCGAACAGCGGTCTCGAATTACGGCAAGTACACTCGATGAGTGCTGCTTCTGAGATCATGCTCAATGCTGTGACTCAAGGCAGAATTCAGAATTCACTTACTGAGAAAAATTAATACTATATTTTTATCATTAGTTTGCTTTAAAAATTTTTTCATGCGAACCAAAACCGTTATGAACCATTACAGACAATTTTTTTTTTTTTTTTTTCATTCTGGAGCAGAACCGGAAAGGAACTTTTTTCACTGGAAAGAAATGAAAACCAGAACGAAAAACATTTCGTTCCGACACCCTGTATAGGGTCATTGTGCTCTTATGCTGTTACCAATTTGCTCGGAAGGTCAATTCAGGATCAGAGCAGCTGTCAAATGTAGGGGTGTGCGAATAGGCATTCGAGACCAAATTAATTGTAGATCGAATAGTGCCAGAAGTGGACCTAATCGAATATCGAATGCTTATCTAATAGTTTTCAAGTAAACAATGGTAATTTCTTCATTAATGTTAATATTCTAGCATTCATAATGTCAACAAGTTTCTGTCATGACATTGCACATTAAGAAGCATTGTTTATTAAATGACCAAGTGGAGCATTTGGAACTAATAGGTAGTTTGTTCGCACACCCAGCACTCTTCAGAGTGTGCGAACGATTGTGACTTGAAAGGAGACATCTGTCTCCCTGAGTGATGTAGAGCATGCTCCACTATGTAACTTACGCATTTTGCAGACTAGTACAGTGAAATCTCATTGATACAATCTTCGCGGGAACTGGAAAATAAAACGTATCATCCGAAGATAGTATGATCTGAAATACACTGCTCCTTCAAGACATTGGCTGGGAAAAGAACAAAAAACGGTATTATCCCGAGAAACGTATCATGCAGAATCGTATCAACGAGATTCCACTGTACTACTATGGCCACCAGAATGAAATCTTTCGCAATTATGCTCCAATTTTATGTCTGACTGGATGCACTACAGGATCTTAACTATGGAAGAATATTCCATGTTTATAAATACCAACTATTTGATTCAAGGACTGAATCGAATAGGGCATTATTCGATTCATTATTTAAAATTGTCTAATGTTCACACACCTCTAGCCAAAGGAAGCCCGAGCTCTCGTCCTCCCTATTCAAAATGCATTTGTACCACATAAATGGTTTCTCTAGGCATCTCTTTACAAATTAAAAAAAAAAATTGTTGCTCTAAAAGAAGGTGAAATCATGCTGATTATTAGAGCAGACTAGAAAATACCATTTTTGTGAATGTGAACTAATCATATATTGCATACACAAAGTAAGTGTTATGCACTAGTTGCAATGTAATACACTAGATTGAGTACTTTAAACACTAGTCTCAGTTGCTGCAGAAGCACAATGCTGTATTAGTTTTCACTGTGAGTTTAAGAGCTGTGAACATAAAAGTTCAAAATTTTTTATGCCTTCACCTTTTGCAAAATATCTAATTTGTCGAATCAAAATTTACTCATAGCAGTTATCGAAATGTGAATGTTCCTTTTAAATGCAACATATTTCAATAAAATCTAATCGATCATTGCTTATTGAGAATTCCTGCATTCCACATGCATTTGAAGAGAAAGTTTAGACTTACCTACCTTTAATAACCATGTGCAAATGATTGTTTGCCGACATTTACTACTGTTAACCTCAGGGTAGTGATAAAAGCAGATCCTCACAACTTCTACATATTCTCCCTTTGCTGCAAGTCACCAACATGTAACATCCAAACACGACAGAGGTTGGCAAGAAGGTCGAGATTCGAAATTATCAACAATGGTCGAACAAGGGGATGTCGCCAACATGTTGACAAAGAGTTTGTCTTCATCACAGCAACAATTGACAAAGACAGGTCGGCTTGCTGAAACATTGAAGGGCCCCTAAACCACTCCGAGCTCCTAAATTAGCTTCATAGTGGAAGCTGTGCGTTAGTCTACAGTGAATGTACAGCTACAAGAATTTTTCGAAATGATGTACATAATAGCAAAGTTACAGGCATTTGAGAAACGACTATGTGGCCGCCGCGGTTTCTCACCTTCGCTACGCTCCCCACTGGCACTCTCTCCTCCTCACCATGTGCTCTTACCAACACCATGCAGTGCAGCAAAAGCAATGGGCTGTGCCAACACGTAAGACGAAAGGCTCCTCCATTGTATGCCCCTAATCGCCCTCCATGCAATGCCGACTGAATGAAAGCTTCATAAAAGGTTCAGTGGCGACAATGGGAGAGCATCTAAATCGGAACATTCATTATCGGAACACACAGCTGTCCTTCGTTGACCGACCAATTGATAGTACTCGCCCTGCTGGCTTCATGATGGTGAAGGAGGGACTGGAAAAGCCCGGAGAGGAGCACAGGATTGTTTTTCCAATTTGTGGCAACCCGGCAGCATGTAGCACTACTGTTCTCATAAGATGATTGTCACGGTATTCGCATTATGCACGTGCTTATTTAAAATATGTAAGAAAAAGTGCCACGGGTGGTTTAGTGGTCTTTTAACTCCAGCCTGAAATGTCACTGGCTTGGCATCTGTGGATCAGCACATGTAAGATACGATGTGCTCAGCCATACAAAACTGTTTTTCACTGACTTCATGGCTGCTGTATGTTGTTTGCATAGAAATAAATACACACTTATGGACTACTTGTGTTTCAGAGTGAAAAATGTTTTTCCTTTATTGAAGCTCTGCTCAAATTTGCACTTTGAGCAACATCACGCTGCGGACATAAGATATAGGGCAGAGTTATTGCTTGCTGCTACTAAGGGTTATGTTGGAGAAAAGGTAGCAGTATGAATACCATTTTAGATCAATTCTGATGCAGCTGACCAGAGTTCTATTTTCTTTTTTCTGGATGCCATGTAATAATCTACTGTTTGCATAAAAGTGCAGGTGAAGTGAAGAATGTGCTGAAAGAGTATAAAAGTATGAGCTCATTGGTTCATGTTCATTTTGAGCAGAACGATTCAGCACACAAGAGTGAAAATGCAATGCAAAGTGCTGGCCAGCACTTACAGTATTGTGTGCTGATTTACTCCACAGCAAATGAAGTGAGGAATGTTTCATACTGGCAGTGTGGTTGCACGATAGAAGTGCAACGAGCTTCTGAAAGGAACCTTATGGCACATCTACGCACAAACATGCGCTTTAAGGTCCTCACAATGCAGGTTCTCAATGTCAAGACTACATATATATGAGATTCATGTAGAGTACACTCTGAAGAGTTGTTGCCCTCTTCAACTGTCAAATGCCACTGCTTTGGCAATTACTCAGTGATCGTGTTTGCGGTGCATGTACATAAATTTTACAGCTGTTGGCAAAGCCTCTGCAGGTGTTCCGAGGAACATAACAAAAGACTTCTTTAGATCTGCAATCAGCTCACGACTGCTTCGCATAAGCAGTAAGGTAGTGCTAAGTTCTGTGTATAACAAAACGTGCCACAAACGATCAGGCCCATGGTTTAAGTGCATTGTAAAGTCAAAAGCTCCAGAAGAAGAATTTTTAAATGAGTAGAAATTGTACACTTCCCAAGTGAGATTTCATCCTCCTTGCATGGACGGAATGGCAATGAACTGTATTGTAGTTCTTCTCTCATGTTCCCGTAGTATATGAGCAGTGGAGACAAAGCACAACTCTACACCTATAGAGGTTCGTGCAGATATAACCAGAGGACAAATAGCCGCTGCAATTAGAGTATTTCAGTCAGCATGGGAGTGACGGGAAGTACAGTAAGCCAAGCTTAAAATGTGATCAAAATTTAGGGTCTATGTGATTATCATGAAGGCGGTGATTGGTCGGCACGGAATGCGACTTAGCTGCTAATATGCTCATGTCTCATTGCAGCATCATAGGGGCAGCATATGCTGCAGGAGTTGCTGACTATGTGCTGGAGCAGTCGTTCATTTTGGCTGCCTCTAATGTAGTTGGCTTGGGCAAAAGTGAACTCTTGGCTCTTTTTTCTTTTGCTCAGTTTCATTGTCTGAATCACATCAAAAATTTTACAGAAGTTCAATATCTACTGTAGAGAACTAGTTCGCTGAACTAATTAAAAGGGAATTGCTTCATGGCATGTGTCAATACATTTGTCAACAGTGATAACGGGTCAGTTATTTTTGACATAATGATTTCCTCTGCCAGAGTCAAGTGCAAGCACTCGGAGGTTGGAAAAAAAATTACTATATATAACATATTTGTAATCGCGATGCATTAGCTTGAAGTAGGTGAATGCAGAAGGCTGCAAGGACATTTCACCGCAACTTCTATTTAACGGTCATGTGTTTCCGTCATTCCCATGTTGGTTCAACCACTGCTCTTGTCCACACTAGTGCCAGATCATTAATTAGCCACTGGTAATTTTTGTATGAAACTGTTAGCACTGTTGCTTGCCAAAATGGCAGCTCAAAGTGCATTAAACTCTAAAGCTGCAAAACAATAATAGCAAAAAAAATACATTATGAGTGTGATACTTCTTCCTCCCTGTACACAATGGACGGAATGTCAATGGAATGCAACATGCATCACTCCTTGTACAAAATGCTGCATAAATAGGGGCGCCAGCTATTACAATGTTCTTCATTCTTAACCACTGGCTTGTTCATGCTTGAATTTCGCACATAAGTTGTTTTGCAGTGCATGCAGCTTATACCACGCTTGTTTCTGCTCCTTGCCCGTTTTGCCAAGAATAAATCCGGAGTACATGTCTGCAGCAATGGCAGACAAAAAATGTACAATTTACAAGAACAGAATGGTGGTGCTATCTGTTGCTGTAACAGTGAAAAACAGCTTGCACCACATTTTGCTGCTATTGAAAAGTATCCACTGCAATGTGCCACCTCTGTACGATATTTGAGCATGAATGCACACAGACAAGCAAGCTGCATTTTCTTTTTCTATATGTGCAAGGGGAAGGCAGTAATGTATGCTCATGCGAGGACAAAAAAAGAAAAATGTCTAGTGGTGTAAAACTATAAAATGAAATTGTGGAAGGTGTCTTCTTATGGGGCAAGCCTCTGTACCAAAACTTGTGTGCAGTTTCAGCCCTATTCACTAAAGACAATATGTAAAATTCTCTAGGCGCATTCTATTGCACAACTGGAATGCTACCATCCCTGAAACTACGGGCTCGCACTCCGAGAAAGTACATCATTTGTCAAAAGAAACAAAGCCACTAGCAGCATGAGCGTTGCCAACTCCTGGCTGTTTCGTGCGACACTAGGGGAACTAGTGGCAATAGGAAGCTGTGGAGGGCAATGATGGCTCACTTCCGTCTCCAAGGCTTTTCAGCAGTGTAGATGCCAACAGGAGGTCAAGTGGACACTTCGGAATTGGCTGCAAGGTCGGGTACACAGAGACTGTTTCTTCTAGCGAAGGCTGTACTTGGCAGGGAGCATCCGCAAGAAGGTTGCTCCACTTTCTCGCTGTTAGCTTGTCCTTCCTGTTGGTTCGAGTTCTACCATATTGTCGTCACCTGTAGAGCTATGTGCACATGCCTGCCTTGGGGGATTTCAGATGTCATCTAATCTATATGCTTCCTGAGCATGTTCTTTGCACACTCCAAAATGATGGAGGAGTAGAAACTGAATGCGTGATTGGTGTAAATATTTGTCTGCTCAGTTTTGCCTGCAGTCTGAACAACTCGATGCGGAACTATGGGTACAAAATCTGGAACTTTGGCTCCTGGAGGTCACGGACCACCTGGTAGTGCGAGATAACGCACATGAAGCAGTAGACCTGCCAAAAAAGATGAGGAACCATAAATAAGAGCTTTGAACTTTAATTCAATAAAATGTGGTTAAAAAGTGACTTACATGGACACCGTCAATGCACCACAGGATGATTGCAGCCAGTACGGAATAAAGCTGCAAGGAAAAAGGATGGCGTGAGGGTTGTGTTTTAAAATGCTTAAAGAGCTTTGCATTTTTTTTTTTTTTACTGGTGCTCAGTTTTAAGATGCATATTTCTTGTTACTCTCAAGGAAAAATTAAATAAAAATAACGAATATAAAGAGGGGAGAAGAGGAAGAAATCTGTGAGAATGTGTGCATTTAAACTCCAATTCTTTAGTTTGCACAGCAAAGTGGGATGCCAAGGTCTCTAGTATTGGTATACAATACAGCACAGATTTATTTCCAGAAATGAAAGAGTTCTGCTGGATACCATAGGCCAGAAGCTTTAAAGCTGTTAAGCTAAAGACAGCTTGACTGGGCCAATGTTCCGTTACAAGGCATACGTGGTGGTTGCATCAAAAAATTGTTGCATTGATAGACACTCAAAATAAATTAATTGCATAAAGGCATAAAAACAAGACAGTAAAAATAAAGAGACTAAGATAAAACATATTCGATACATCAGAAAAAAGAAATATATGTGTGTAAGGGTTACAAATAGGTAATGCAAATGGACTCTGATAAACGATAATCAGTGATCACATGTTTACAAAATGCATTCGAAATTCCTTGGATGGGTAAGTATATATACCCTTATAGTTATTTAGCACGTATGGTAGATTATGTTGTAATGACTGTAGGCTATATTTATGACGAAACCACAGAACATACCATATATCGCTATTTCTCATATTGGCAGAAATTATTTTCGGTGCCAAAGGTGAAGAGGAATTTTTTTAAGGCAGTATTTGAGAAGTAAAAAGAATTTAAAAAGCGAAAAGTGTAGAAATATTCTATTTTAATAATTTTGTTTTAAAAAAGCTGGCTGCATTGTCTCCAGAAAACACATGTTGTCAATGTGCCAATCATCTTCTTTTGCAAAGAAAGGATTTTCATAATATCCGTCTTTCCTGTAGTCGCCCACACTAAGCTACAGTAACTTAAATGTGAAGAAAATAAGGCATAATAAATGTTAATTTTCGCTTTGGTTAGAAGAAGACATCCCATCATCAAGACAAAACACCTGTGACAGCAGACAGTTTTTGCAGATATTTTCAATATGTTTTTAGTAGTAGTACCAAGTTGTGGCAAGAGCATTCATGTAGAGTGGCATCAAGGGGCATTACCATATATTTGTAAGTTAATAGTGGTGCCCACTAATATGCAGCTGTCGGGTGTCAATATTTGATCACATGAGATAGTTAAATATTAATTGTTTACTTACAATAAACTCAAGTTCATTTGAAACTGTGCCTGCATGATAAATTCTGTGCTGGTACACATGAGTGTGTCAATTAGTTAAAGCAGTTCGGGCTTAAACGGGCTATACAGAACTTGTGTATAGCCCCTTTAAGCTCAAACTGATGCAACAAATTGACACACTGATTGTTAAACATTCCAAGAGAACATGCGGACTGCATGAAAACTTGGCCATGGTCATCTTCGCCAACCATTATTGCTAAAAACATCACTGAATGCCTGTAAATAGTAGCAAAAGCCCACAATTTCTTTCTTGCAGCAGTGCCAACACTTTCAGTCACAGCCCTGTGATATTAACATTGACACCATGAATGTTTTCAGCAAAAATGCTTGAGTGGCAATTGTGGCTAAGACATGGGATGTGAAACTGCTGTGACCAAAAGTTCCAGCTCAACGCAGCAGAAAACAAAAAAGGAGCATTGCCTTGATATTTACACAGTACACGGGCACCAAGTTTTATTTCAGTACTAATTCGCTCCAGTGCCCAGGGGTCAATTTACAACCAATTATAGCACATACGAGGAAGTGGTGGTGGAGGCAGAATTTTTTTTTAAGTGAGACACTGCTGGAAATGATGGCTGCACTTCATGTGTGGCGTGGTATATACAAGGTGTTGGCTCTGAACAAACACGCGTGTCACGGAAGCACAAGCAACTAAAACTCGAGTATGGGCAAGTAACAAAGGTGAGGTACTCTGTGCTAGGGAACTCCACAACACACCCTTGCATTTCCTCAAATGCTTACAGAGGCTATTCACATGTCAGGATGATGCAAAGAAGATTATGAAATGAAACGCTTAGCCATTATGACCTCTTGTTGTCAATTTGGGGGTATACAGTACTCTCATCCCAGCATGCACATAGCCTGTGCAAACTTTTAAGGCAATGGAAGTCTGGATTGAAGGCCTCTGTACACTAATGCAAGCTTTTTCTCACAAACTTTCATGCACAGTGAAACGTTTACTTCTGATGGGACTTCAACAAGTAATTTGCAGATCTTTCAACTGAGCAGCAACATGCTAGTTACAGTTTAGTTGTGCTCAGTTGAAGTTATGTATACACTTACATTTCTGTAATAGCGGCCGATGTACCACAGTCCTACGGCGATCATGAGAAGGATTTCGATGACAACAGATATAATCCATGGGAAGAAGAGGCAACGGTTATCCTGTGAGAACAGGTGAAAGATTTCATAATCAGTGAAGGGGAGATACATGTTTTCAGCCAGCAATTTTGTACCATTTCGTAGTGTTTTCTGCTGACACATAAATCAGCCTCAATATGAGATTGAGGGAATTTTTTTTTTTTTTTTTTTACTATTCAAGCATTATAGATGCTTTATAATCAGCTGTTTTTGCCTGCATCATTTTGCAACTGGGAAAACAAAGTCTGACGTTCCTGAATTAACTGAAATTATTGTTTCATTATTTTTTTTTACTCTAGTAATTGCAAAATGTATTCAGACAGGCAGAGAACATTTTTAGGCTTGTTTAAATTAATCAAAGCCTTCAATTCAACGTTAATACATGTTGATGTAACTAGCAGAACACGCATTGTTCACAGCTACTTCTGGCTATAAGAAAAAAATTTTTTTTTTCTGACAATAATGTGGCACAATTAAGTGTTGACGAAGTATTACATTTGCAGCTATTACAAACAGCTGAAAGGTGCATAACTATATTTTCTTCTCAATGACTCGGCTGCTCCCATTGTGAGAGACCTCTAAATGTCACACAGCACCAATTCACTAATAATGTGATAACCCCTATAATTACGGTCTCTTGTGGAAATAAACTTGTTGAACACTTACACGTTTGATGCCTATGACTAACATTAACGTGAAGATAAGGAAGACGACCCCAAATCCCATGGTACAACCGGCTGCAGCGTATATTCCTGAAATGAAACAGTTTCCGTTTAGTTATGCATAAGGCATGTAGTTATGGAAAGCAGTTTACCTTTCATTGAAAGCTCGAAGTACGGGCTGAAGAAATAGTCAGTTCTTCCCCCGCTGACGGCATAGATGGCATAGAATATGAATAAAACATGGTACACCTGCAAGTCGAAGAATATATATTTTTTTAAATGGAGTGCACGTTGTCAGGCAAACAATTCAACTATGTACTCTGCTAAACTGAGCATGGAGCAACGTAACTACTCAATTTCATTTTTGTTGCTTAGTTGTGTGTATAGTTCAGAGCTTTAAAACAAGTTATACGAATGTGCAACATGTATGCCTCAGTGAAATTTTAATTGACACAGAGACAATTAAACATAGGCAATGTAAGCAAGAAAGGTCATACAAGTGCATTTCAAGCTTCAAAAAGGCAAAAAATTGTCACGTATAACTGAGTGTTTCCGCAACGACTGTCTCAGACTATTAAATATATGAGACTTGAAAGAATAAAATTTTTACAGTTGCCAATTTCATTGCAATGTAGTACTACACTCTCTTCAAAGGGAAGCTCACAAATGCTGCTATGAAAGTGAGGTTATGCTCTTATGCTCAAGACAAAACAAAATAAATGCATTCAATCAACTCCTTTCCGAATAGATTCGCATCAAGTTCGACAACTAGCACAACTTGTAAGGATTCCACATTTTCCAGCAATGCTGATATTGCCAAAGCCTTTAGTGAGTTCTTTTCTGCCAATACCTGTTTGCATGCCTGACTTTTGTGCTGGCCCCATCACACATTGTACGCGCTCATTCTTCCTTTTTCCAACAATGCACATGAACTCTCTGTACAATTCTTTCGATAAAGTCATGCAGTACAGGTCTGGACAATCTTCAAGCAACGCACGTAAAACCCATTGTTGGCATCCTATTGCCAACCTTATAACTTATATCATTAGTTAAATATTTTAGACAGCTGTATAGAGGGAAGAATAAAAGAAATACAAAATTATACCTGTTTCTCACACGATAGTTAGAAATTAAATTAGTACATACGGACCTATCTGTATTTTACCGCTTTCCAGCAAAGTCATAACTTATTAAAGAATGACTCGTCAGCTATGTGCATAAGCATGGTACACCAAGTGATTTTCTTTTATTATTATTCATTCTATTTCAAGCAGATACCTATAAAATGTGTGGAGCACATAGTACAATCCAGCCTGATCCAGTGGATTACTTGAAGAGGCGGACACGCATGGCATATTGCAATGTCCAGGTAGCTAAAAAAATGCATCGGCATTCCGAGTAAGACAGTCCTTAACTGCTAGGAGGACACACTTCGGGAAACGGGTAGGTGAAATTCCAGTATATTTCGTAATGTAATTCACAGCATGCAGACTGTTCCATTCCAGCATATTAAGATGTGGAGTAGTCCAATATATTAATAAAAGATCTTTTCATTAGCTTCATTAAAATGCACTCTATAGACACTTTTTATTCTTTATTATCACTATTTTGCTATGCTGTTCTTTATTCTTTTACTACCTACTTTTTATTCTTTATTATCACTATTTTGTTATACTGTTCTTTATTCTTTTACTACCTGCATTAAAGCGCAGTATTATATCCTTAGCATAAGTAAATTATACTCGTTCTTGTTTCATACAAGTATTTCGTGATTATGTACCATTGTTTTTGTTATTTCTTGTAACTACTGCTATTGAGCATCGTATTCTTGTGCACTTGTGGTCTCGTTCAAGTGTATCACTTTGGAAACTCCCATCCTGTAATTCCGATCTTTGCAATTTAGTTATGTTCAAACAACAAACTGAGGATAATGTTGAGGGTGCGATGGAAGATAACTCAGCTGCCATATATACTCGACTTTTGTAGTACACGACGCCTTCTTTTGCGAGAAATCCGTGGTTGATGCCACGTATAACAGTGGCATGACAGTATCAATCATTATAGAAAACAATTGAGAGAGTTCTCCACTACACAGAACGGTAGCAATCGCCAATTCCTGTTCTTGCACGTGCGCTTATTTGGAGCGGGTCAGACGCCAGGGCGCGCTTCAGTTTCTAGTAAAGCGAGCATGGGATCAACAACCTGAGGTTGCGCGCAACACCATGCGCTTTTTCCGCTTTTTTTTTTTTTTATTTTTCCCGCACAATATCTGCACGCGCCGCATATATACCTACCAGACCTAGAAATTGTAAATGCAAACGTGCGAGTCTTCCTAGATGTTCCTCAGACATTGTTTGACAGCAAACTGCTTCAATGACTCAACCGCGGTGCGTAATTTAGCATTAATTAAACACTTACAATGTCACTTCATGGCAACGCCCAAGCAGTTCGCCGCAAACAATAATCCATACGCGATCTGTACCTGCTGGTCTATACCAAAAATTGGCCCGCACAAGCAGAGAGAATAATCGTCGTAGATTTGATTTATGCTTACTGCTGTGTACATCGCAGCGTAGAAACTCCCATAACGGAGGTTGGTCCAGTGGTACAGGAGAAAAGGCGTCCAGCAGCGACTCAGAAGCGGCATGATCGTTCTTTGCGTGTCGTAGATACCTGTGTCGTTTTCCGAGCACACCGCACACCTGTTGCGTAAACGGCGATTATGACCTGTAGGTCATAGTTTACTCGTAAAGTAACGTTACATAGCCAAATGGATATTCAGCGACCCTTTGTTGACGGTTGACTTCAAATGTACGCCGTCGCTAGAGGCGTTGCCCATTCCGCATACCTGTTTTAGGTCACCTGCTACGAAGCAGCCAATCAGCGGCGCCATTCGTACCGGTTCCGCGTAAACCGATATGAACGCTGTACACGAAGTCGTGCTTTTCGATCTCTCGGTCGGTTACCGAACGCCGAGGGGCATCTGGAGCACAGAAATATCGTGCACGTAGCATGCAATGCACCATTTTTACATTGCTGTAAGAACCACTAAATGAAACACAACTAGGATATTGCATCGCGTGGAGTACCACTGTATTTATTTCATGTTGAATATTAAATGCAAATTCGTTAAAGAAAATTGAAGCTGTCGCAATATCCCCAGCATTCAGTAAAAAACAAGGCGGTACGGTACAGGTCTTTTCGCACCAAATTTATCACAAACCAGCGCACAAACTCGCTTCGTAGCGTTGCATGCTTGAAGCCACGCACACCAAGCAACACACGACACGATGATGCAGTTATTTTTCGGACAAGGGAAAAGAAATCTGGTCCATAATATCATCGATCTTGTTCTGTAACGTTTCCAAGATTTCTGATGTAATGAACACGTGCGTTTCGTCCAAATCTTGAATGATGAACTTCTTTCCCAGAGCGTTGGTGTCGTCCAAGTGAAGCAGGAATTGCTTCATTGCCGGATCGCACTCAACAAGTATACCTTTCATAACGTGCACCATTTTGTCTTTGTAGAACGGGCCTTCGCTCGGAACACGACGGTGATCAGGTGAGTCAATCCAGGCAAGCGTTCGAAAACGATTAGCAGTTTTGACGGTCAATTGTCATCTGCGCGCGCTGCCATGTTGAAAGTGTGCATGTGTTGCGCTCTTACCGCCCCTGGCGGCAACTAAAAAAAAAAGAATACTTGAAGTTCTCGTTTATTTCTCGTCAAAAGCATTTACAGCGTAAATGTAGCAGTTATTATATTCATAATTAAGTATTTTTAATATTTAAGGGTCTATTTACGATTTGTCAGAGTTCGCACACGCGCTCGCGCTTGTATCTCGAAGGCCCTGATTAGGATATGGCCTCTGAAATTAAGCTGCACGCGCTAAGGACAACGTGCGCCCTTTATCTCGAAGGCCATGGTCAGGAAAGCGCGGTGCAATTTCTGCACGTATAGATAGCGCTAGTAGTGTCAGCTGCCTAGAGTTACTGTATATGCTCCCTACGGGAGCTACCTTTGGTAGCATATACAGTAACTCTACAGCTGCCTACAGCTGCCGAGCTCTGTTATTTATTTATTTATTTATGATATTATCAGGGTCAACAGACATTACAGAGGAGAGCGTTAGGAAAACAAAATAGGAGTACAATGTTTCTAATTATGCAATAATAGTTATGAAGAGGCAGAACACAACATGATGTTACAACAAATCTATAAATACAAAGAAGCTAGCAGTGCAATGTTTCTAATTATACAATAATAGCTATGGAGAGGCAGAATACAAGATGTAACATAACATTGTTCAATGAAGTCGCAAATTTAATTTTGCATGATCTGAAATTGTTACTAACGATTTGGGAAGGCAGCTCCAATCATTTGATATGCATGGTATGTAGGACTGAAGGAATGATTCGGTTTTACAGCTGTTAGAGTGTAGCTCTGTCACGTAATGCGAGCCACTAGCACCATCTTTCCCTTTTATATTGCAATTTGAACAAATTGTACCAGAGTAAATGTATTACAATATAGAAGGCAGCCGACGTATTAATTTGCGAATTTTAGCAACGCAGGATGTGCACATACTTTTCTTCGAACTGGTAGCAAACCTTCTCACATGAACGCACATCAGTGAAGCCACCATACATTTTCAAAGGACGAAAGGTGCTACTAGCGTTGACTACACAGCGGAACTTTTTTTTTTTTTCTACACTGAGTATAAGAATTAACGAAACCCCAGAAAGTTAGGTTAATTTTCAAAGAACTAGTGGCTATGGTGGAGCGAGAAAAAGAAAAAAATGAGAGCACGAGAGGCCAGGCAAATGAGAAACGCTGCAAAAATTGTGCAGATCCAACGCAGATGTTGGAATCAATGTAGTGAAATCACAGTTAGTTAAAAATGATACACAGAGATAGATAGATTTTATTGATAGGAAAGACAAAGAGATCGATCTCAGCTAGTGTGCTCTAGTCTGCTACTCTGTACTGGGGAGGAGGGAAGGAGAGTGAAAGTATTCTGGTGAATGGTGATAACAGGAGTGGTAAGCTGCTTATGTACATTAGACGGTGGCCCTACTAGAGCCGCTCGTCTAGCTTCGTGTCCTGCAGAAACTTTAACAGCGCTTTTGTTGCCCGCATTGAAGTTGCAGTGTCAGGCCATGGGCCGAGAATAGCGTCCCAGATAGTATAATATATATAGTTGCCTGCCGACGCTGGCTAGGGAACCTTCGAATGTCCAATATGTGTTCCAGCGTTTCAGGCGTCTGGCAGTGTTCACAATCAGGGCTGGTCGATTGGCCGTTGAGGTGTGCGTAGCGACGGGTGAAAGCAACGCCCAGCCGAATTCTGTGTAGAAATGACGCTTTGCTCCGCGTAACCTTCGGGGGCAAACAGAATTTACCGTCTGGGTCGATCATATTTAGGAGTCTGTGGATTTTGTCAGCATGCATGGGCTCTGTGTGATTTCGTAAGGTCTTGCATGAGTCCCTTGATCACTGAGTTGGTGTCAGGTCGTGAGTATGTAATCCGTACCTCATCAGAGGAAGAGAATGCCGATCTTGCCTCACTGTCCGCAAGTTCACACGCCACAATGACTAGGCACCCATTGAAAAGTGATCATGTGGCCACCTAGCTATACAACTCACTGTGATGCGTATAGTTATGTTGATTTTCATCCTATGCAACGTATGTAATATGCGCAATGTTAATATGTTTATGCACGTTTATGCAAACAATTAATGTTTCTATTGTTGATTGCGCTACACCGTTTGCAAGCTACGCCGAAATGCGAACACAATTCAGACGGATGCGCACTGTGAGACGTTGACACGACGATGTTGCGATTCACGAGGACAGAGGTGATGTTTGATGCTTGTCTAGGACTCGAGGCATACGAATGGTGAGATGAGGTGCAGGCACATGCGGAGAAGCACGGCACAGTATCACATACCTCTTCTGGTGGATATTGGCCATAAAAGGGCATGTAACCGGTGACACATACCGAGCGAATCAAACATATGATAATTAAGAAAATGAAAGAAGCCGTTGAATATCGCGAGCTATTCCTTCGGGAGGTCGGTATGCTCTAGAGAAACATATGAGCCTAGATGATATGTACATGCATCTATGTGTGGTGATTTATTGTTTTATCAGGCAGAGCTGGGCTCACGGACACTACTTTATCAGTGGAAATTAATTCACAACCTAATCGGGAGGACACGCGAAACGCGGGGAAAGATGCACAGAAAGCTTCGTTTATAAATATGGCGACTACAGTCGCCCCGCGATGACTGACATCTGTAACAGCGAATAAGGGTCTTGCCGATTATTCCTGCTAACATTTTTTTTTCTCTCTTTCTGCTCGGGAGCTGCCGAATAGTCGAACTATATGTACTGCACTTCACTCCGCTACAGGTGCGCATGGCCTGGCGAAAAGGAACGGATGGACGCCGCTACTGATCACGTGATGCATACGACTTTTCCTATTTTATTATACCAAAGCGAGCGCTATTCCCGCTCAGAGCGATGAGCGGTACTCTTCCAGAACTACGCATTCTCTGTTTTTGTATTTGCTGTACTACAGATGTACATAATCTAATGATGACGATAATAATAATAAAAAATTTCGCAGTTTCGCCCTAAGGGCGAAGCAATGAATATGATAGCAACACAGCAATGTCATACGAAGTAAGGTGAGCGGCTTTGGTAGCAATATGAATTGTAGTAAACATGAGCTGATTAAGTAAGCAGGTGTGCTGCGGCGTAAGTAGACCGACATGAAGAGAGACCCGATGACCACGAGAAGGCGCGTGTGAAACGGTGGTGTTGATGAGAAGCGCTTCCCGTGGACAGCGCGTGCGAAGGGACACACCTGTAGCGCTGCACTGCCGATCCGGGCAGCATTGCATGTGTAGCGTGCGTTGGAAAATGTGGCCCGACTATTACTAACTGAATGAACAAGCGTGGTGTGAGCGCGCACAAACAGACATGAATAGATCACACTGAATGACTGCAGACAACGACTGTCAAAACGCTGGCAGCAAGCGCATACGCCGCAGAGGGCGAAGGTACGTGCGGTCTATCGCTTCAACGGAAACTGAGCGGCGAATGCACGGCGCATGCAGGTCAGAGCCGTGTGGAGATAAGAGACGGTGCGGGCGAGCGACGAGCGCGGTTGTTGGCAGTAGGGTGCGCTGGCATCGAGGCACCCTAGTTGGCAAAGTAGAAGTGCGCCCCCCCTCCCCCCCCCCCCCCCGCTCTCTCCGGCGCTGGCTTCCCGCTTCCTTGCTTGCGCGTGGGAGTGCGTTCGCTCTCCGTGATAGCGCGCGGGCCGCACGCTTCCGCTCGGGCATACGGCGCGCGGCGAAGATTTTATCTATAGGGAACCTCACGGCGACGGCGACGACGACGGCGACGCCGACGGCAGAAATACGGTTGAAGTGTCCAGATAATTGCTATCGCAATAATAATAATAATAATAATAATAATAATAATAATAATAATAATAATAATAATAATAATAATAACCTTATTTTAGTGCGATGAACAGAAGTTGTTGGAAAGTGGGCTAATTTGTCTGTTTTACGTTGCGCTACGTTGCGACGCACGCAACGTAATGGTATGGTAATGGACGCTCGTTTCGCCAACTTTGAGTGGTTGTTATGGTGTGCACAGGAAGATATACAGATAGAGTATATTTGGGGGCGAGATATTCGAATATCTCGTATGAACTGCGCATTTTCAAGGGCGTGAGGCGCTCATAATTGGTCAAAGAGTGAGTAAATGAAGGCCAGGTGGAGACCAAGCCCGTACAGGAATGTCTCGAAAAAACGATGCGGAAACGAGTCAGGGCATTCCGCTTACACCCGAGTGAAGACGAAGCCTGGGTACGCTTAATTAACCTAGAGACAGGAACAGAGAGAGAGAGAGAGACAATTATAACGACTTGTTGAAGTCGACTGTTTATTGCAGCAAATGACTCAAAACTGAAAAGAGTTGGTTCAGTTGTCCTTATTGTTATTTGATTTGATTTATTTGTCTTTCCAAGAAAGAAAGGAGCAGTCACAAAAAGCTACTGCAATGAGTAGCTTGACGGGGGGACAGCCCCCTTAGAATGACAGCAACGGACAGTGCGTAGGACACAGAAATTATTATTGTAATTTTACTCTGGGAACGCACTTTTCGAAGTGTCTATAGGAATCGATAACCGTGACGTCAGCTTACGTCGAGGAGGCTATGCTACATAAGCCGCCGCACAAATATCTGTCGGCAAATACGGTATTTTGCAGTAAAAGAACTCGGCGAACTGAATGAGCGGCAGCGGTGGCTTGGTCACCCGTAACGGAACGCGTTTTGGAGACGTTCACCGAGTAATTTTTTTTTTTTTCGTCGACAGTGTATACGCGAACCATTGAGCTTTGACGGTGCGTTAATTAGCGAGTGACGCTATGTACTTAACTCGATGCTGTGGTTGTCCTGGATTTCACAGTATCTGCTCACTGGCCAACTACTCTTGTGCCAAGGGGCATGACTCGAGCCTTCGTCTATATCTGCTGTCCTCATCAGGCATGAAAGTAATTGCTTATGGTATATACACGATGCCGCATACGCAGAGGCCCGTCTGGCAGCTGCGCGCAAGTGATACTAGACCCCCTGGTATACGCATACACAACTAAGTTCGGTGTTTCAGCAAGACCACTTCGTCACTCCCCTGCGGCGGGTTGTTTTATGCGTACGATGAACGCCTACCGCAGAGCTCGAGGCCCGGCCGTGAGCGCGGACCTGTGCTGTGGCGTTATACGTTATGCGCGAAAAAATATCAGAGCCCTTCCACTATTGCTACAGTGAATTTATATGTTATTATTATTGATTATATTGAGCGTATTCGGCATGTTCGTCAAAGAGCAAGGACACCGGCGTCTTGTTCTTGCCCGGCGTGATGGCCAAGTTGTGCGTTTGCTGCGTCAAGTCCGCCCCATCGTCATAGACTAGCGTATGAGCCACAGCGTTCATAGCCGCGGCACACTGCACGACATATCGTCCGGATCCCGTGAGATCTCTCCCGCTCCGGTTCTCGGCCGCTCATACCCACATATCCAACGGCGGGTATGAGCCACACTTGATTTCTTTCTTACCTTTCTCTCTTTTTTTATTTCCTTCCTTCTTTCTTTCTTGTCCCTGGCTCATACCTACATATCCAACGTAGGTAAGAGCCACACGTGATTTATTTCTTACCTTCTTTCTTTCTTTTTTTCTATCTTTATTTATTCCTTTCCTTCCTTCCTTCCTGCCTTCTTTCTTTCTTTCCTTCTTTCTTGTCCTTGGCATATCCCGCATATCCCTGGCTCATACTTACGTATCCAACGCGGGTAAGAGCCACACGTGATTTCTTTCTTACCTTCCTTCCTTCCTTCCTTCCTTCCTTCCTTCCTTCCTTCCTTCCTTCCTTCCTTCCTTCCTTCCTTCCTTCCTTCTTCTTCTTTCTTTCTTTCTTTCTTGTCCCTGGCTCATACCCGCATATACCTGGCGCATACGCGCATATCCAATGCGGGTATGCGCCACACGTAATTTTTATTATCGTTAATCGTGACTTAATTGACGAGCATGTGATATTACTGATGTCATGACCTATCAGTCATGTTATTCATCTGTTTTGGCACCTGTGCTTTGGCACAACTGGAGGGAAACCGCCACGCACATGGAGCCAAAGCACAATGCACATGGAACCGAAATACTGATGATGATAGTTTTTTTCGACACGCGGACACGATCCTGGGGGAACTAGCCCTTAACAGCTTCGCTGTAAAAAAAACGGCTGTAATTCTGGTGTTTCACGTGCCAAAATCGCAATCTCATTACGAGGCACACCGTAGAGGGGGACTAGGATTAATTTTGACCACCTGGGGATCTTTATAACGTGTACCCAATGCACGGCATACACGAGCGTTTCTGCCTTTCGCCCCCATCCGGGTGGGGCCGTCTTGGCCAGAATAGAACCCGCGACCCCGTGCTCAGCAGCGCAACGCCATAGCCACGGAGATACCGCAGCGAAGGCTGAGCATGCTGGAATGCGAAGACGTGAGCAGCAACGTTGGAGCCTACACATCTTGTGACTCTGGTACTGCGTGTTCAGCCAAAGCACGTTGTACGCACGTAGGACCCAATTGTTGCAATAGGTGCTTGATTTATATGCTGGCGTAAACGTGTTGACATGGACAAAATCGGCCCCGAAGGTATTCTTGTATATGTTGGAAGAGAGCAGACGTGATACATAAGAACGTGTAAAGCGCTTTACGATTGGTAATAGCGCATACACATGTCGCCACAAGCGATACTGTTTCCGGATACGCGCGCACGATCACCTAGCGTTTTTCGTTCAAAGCTGCAGAGAAGCCAGCAAGCGAATACCGATGCATAACAGAGTAACGCTTCTTTCTCGTGTTCTTTCTTTCTTTCTTTCTTTCTTTCTTTCTTTCTTTCTTTCTTTCTTTCTTTCTTTCTTTCTTTCTTTCTTTCTTTCTTTCTTTCTTTCTTTCTTTGTACAGTGTGGTTTCTGATAGAAGCGTCGTCACGGTCACAGCGCAGACGTTTTAGCCACTTTAAGCTTCACGGAAGTTTACAGAGGCCCCAGTATACACGGTGCACAAAGTTCTCGCAAATGTAGGCACCTACATTGGCGGGAGTAACCGTGGCGTGCACACATGCGTCGTAAACGTGCCTAGTACGCGCAGGCAGGCAACTTGAGAATTCACCTTTTCATTTTTCGCATTCATAATACACGACCGGAGAAGTTTACTCCAGTCTGGCAGTCCGATGTCATAGTTAGCATAAAGGCATCTGTCAGCTACTTGCTCGATTCTGCAGTAACGTCCCACGTGCTACCTGCGGTTTAAAAAAAGAAAAAAAAAGGGAATTAAAAATAAGTGTTTGCAACTGGCGCCGCTGTAAGGATCTTCACTGACCGAACCGCATAAACACCTAATAAAGTGGATGGGAGTCCTGAAGGAAACGGAGGCTGCACATCGTTGTGGCCCTGTCGGTGGCCGTGTTGCACTTTATTCCTCCTTCCTTCCATTTCTATTTGTCGATAATATGAACGAACACGTGAAAATAACAACCCCCGCAGAATTGCTGCCGCGTTGTATGTTAATTACTTGCTGGTGCCAGTCTGAAGCCATTCCCGCAGTATGTCATTTTTCGCCACCCACTTCGGCAGTTCTACAGTTATGACTTACATTGTCATTCTATATATTTCCGACGTTACGGTAGCTGGCCTGTACGAGGTCGTCTTATCCTTACCATGTTTGCCTTGTAGACGAGGTTCATCTTGCTTTCACGCCATCCAATCAGATGTTTTTTTTTTCTTTTTAATCACTTGCTCTATGGTATTAGTCAGCAGTGCCTTGCTCTTTGGATCCAGCTGTTTGATTAGCTGTATTGTATTTCAACAGGTCCTACTACTGGTGTTATTAGGGATTTTTTATTCTTATTTTTTTTTCAGTAAAAGCTTTCGACGCAATATTTTGATCTCTCAGTCTTCTCTCTTACTGGATCTATTTGAGTCTGTACCACGCTTTCTTTCTTGCCGAAGCTATCACTAGCTAATAACGTCTCTTATGTACCGCACCATCTCCCAACGTCGGCGAAAGCTTATCGCCAGAGCCGAAAGTGCTGCCACCGCCGCTGGGGCCCTGGACTGAAGGCTCCACCCACCACGGAGATCGACGCTTCTCCGTGCCCCATCAAAATAAAGTTTTGTCTCTCTCCCTCTCTTATGTACCGCACGCAGCGCGTAGTCTCCTTTGAAGATGTTACCGTCTTTGTCCCTTATAGCCGCTTGCGGATTTTTTTGTTGAATCTCCGAAAGTTCTTACATGGTCACAGAATCTTTTTGGTGCACCTTTGTCTCTTTTGCGAACGTTATGCACCCAACGTTCACTTGTACATGTAACAAATGAAAGCCTGTACAAACCTGTACAAGCCTGGCCTATACGAGGTGCTTATATTAAGCGTATCCTGATTAGTACCTCTGCAGAAAATATCGCTGCCTGTAATTGCATACTGATATATATTAACGTCCCCCGAATAATTACTGTTGTGTTCTTCATAGTTGCCGGTGAGAGTCAAGGTCTGTGTACTAAACTTATCGTGAAGTGAACATGAGTAGTGCATCTGCTGAAAACATGCCTACCTGTGATGAGTCAACAAATGCGTTATGTTAACCTCCCTGCCTTTCCCAACCCGTTTCTCTCTCTCTTAGGTTGACAACTTCACGCTCAATATAGCGTCCATATGTGTCGGAACCTGAAGGAATGAAGGTTACCATTTTGTTTGTGCATGATTTTCATGTTTGTCATGCCTCAGTAGGAATTATACCAGCAAATTACCATTTAACCTGAACATGCGTTGATCTACTTGTTTAGATTTTTTATGCTAAATTAAGGAATTTCATAGCGCTTGGAGAAAGACAGCCCAATCTGGTGTTTCGTCTAAATATACTCATTTAATCGTCAAGGCGAGTGCTTTTTATTGTGGTTTGCTGATTATTCGCTTATATGAGACTTTCTTTCTTCATTTTACTTTTTTGTTATAATGTGTGGTTGTTTAGCGAAGACAGCTACCTGTGATTTTACTAGCAACAACCATTTCTGCATAAGCTCCCCGAGTACAGGATAAGTATAGGCGGCGTGGTTAGTTGGCGGCCACACGCGTAATGACAAGGACTCCATCCTTACAGATAGCGCACTCGTATCTTTCGT
Source organism: Dermacentor silvarum (assembly GCF_013339745.2). NCBI lineage: Eukaryota > Metazoa > Arthropoda > Arachnida > Ixodida > Ixodidae > Dermacentor > Dermacentor silvarum. The sequence goes on from NC_051157.2 coordinate 16,680,558, forward strand.
AGCAGAAAGTACGTAGAAGTGGCTTTCGTTTCTTGTATCATATATATATATATATATATATATATATATATATATATATATATATATATATATCTTTAGTACCTGTAAGTTACGATGGTTTCCGCTTGATCGGGGCTGTAGTGCGGAATGCTTGGGCGTGACGCGTCTTTAATGCACTCTAATCCGGGGTCATCAGAGGTGAGTGGAGCGATCCGAGTGCAGTCACAAGTCAGGCAGAATGTCGCGACAGTTAGCCTTCGTGATGCTCTTCGGTTGCTCTGTAACTTGCTTCAAGACCTGCGCGCATTTTCTGAGATCACGAGATGAACGAAAACTTCTTTTAAGTTCGTGTAGTACCACGCAGTATGCCTCTAAAAGAGAGTGAAAAAAAGAATATGCTTTCATTGCTTATGGCTATGTTTCAGAACTATCACGTGACGCTCCAACCCGCAGTCTCCGCTTACTTGTTTCCGCCATGTTGTGTATCGAGCAAACCAGACGAGGTGGCCGAAGGCGAGAAGCTGAGATAAAGGGCGCCGAGCAGGCAAGATGTAGGCAACCAAGCAAAAGTTTCACTCTATCATCTTGAACTTAAACTTACAGGACGGACCACAAAGGAAGATACGACACACACAGTGTGTGTCGTATCTTCCTTTGTGGTCCGTCTTAGGCGCTGTAAGTTTAAGTTCACAATTATGTACCTACTAGGCCCGAATGAAATTTTACTGAGACTCTATCAGAGTGAGATATTATTGCTATATTATTGGTAGGCTTGATGACGTCAGAACATATGGCGATTCATGATAGCTGTACATTTACCAGAGGGCAGATGACGTGGGTTCGAAACAGAAACTACAAAGACAACACGCCACAATGCTAATAATTGGCCGCGGTGCCTCTCGCATGCATATCAGCTAGGACTGTGAAAATAGTAATTTTTATACCGAATTTTATACTGCAAGTAATGCTATGAAACGGGCTAGATGATCCAGCGTTAGTGGTGTCTGCGTCTGCTCTTCGGGTCCCATTTATATTCTGCGGGTAACACGATTCACGAACCGAATACGAGTCGAATGCAGAATACTTTTAAACTAATCTTCGAATAATAATAACTTGTCTTCACCATCAGTATATATATATATATATATATATATATATATATATATATTAATTTATTCACAACGTTAGCGAGCTTCTACGAAGCGTTGTTTATCTAAAGCGCGAATGTAGCGTTAGGAACAAGACCAAGCGGTTTATATTCGCGTACTGATTACCCTTCGGTGATTGTGAATTATAGTGGTTTAGCCAGAAACGAACTCCTCGTGTTTTATGTATAGCATGACCGCTGAGGTGAAATGCATCAAAATTTTGCTCCAGTTTCATGTCTGACGTACTGCGCACAGCTGGCGATTTGAAATATTCGAAAATTGTTCGAAAAATGTTTTTCTGTAGCGGCCACAGAGACCGAATCGAAGAAGTTAGATTTTTTTATTCGAAAGTTTCGAATAGCCCCACACCTCTAATTATCAGCACATCCCTCATATCGACGAGAGTTGCAACCGGTAAAAAAAGAGAAAAGCCTCCGTGACGAACGGCGCACGAAGACGGAAGTGGAACCATTCTAGCGAACGTGACGCCATTGTCGGCACCGGTGCGGGTTTCGACCGACGGCGCGCCGAGCGCAGTGACCTGCAAGCTGCACTAAACACAGGTCAGTGTAGAACCCCGCCACCACAGGCTCGCACGCACGCACATGTTTCCCGAGCTCGCCGCCGTCTTTGCGCCCAAATGGGCCGGCAAAGAAGCGATGCCCTAATGAACATCAAAGACCCGAGATGCCGCCTGTAGCGCGCTTACCGGAATCCCATTGCACGGATCATTGGTTCCATTCGGCCACGAGCCACTCCGCTGACATTCGGAGGGGTGCACGTGCAAGCTCGAAGCGCCACCGGTGTTCGAGGAACAAACGGAGCCGCTCTGAGGGAGGGTCAGCGGAAACTATGAAGTCCGCAGTCCGCCTACCGTACTGGGGTTTTGTCGATACATTTGTTACTGGCCACATTGTCTTGTCTGTCCCTTATTTCGGCTCTCTCAGCTTTCTTTAAATCGTGCATTTATTGTAGAGTTTTGCGCCTTCATAGGGGACGCCATCTACACTCGTGACAAAAAAAAAAAAAAAAAAAAAAAAAAAAAAAAAAAAAAAAAAAAGAAACGAAAACACAGACTTTCTCTGAACGGGAATGATCCAAGATAGGCGTATATATAGCGTTATAATCGGCTTCGGCTTGCTTCTGCTAGGGTGGCTAGAAGGGGCACCCTACTTCTGCTGTTGTTGCGGCTGTTTGGTACGCGTGTTGTTGAAAGAGTAATGTTTGCGTATGTGTATGGGTATGGAATTTAAGACATGTATATACAGGGTGCCCCAGCTATCACGCAGCACGATTTAAAAAAAAGAGGAACGGCGTTACGCGAAGCAAACGTAGTGCGTATTGTTTCCAGTACAGTGGAGTAACCGCCAGCATTTTTTTCGTTAATGAGTTTTAATTAATTAATTGTAATTAATTATCTCACTCGAGAAGTACTGTCCTAGTTATCAAAGTGTCAATGAGAAAGTTGTAGAGCAACATGAAAAACTCCCGATACAGCTTTCTGTTGCTCAATACGTGCTACATAAAAGTGTTTTTCCGAGCGTGAAAGAAGCCCCCGAATACACGCAGAATTGCCGCACGACGGGCCGCTCGAGGCATTTTGCGTGCATTTTCGGGCTTCGTTCTCTACTAATTTGCTATCGCAATTGATGCTTCGCCTTTCGGGCGAAACTGCGACATTTTTTTTTGGACCTACTGCCGCTATAAATAATTAATTATGGGGGTTTACGTGCCAGAACCACGATCTGAATATGAGGCACGCCGTAGTGGGGGACTCCGGAAATTTGGACCACCTGGGGTTCTTTAACGTGCACCTAAACCTAAGTACACGGGTGTTTTCGCATTTCGCTCCCAACGAAATGCGGCCGCCGTGGCCGGGATTCGATCCCGTGACCTCGTGCTCAGCAGCCCAACACCACAGTCACTGAGCAACCACGGCGGGTACTGCCGTTATAATGACACACACACACACATGCGCGCGCCGATTCTATTTGTTGTCTGTGTTGTCGCCGAACCTTGTGTAATCAGATTGTATGCGTTCATTCTACAACTTTTGCGCGCACCAACGCTAGCTGGAACCCACGAGTCAAACAGATGGCGCATCTGACCCGCATATCAGATTTCGACGATCGCTGACTGTGCTCGCCGCTATCATTGCGTTTTGCGGGCCACATGGTTTCTCTGGGCACAAGTTCGCCCAATAATGAGTTTCGTGACTCAGTTTTGCTACTGTGTTCTTCACCGTCACTACAACGTGACATCTACTGCCATCGGGAATAAGCCAGGCATTCCAACATAATCGAGAATGAGCCAGGTATTCGGTGCGCTGCTCTTTCGCCCATCGCCACGGACCTAGTGGCCTTAAGATCCGTTTCATCATGGCTGCCTGCTGGCATTCAACGCCTATTCGGCCGAACGAGCCGTCCGAACAGCGACTTCCCGAAGATGAAGGCGGCGCTTGCACCAGATTGCGCCTCTTTTCTCCCGTAGTCAACGCCAGGCCAGCGTCAGAGAGCGAATGGAGTAGCCTCGGAAAAGCTGAAACATGCACGCTTTCGCATCGGACTACCACGGACGCGGCAACAACGACCGAAGAAGCGCCCGAAACGGAATCCCTGGAAAGGCTCAGCTCGGAAGTGTGTGGCCACGACTATGCGACGGGCGTTGCCAAGCCATTCGAGCGGAACCGCTACCGGCGCCGGCTCACCGCGCGGCTCGTGTGCGCCTTCTGTGTGCTGCTGCTGGTCGCCATCGCGGTCTGCCTCGCCTGTGTGGCCATGCTGCTGCACGTCGAGCCTCCTCGTGGTGTCCTGGTGGCCGTCGAAGGCTCCCTCGAAATGGTGCCCAAGAGCAGCAACTACTGCGTGGTCGGCACACCTGCGGTGATCTCGGCCTACAAGTCGGACGCGGTGAAAGACCTCGAAAACAAGCTGGACTCCATATACGGGAATAAGTCTGTGGCCAGCAGGTACAGCGGTTCACTGGTCGAAGACTTCAGGTGCCTGCTGCGTCCTGGCCGCGAAAGCGTGCGCGTTCAGGTGGATTTCACGCTGTTCTGGCGACGGCGACGCAACCGCTACGGGGTGCTGTCCGCCTACCCAGCCACGGGCGAGGTTGCTGGTGCCCTGCATGAGGCGCTGACGCTATCCGACCGCTGGCTGACCGGCTTTCTGGTCGACTTGGACAGCATCGCCGTTGGTGACAGCCGGACGATCGCCTAGCGATCACGTCGCTAGCATGCGAGCTTACCTATAGGAGGTAAGCTCTTTCCACGTCTTCAGAAGGAGCTGCTGAGGGAACCAAAATCTCGAATCAGTTCACGGCTTGCATGCTTCACAGAAAAATACTTCCAAGAAACTTTGTGGCCATACAAAGCCAGCACTTTAACGTTTTGCATACGAATAAAAATTCGCTAACGTTTGGTCTTGCAAAAAAAAAAAAAAAAACTGCACGTGTCAGTATGGTCGCTTTGCTCTTTTGTTTTTCTTTCTTTCTTTAAAAAAAGAATGTGCGCCCAATGCGGGTGCACGAAAACATTTTGTTTATAAGCTGCCTGCCGAAACGTTGCCATCCATATCTTTTGAGCTTGAGTTTCTTGTCAGGTGTCGGGACGACAATGACAGTTTTCTTAGTTGCAGGAATGATCTTTTATTTTGGGATTCTTGCAAAAAAAATCAGTAGCCCCTCCCCTGTCGAGGAAGTGGGGGTAAGCGAAGCTTATCGTGTGCTCCTTCGGTGTTCCTCGGAACGAATTGCACTGACGCGTACCACGCTGTGCTCGAACCACAACCAGTCACACGCACTGCAGCTGGCAACGCGGTTGAGAAACTCGCGTTGAAACCTGGCCGTCGCACTGGGAAGTTGGCGCTAGCGTTGCCGAGGCGTGCACCACCGTTGTCGGGTTCCTGGAGGGCAAGACGACGCTGACGTTTGGCCTCAACATCGCGCGCCCGCAACTCGGGGTTGACGGCCCTTCGCTGACCTTTGGCCTCAACATCGCGCTCCTGCAACTAGGGGTCCGCGGCTCTTCGATGACGTTTAGCCTGGGCTTCGGAAGCACTCATGCTAGAATCGGCACGTCGACGATGAGCCCTTTCCCGAGCAACTTCGCGGCGCCGTTGGTAAAACGCAGCCTGCGCCTCGGCGGAACGCACTACGCGAGGCAATCCTATCCGTTCGCCGAAACTGATCAGAGGCGAGGGAAGCCCGACGAAGTGCGTGACAGCCCCCTTTCCCTCCCCGCAACACACCAAATGACCCTGATTGGTTGCGCGCGTCACGCGATCCGGCATCGGCGCAGCTTTCCCCGCACCTGCTCTTTCTTTCTTCCTTGTCCCGCATTGCATACCCGCATACGCAATGCGGGTATGCGCCACACGTGAGTTTTTGCGTGACCACAACACCACCGAAAGTTGCGAGCCAGTCCAAGCTTCGCTTGAAAAGAAAAACAATAATTTGATGGTAAGTTTGCATTTTACGTTACACCTCGTTTCGCCGCCAGAGAACGAATTCTTTGACTAGTTCTTGATGCCATACATGCAGCTAGCAGATAACGTATAAGGCGGCAAATAGAGAACCAGGACCGTTATTCACAAAAAGCTCTTACGCTAGATTTGTTCGTAAAAGCAAGCCACAACCAATCATGGTGCGAAGGTGGCTGGCCGATGGCAGATATCGTTTACGAAAGAATAGCTTCGTGCATTCGGACTCAGTTCTGTCTTAAAGTTCACATTTTATTCGAATTGGTGTTGATAATATGATCCTATATAATCAAACTGGTTATAAACCTTACAGGCGCGTACTCTCGAGCTGTTCTTTATTTTTATTTGTTTTCTATTCTACGTGCAATTTAGTTAAAAACTTTCAATATATTGCCAATTTTTATTCGATGCGTTGTGTACATTCACGAAATATAAAGGTGACAGCGCTGGCTGGTTATTTTGTGAGTCGGTCTATTACGTAACCTCGCAGTCAAAGAAAAGAATATAGACGGTTTCATGCTCGCGATAACAGCAGCGAGCGCGCCGCCCCCAAGAAACTTCCGGTCACGTGCCTTATCAGTCTTCTATGTTTTAACGCATGGTTGCTTCTTTTCCAGTTAGACTTCGCAGCTACGTCAGAGGGCAAAACCGGAAGCCGTGCAGGGCCTATGTTTGTAAACAGTGAAAGGGTCTATACCCGGTGTATCAGAGAACACTTTCAAAAATTTTGAAAGGTTGCCTGTGGCAGATAGCACAATTCTAGTTCATGAACTGGTCTACTCGAAGAGGCAGACATTACTTGCACAAAAAACTGAAATGCATAATCGACTAATGAACAAAAATTCACTATACTACGTTTTTAACTAATTACCTTATGGCCCATATTGCAATTTACAAATTCTAGCCGTGGCGCCAACTATCAACTCCAATAAAGAGTTGATAGTTTGACGAGCATCGGCCTGAGGGGGTGGCGTGGTCCATGCCTCCTGTGAGGTAATACCGCGTCGGCGCGTCCCTTGTGTTTGTCTCTTACTGTTGCGAGACCGGGACAGTCCCGTAATAGATGCCCGACTGTCGGTGGAGCTATAACAGATGTGTTAGGGTTCAATACGATAATAGTCACCTATAACAGATATAGAACTTAAGTGGCGGCAATAAGTATATATTATGGCGATCGTCAACCGGAGAACGCTTTGACATATATCGTTGCTGCTAACGTCACCACCTTTGCCATTTGCGCAGTCGCAGGCTCTTTTGCTGAACGGGGCAGTGACATTAACAATAAGCAATAATTCTACCCTTACGTAAGTTAACTGTCGTTGCTGCTTCTGCGAAGGCCAATAATCAGACAACTTTGCCAGTTTTGCTTTGCTGTCGTATGGCTGCAACAGGCGTTGAAAAAACGCAGGTATGTAAGAACGTTGAACCGAGCGCCTTAAATGTTTGGTTGCCGTACGTGCGAGCTGAATTGGTGACACATTTTTCTTTATGAGAACGTGATGGGACGATGGCAGTGAGGCTTCTCTAATGCTTTCGCTATTGGCAAAATCCTGAATACTTATTCACCTTTCTTATTAAGCTATTCGCATGCACTTAAAAAAGCCATTTTCCTCGTGTCGTTTATTGGCGCTCTTTGGTGATGCTTGGCTTCTTTCGTCAGCAGCATGAAATTGACAGATGAAAGAAACAGTCAATAAAGATGTGTACTTTGAAAAGTCGATCAAACGGGATGTAGATTGCTTGCACGAGGAAAAAAAAAGCATATGTAAATAGGCGAGTTTGTAGAGTGCAGAAGCTTCCAATGTCGAACATATGCAATGCTTTTTTTTTAATTCGAACATTTTTTTTAAAAAACTTGCGTATAGAACACATGGCGTAATTCGATTTATTCAGATTCTTGCCTGAAAAACTGGACATCACAGGCGACAAATCGCAATGTCCAGGTGGCTCCATAAAATAATTCACTAATAAGCTATTTTATTATTCACTTGAGGATGTATGTTCTAATTGATAAATTGAAGCCCAGAACGGCGCTGGCGCAAATAGAAGGTCATCGGGGCAGACGCCGGACGGGCGCCACAGGCATTCTGTGCGTACGCCGACTTTAGCATGTGCAAAGTCCCGCCCCGTTTATGCACAACGTTTGAAAATTGAAACGCGAACAATTTCCAAGCTATATATATATATATATATATATATATATATATATATATATATATATATATATTACTCAACGCTGCCGTGTATTATTTAACCGCAAAAAATCGCATGCGAAATTCTTTTGCTTAAAGTTTCGATTGCATGTTCAATCTGCAAACATGCTGAAATAAATGTGGAAGAGGCGCCTTTCCTAGTGAAAGATTTGCATGATCGCGTGGACCGGTCATGTGACGCTGCAACTTGACTCCCTTCTACTTACGCCAGCTCCTTTGGTGCCAACTTCTGTCCCTGCATGAAACTTTCGAGGAAGTTTTCAGACCACTGAACGCCACTGCATATTGTAGCACACTATGAGTTCGCATATTTCGAAAGTGGCGCGAGTCTTACGATTTATGCTAAGCGGACTTGATTCCAATAGCTCAGCTTCAATCATGGGCCTTATAGTGAACATATAAAAATGTTAATTAGTGAATTTTTTAAAATAACCATCTGGACATGGTGATTTCGCATGCAGAGAGTTTCCGCCTCTTCATCCATAAATGCAGTTGAAAAGGTGGAACTAAGCTATCTATCATGGTAGATTTGGAAAAATATCTACTAAAACAAACAAACAAACAAACAAAAATAAGTAAATGAACGAACGAACGAACAAACAAACAAAAATAAGTAAACGAACGAACGAACGAACCAACGAACAAACAAAAAACAAACAAAAATAAGTAGTAAACGAACGAATAAACAAAAATAAGTAGTGAACGAACGAACGAACGCACGAACAAATAAATAAATAAACAAACAAACAGGTGGTATATCTAGGAAGGATACATGCATTATATACAGTATTGGCTCATTTTGATTTTCTTACTTTTGCATATTAAATATAGTAAAATGAATGTAATTTTTACTCCAAAGCTACACCGAACGGACATGTAAGTATACCTGTCCAAACTCCACATCCTTGCCACGAATTGCCAGAAATCATTGAAGTAATGTGTTCGTCGTATAATATGTTAATATTAGCACACCGGTCAGCTGCATTTGTATTTCGTGAGCTTTAGAAGAGCTGTCACTGTATATCGCTACCCGCTTGCTTTTTTTTAGGCGTATTTAGCGTTTTGTGTACAATTAATATGTCCGGTAAGAGGAGTAGCCGGCGGCAGAGGACTAGCGAGGCGGGGAGGATGCGCTGATGTTCGAACAGCACCCGAAATTTTTGCTTCTATCCCTGCGCCCCCCCCCCCCCCCCCCCCTCACCCCTACGCGCACACACACACTTTTCGTTCCGTGTTGATGACGGAGGAGGTGGTGTGGCCAACACTGTACTCAGCTAACAATAATAAAAAGAAGAAAGAAAGAAAGAAAAGGCGAACAGTGAAATTTCGCTTCTCCGCTACAGTAGCCGGAAGGTACGGTCAGAAACACGTACGACGAGAATGTGCGAATGACTTGCATTGCCGTTTGCGTTCCGTTCCATGGATGGGAGCCCGCTTTCTCACGGTCGCCAGTGCCGTGACCGTACGGCAGTTTTGGCAACGTTCAACCTCAGCCTCGTCGCCACATTGTGATTGTCGATCGCGTCCGCGTCAAGCGACCCCTTCCTCCCCACCGGGCCCTGACAAGTTCTGGCGGCTTGATACTCGCGCGACCATTATCAGCAGCACCCAGTGTGGCCTCCCTGTAGTACATAGCATTCAGTGGCGCCGTTCGCGCCAGTGCGTGCGCTGCGGTCATCGGGCCACATTGTTTGCGTGGGCGGATTCGGTGAATGGACGGGTGTTTTCCCGCTGTGCAGAAAGCTCGTAAGTGGCCGCAATCGCTTGTTTGTTTGTTTGTTTTGCTCGTGCGACCGCGTTTACTCGGTGGCTGCCCTTTTCCCTCTCTCTTCTTTGTGAGAGCAGACTTCCGTGGCGTCGAGCCTCCTCTTGCAGTCTCTCTCTCTCTTCTTCTTTTTCTATTCCGTTGCCCCAACACAGTGGCTGAGGTGTCAACCAGCGTGTGACAGTTACCTCGCTCTTCCTCACTTCATCGCCACTTGTGCCAGCCGCTAATGAATTCCACCGCCGCCATTCGAAACGCGGGGCGCGTGCTAATCGCAATGGGACGACGCACGGGGAAAACGCCAGGAGCGCGCGCTTCTATATCGAGAGAGCTGTGAGGTGCTGCCGAAGGCTGGAGATGCGAGCAGTAATTACGAGTTCATATTGTGAGGGGGCGTTGTACTTCGCGCGCGCGCGGGGAGGGAATTGTATGCTGCCGGTACCTGCAGCCGCGGAACGAACGACGTTTGATGTTTACGCCTGCCTTCCCGCGCTCTGCTATACCAAACATACGGGACGTCACAGCCATCGCAGAATGCGGGCTCTCTGATGCTTCTGTTAAAAGAACAGGAACGTTGGCATTGTTGGTGACTACGCTTTTCGGATCATTCAACGTGGAAAAAAGCAAAAAAAAAAAATCTTACTTTCTCTTCTGCCGTTCACTTTTTACTGTGCTTTGTCAACAAGCCCGCGTGGCTTTAACTGGCTTATCCTGGCGACGTGAATGAGAAGTGGCAATGAACTTTGCTTAAGTGCCTCGATTAATGCCAGTCCACTTGCGAACACGTCTGTACAGTCTTCTTCTTATTATCTTTATTTTGTTTTCCTGCTCGCAGGTGGTTTACGCGCTACGAATAAAGCGTATACTTTGTTGGGACGACGCGGAGAGTGCCTGGGAGTCGTTCGCTTTATGCGCATGAGAGATGGCGATGCGCTTTCTGCCGTGATCGCAGAGTGAGTGCTTGCGTTGGCGTCTGAGATGCAATACGCAGAAAAACGGGGATGCATACGGGTTCGCCTTATGTGAAGCACTTTTTGCGCTGGTCATCGTTTAGGATCAGCAAACAAACGAAAAAATGCCGTTCCCACATTGGCCATATTGGTTTGTGGTTCAACGTACACTTTTCGCCACTCGCTGGAGTGATGGAGAGCGGACTGAGCGCAGTTAACAGCATTTGTTTGTTAACCGCGAAAACGGCTAGGTGGCTCTGGAGGCCCCCAGAAAGACACTGTACTCTAACCACAGTTATCACAAACCAAGTTTGACAACCGTCTAGTTGCGCTATAGCTCAAGGGCTAAAGAAGAAAAAAAGAAGAAAAAGAGATGGAGAGAGAGAGAGAAAGAGAAATGCTATAAGTAAGCGCAGCATCATGCATTCAGGGTTCGCATGTCAGTCTTATCTGACACCGTTCTCTTCGGATTATTCCTCTTATTGCTCATTATTTTCTTACATTTACTTCCTATTCTATCATTATTCGTACCTCTTTTCCAATTACCCAGTACAGGGTAGCCAACCCGAAATATCCTGCAGTTACCCTCCCTGCCCTTCCTTTACATTAATTTTTCTCTTTCTTATTTTTTTTTGGGGGGGGGGGAGCAAGCAATTGTGGGGGAGAAAGAGTGCAGGAAAAGAAACTTAGACGAGTTTGTATAATTGGCCTGTTGACAAAATAATAAAAAAGTCGCAGCTCCGCCCGAAAGGCGAAGCATCAATTGCGATAGCAAATTAGTAGAGATCTTTACGGAGTAAGGATAGTAGTTTTATCGGCTGTATAAACTTCGAAACATTCGCTTACTAAATGAATTAACAAGCATGGTGTCTGCGCGCAGAAGAAAACATGTATAGATCACACTCGATGACCGTAGACAACCGATGTCAAAACGATGGCGTGAGTAAGTGCGGCAGCAGCAGCGAGCGAAGGTTCGTGCGGGCTATCGCTTCAACAAAAACTGAGCGGCGAAAGGCACAGCGCATACAAAGGTAGGAGCCGTATGCGGATCACTTTCTAGATACAGTGCGCGCGACCGATCGCAGCCGCGCAAGGTACAAGAACGCAGTTGCTTGCAGAGTAGAAGCCACACCCCCTCCCTCCCGCGCTGCCTTCTCGATTTCCTTCTTTCACGTGTGAGATTGAGTCGCCAGTTCCGACGCTACCTAGATACCAGAAGGCCTGTTCATTCTGATCCATGACGTCACACTACCTGGCTCGAAATTTCCATTGCCAAGGCTGGCGTGACGAAAGCGATGACGTCAAAATCACTGTTGCTTACTCGAGCATCCCCATTAGATTCTATGGTAGTCGGGCCAGGTGGCATGACGTCATGGATAGGAGCGAACAGGCCTTGTGCTATCTAGATGGTGTTGCCAGTACCCCTTGCGCCCGGTCGCACGATGCGCAGTTAGTGCCGCAGCACAACGTCGCCCCCCCCCCCCTTCCTCCCTCCCATCTCCCCACGGCCTTTCGCGCGACGGAAGACGTCGCGCTTGCTCTCCGCCGCACGTTCGCTCTTCGTGAAAGCGCGCGTCCCTCGCGCGCTTTCACTCGCACATACAGTCTGCGGCGCGCGGCGACGACTTTATCGCCCTTGAACTTTATACGGAACCTCACAGTGATGGCGACGACGACGGCAGAAATCCGCTTGGAGTGTCCATATAATTGCTATCGCAATAAAACTGAAGGAAACATGGCATAAACAAGTATATACCGAATGGGGTATTGAACGGTGCCAGGTGATGGTACAGTAGTTCCCGTGGAAGGTCAGAGGTGCGCGTAAAGTTGTTCTTTCTTTTCTCACTCGTGGTATAAATGTTTATCGAAATGTAATTCGACCGTGTCCGACATACGGTTTTCGTTTCAGGTCCACTGTTATCTGCAGAAAAATCTGGTGGCCGTCGGAAGAGCAGCTTTCCGAATGCGCGCCGAATGCGTGGTTGCAGTGGATGGTGTTTCCAGAGTAGCGCAGTTCGAAAGGAAGTTGTGACGTCTCCAAGTTGCTTTTCTGTGCACAAATACTTTGTTGGATGCTTGGCTACGTGTGCTTTCTGTCCGCATATGCAAGACGCCCGGGAGAAACAATTTCCGGCCTATAGCTTTCCAGGCTAAGCCCGCCTTCAGCTACGACCAAGGCAACATCCACATGTATGATAGTGGCTTGTGAAGGCTTGGTACGCGTTTGACGACAACAAGCGCGTGTTTTTCGACCTTGTAACTGGTGTTCTTGCCGTGACGGTGTCTCTGACGTGTTGCACAGGGCAGGGTAAGCAATCAATTGGATTACGCGTGAGATAGGCCCTCCTGAAAACGTGCACATTGGCTGCAAAATCCCAATACCGGCGAGTTTACATACTAAGCATTTAGTGGTTGTTCATTACGGAGTAACTTGGTTGGTTCATGTGGGACCGATCTGTGGGAGCTGTGTCGGATAACATTTCCCCTATCACTGCCTCTTAGCGCTCGCTGCTCCGCAATCAATCCCACTAATTACTAAGTACAGGACGCGTGAAGATCAATTGGTTCGATATATCCAACATTTCCCACACTTCCACTCGCTAAAAGAGAAATCGCTTACCAGATTACCTCCAAACCGAACATTCTAACTGGGGAGGGTGTGTCGTTAAACGGAAATAGCTTAACAATCTTAAGTAGATTTTCCTAGATAATTTGAAGAGGAAGTTGTGTGCTCTGAAGAGGAAGAAGGGAGGATCTTTAACCTCCAGTGATGCAAGTTCCAAAGCGTTTGCCAAGTTACTGTCTATGCGCACTTTATCAAGTGTTCGCATTTTCTCTCAACATTGTGCGTTCACTCGAAGAGTGAGTTCTCTCTGCCTAGAGTTACAATAATAGTTTATCCGTGAAACATCACCTTGCAAGATTGCAGCGTGTCCTATACAGGGAATGCTGCGGTCTAGCGGAGGGCTCCGCATTAGTTTTAATCACCTAGTCTTTGTTCTCGTGCACCCAATTACACGATCGTTTTTGCATACTGATTCTTCCGGGATTTAGCTGCTGTTGTCGGTAATTGAGCCGGCTACCTCATGCTCTCCAGCAGAGCGCTGTAACCGCTCACTTATAAGATTGCTCGCTATATCAGATTCCCAGTTCCATACAAGCAATAGATAAATGTATAAGTTTTTGTCGAATGCAGTTTTTGTAAATTTTCGATTGCGCACATAAAGTTGTGATTATTTGATATGCAGGGCATAATTTGCTGCATCCAGGCTCGCTCAGTGCTGAATTGAAGGGACTATAAATCGCCTCATAAGATAAGATAGCTTTATTTTAAAAAAAGAAAAAAGAAAACGTGTATACATTTGTCAGTGTTCCCGGTTCGACGAACTACGCCAGATTCTCCAGCGTGCCTTGAGCAGACTGCGCAAGTCCTAGCTCATCCCCCCAGTAAAATACATAAGCTTTTCCACAATATACCCGAAGGCGACAGACTTGAGTGCCCGGCCGCATAACACGCCTTGCCTTGCCTCTGGTGAGCGTGATTAATATCAATTTTTGTCTTCTATCTCCCTACCATCTCCACCTTCCCACGTGTAGGGTAGCAACCTAGACCAAGTCTAGCTAACCTCTCTGCTTTTCTTTCCTCCAATTTTTTCTCTCTGTGCACCGCTTCATTCTCAAGATATCGAGAAAGACTGGTGATATGCGAGTCTCGTGATATGCTAATATCACCAGTCTGTTCGAGTCTGCGGCAGATGAGTTACCAAAACAGGCCCTTCTCTTCTCCGAAGGTCGAATCCAGGCGTCCGTGGTTTTTCATGTTGGTTTAATGCTGGACTGCGTAGTGTGTCAGGATTCACGACAGGTATTTCAACACGATGCGGATTCTCCGATAATACTACTCGACAGTTGCACCGTGTTCTCGCGTCAGCCGAAAGCAACGCATCTCGCGGAGAAAAATCCGGGCCGAGCTGCATGCTTTAGGCGTACAAGCTGCAGCGAACGTGCGTTTGTTATACTTTAGGTCAGCATCTAAACGCCCGGGCGTATCGACCGGTGCGGAGGAGCGCTGTTCCTTTGCTTCAGTTCGCATCTGTCTGGGGACAAGAATGCGCTTCGCTGTTTTATCGATCCCTCGATGTTGCTTAGCACATAGGGGGCCTGGTTGTTTCCCCTCATTCACGCGGATATCCTTTCTATTTTGTGTGTGTCTTCTATTTTTCATGGAAACCAGGGCTATACGTCTGAAAAACGTAAAGAAAAAAAATAAGAAAAAAAATACGATACTGTGTTGTTGCAGGTAGAACACATTCTCACACGTTATCCACCGCGTTGCTCTTTGGCTATGGCTTCCTGCTGCCGAAGACGAGGTGCGAGGTCACGTGTTCGACTCCTCCCTGCGGTAGCCGTGTTCGAATAGTTAACCAATAAAGAAATGCTCTAGTACACAGAGCTTAGGGTGTTCGTTAAATGAGTCCAGTTGGTCGATATTAAACCGAATACCCTCGCTCTGGCATTCCTAATAACACCCTGTGTTGCCTTGGGACATGTTAAACACAATCAATCAATCAATCAATCAATCAATCAATTCGACCACGTGACGATCACGTTGAACGCGTGTAGCAAGAGGCATGTCGATAAGGGGTGACACGCTGCTCGGAGCCGTGTAGAGCTGCACTGCACATATCGAACTTGTCTCAACGGTGCGTGCGTGCGTGAATATTTCGCCGGACCAGGAAATGCTCGTTTTTCAGGCTCACCATGCACGTTCGTGTTCTTCCGTTTTTATTAACAGTATTAATATTTGATGTTCATTGGAGTCACCGATGCATTGAAGTTCTCAGTCTCTTTCTGTCCTTCTCTGAATCTTTCGCTTGCCTTCCTCCAGTGCAGGATAGCAAGAGGGCTCTGTCCTGGTTCACCTCTCACTCGATAAGTTATAATGTTCTCTATCTCTTGCTTATATTATTTCCTCTCTAATTACTATTGCGTCTACTGAGGTATGTATGGTAACCTGAAGACCAGTTCCTGCCTGTACAGCGCATGTCATTGTAATGGTCAGGTAATCGAATTGCTTCTAACGGCTAAAATAGCGTACCCCGATAAAACGCTCTCCCATCACATTTTGTTTGTCCGCTATAGTCGGCGTTTCACTAATGCGTTGCCTCTTGCGCTGCTTGTCCCTCGATTTCGGCGCTTCTCATATAACAACACTTGTAGAGATGCTGCGCCCGTTAAGATCACATTGTCACGACCCTAACATCAGCGAAGCATAGCAAAGATGCCTACTGAAATCCACCTGGCGACCGTCTACGAATGAAATGTCCACGCGGAGAACCATAGGTCAAGGACATGCTGTACCTGCTTGTTAAGTTTGTCGCGGACGCTGACATAGGCGTTCAATCTTTACTTCCATTCACATCCCTTAACCCCCAACTCAATGCCAGTAATTTCCCTTTCCACCAAAGATGACTACAACGGATAAAGTCGGTCGTACCCAACTACAAAATTTAATACGGTTTTACAAGCCGAAAGCGCCGAACACTACGTACGAGACAAAGGTTTCAGACCACAATGAACTACTAATTTGTGTGGCCTAGTGATAGAGGTACAGAATAAATTTGGATACCCAATTAGATTGGATATTCAAGTATTGACTTTGGGGAATTTTGAAGCATCGACTGCTCTAGTCGATGTTATCCTGTTGAAGCCGCTTATGTGGCTAGCGAGCCCAATATTTATGGCCGTTTTCGGAAATCTCGATTTAATTTCTCGTTATTATATCCGAGCCTGTCAGAAATTTAGTAGTCTGGGCAGAAACTTCTACGTCTTGAAGATACAGACCTAATCAGTCCAGCCTGGCAGAGACCTGAGTCTCACTGATCTGACGATCTGTCGAATTATCTTTTGTTTTTCTCTCTCTTTCTTTATTTTCTTGTTTAGAGTGACTATCTGTGAAGAAGTGTTTGTTAAGTGCTTGTGAACGCAAGAAGCATATTTTCTAGTCTGTACGTCTGATTATGAGGAATGTGATATGTGTTATATTGTTTTGTTTTTTAAAAATTGAAGTTGTTGCGCGGTGTCTGGGTGCAAGCTGCTTAACATCGGGAAAGTCTGACTTCACCTATCATAACCCTCACTCATTTAACAATTTAACGTTGTGGAAGAGCCGGGAACATACTGTAACATTTCAAATAAAGAAATGTTATTTGGTATTTCTCAAGTACCGCAGAGTTGTTGCAGTTGTTCACAAAGAATGCCACCCAGATATTGGCTCTTGTCCCCGGCTGTACCAAATTGTGTGACGTGCCCGCAAATAATTGAAACAGACATCGTACCCTTTCATGGTGTCATTTCTATTTTCTTCTTTATTCCTTTCCACGCATAAATGAACGAATGAATGATTGAATCTCGAAAGTGAGTATCACACGTGCCATGTTGCTTTTTGCGCAGTTTCCTCTAACAATATTTTCCTCGCAAACAGCGACAACTTTAGCTGCCGTCGGATTTGATAGGCGATGAAACTCGTGTGACTAAGCCCGTGCGATGAAGCCCGTGGTAAGCAGCGAATCTTCACAGATTTTATATTGATGGACTTTAGAAACAGAAGGATGCTTATCTTGGTTTCTTGGTACATTTTTAAACGTGGAGAAACGGCGCAGAAGTAGCAGCGAAGTGGACATACGTGACGCGATGGCTAGCAACATTCATTTATTGCACAAGATGCCATCTTAATCCTCTAAAGCACGCCGAATGCAATTAGGGAAGCTTCGTTCAAACTTTTCTCGCGCTGTTTTCTCACGCCTAAAAATAAGTAGCGCAATGAGATTTATTCACCGCTGGGTAACATATATAGTGACTAGATAAGCCTTTACAATGAAGCTCGAAGCACGCTAATGATCAACGTAAATTCTTGCCACTTATCTCTTTTTCACTCTCCCCTCCCGATTCCTACGTGTATGGTAGCAAACTGCACAAGGCTTCGTTATACTTTCTGCCTTTCCTTTATTCCTCATCTCGCATTTCTAACAGACAGAATTTCTCACGTATGAAACGAAGTTGATGGATGAGTCAGGCTTCTCCACAGCACGGTAGTTCTTGCGGAGAAGCCAACGTCTGCTAAGGCGTTGTGATCGAACAGAAGAATGAAACGGGCAAGGAGGAAAGCACGGCGTTAATCAGATTTGATTATCTGGTTTTGAGCTACGCACATGAGCAAGGATACAATATGGAGGCGTATCGCAAGTGCAGCTTGCTATACCCGGGTGCTTCCGGGGCTGGAGCGCGTAATAACCCCCCCCCCCCCCCCCCCCCTCTTCCCTGCACCGATGCGGTGCACCGGCCCCGCCGGTCATCATTTAAGGCCCCCTGTCGCCTTAACCTCGTTTGGCGGATGAAACAATAAATGAGATTATCGTAGGTTCGATTCCGGTAGGCGGCGGCCGCACTTTTCGATGTCGGCGGAGTGGAAAACGCTCGTGTATCGTGCTTGCAACCCAAGGTGGACGAAGTGAATCCAGAGCCCTGCACTACGACGTATCGCATAGCACCTGCCTTGTTTCTGGTTGTTAAGATCAATCAATCAATCAATCAATCAATCAATCAATCAATCAATCAATCAATCAATCAATCAATCAATCAATCAATCAATCAATCAAGTTACGCTATGCTATTTTCTTGTGCATGCATCTCAGTTTGTGCGAATGTGAGGTGGTTTAACTATAGTCCCTGGTTCTGTGGTCCCTGCATCCCAGATGCGTACACATTTTGTGTACAAATCTGACAATGTTAAAATGGCTTCTTTTTTTTGTTTGATTTGGTCGTATTTGAACCGGCAGTAGGGGGTACTTTATCTGAAGGTTTGCGCTCGACGTTTGCGCGGATTCGCCGAACAGCGAGTTCTGTCTCACTCAGTTGGGCTCCGCGTGCACGGGGAATCACAGCGATACGCTTTTCTGCACCCGTAACGTGAGCCCGACGCGCTATAAAAAAAAAAAAAAATGACGCGACGCGTTGCTGTCGCATGCATGTGGACGTCGCCTAGATTCGCTCATCTTTCTAATCACGAAGCCCGCCGCGAGCGCGTCTACATCGCCTGGCCGTGCTCTCCGAGGGCTGCAGCGTGTGTAGTATATACGCGTCGTCGTTGGCTGCAGCGTGTCGGGTGCGTGATCGGGGTCAGTCGCTCTCCAAGTGGTTCCTTCGGGACCTATTACACGTTATCACCTGGGCCGTGCGTATATACGCACCGAGCAGCGTCAGCGCGACGGCCCGCCGAAACGTGAGCGCGTCACGAAAACACTTAGCGCGTCGCGTTTGCACGCTACGCACACACATGGCGTCATGGGAGCCGTTCCGGTGTAGGAGACCCGGCCGTCCCGCTCTGGATTCGCCGCTTTGGACACTTTTCTTTGTGCGTGGTTTGTCTATTTTCTCGTTTCCTCCGTGTTTGCCGACGTTACTACCGCGGCCAGGCGACGACGCCTGAGGCAACGATGTTTGCCCGGTGCTTTAGTGCGCTGATCGTTCGCTAAGTTGCGAAAGAACGATGGTCGTGAGGGCGTCGCTCGTTAGCCGCGGAGTCTGCAGCGCTGTTTCAGACCTGAGTCATGGCCGGGTCGTCGTGACCCTGCCCCATACTGAATGGCGATGGAGGCGGAGGGCAGTGCGATTTGGGTGCGAGCTAGACTTGGCTTTGTGCTGTGCTGGACGCGCCCAACGCGGCTGAATGAAATGACGAATATTTTACGCGGTGCAATGTCCAGTAGGAAGCACGTATAACGGGACGTGTATTTACCGGTATACCGGCGCCTCTCGTGTTTACTTCGCGAGTGCTATTCGAATGACCTCTAAGCACCGGGGTCATCTCCATAACTTTACTCACACCATGAACGCTGCGTGGAGCTGTCCCATAGTTGGAGCTGCCTGTCGCACGCGGCCTCACACTGTGACTGGACTTTCGGTTGATTTGTTCGCATTATTATCGTAGCTGCGCGGAAGGTCATTGCCTATGTCATATATCTTTTAAAGGAGTCAGGACTCTATGAAAGAGTGTAGTCATTCTGAGTTCCTTTCGTCGTGCTCATGCGGACGCATTATTTTCAAGTTTTCCGTTCTCTTCTCCACTCTTTCCCCTTCCGTCCAGTGCAGAATACCCAACTGGACCTCTTCAGTCAGGTTAACTTTTTTCCTCTCATGTCTTAATTTATTTCTCTTCAAGCTTTGAAACGGGAATTAATTTCCGTGAGGGAGACAGTTACTTTATATGAGCGGACGTGATAACCTTTTTCTGCCAGGCAGATTACAGCAGACACCAACATGATTTTATTCGTAAGCTGACGGAAAGCACTGCCACAGTACAGATAGATACGAAAGAAAGAAAGAAAGCCGGGCCTATCGCATCCGTAACGTTTGCACCATGATGGTTTCGATTGGGGCATTGGACACTAGGAACAAGATTATCGAACGACGTAGCACACACTAAATACACTAGGAGTAGCAATCGAAGCTGCATTCACCTACGTTTCGCACAAGCATCAGCGGGAATCATTGGACGCTGTACTTAAACATTTGCGCAAAATTCTGTACACCGCTGAGACATACGTAATAAGACACGGTAATAATTCGCAATATTTGTTGTGCGTGCCGTGCAGGTTTCTCAGAGATCTACTCAAAATGTTCTATAACATTAGTAATTTAAGATAAACAATGATTTTTCTGACGCCATGTATTTTGGTCTCAAAACAAGCTGAGAACTACGGAAGTTTCAAACATGTGTATGCAAAAAAAAAAGAAAAGAAAAAACAGAAAGAAACACACCTAACATTTCACCAGCTATGTTGTCAGCGCTACTGTATGCGGTGGCCATGTATTCTACATGTCTATTTATTGTATGTATATCCATAGATATAATCTATATATAGTTCCATAAACCTGCTAAATAAAGGCAGTGACGTCATACAGATTGCTGCTTGCCGTTCCCTACCACGAACCTGTTGATTCTGGCAGGCGCGCGTGATTCAATTAGTCCCGAGTATTTTATCGTGCTGCAGAGAGACTGCCTAAGCCACAGACTACTGCAGCCATAAATTGAAGTGGCTCGACGAGAAATAGCAAAAAGCGTTTCTTCTTTCTTATTTTTTGCCTCTCCTTGCGCCTGCACGCTAGTGACGTCGTATGTTTATTTATTATTATTATTTTTTTGCCAACGTGAAGCTTGTCTATATTTGTATGTGTGGCAGTAGACATAATAAAGAAGAAGAAATAAAATAGCAGACATATACACGTTCTTTACTGGGGCTAGCGTCGCAGTAAGACATGAAATATGTCGCAGGCCTAGAATTACAAGATGTATGTACAGTATGTGCGCAGACAAAGCTGCGTGGGTTAATTTTAACGCGATAGCGTTAAGGGCCCCGTGTCACAGAAAATTCGCCGTCGGCTTCGGTGTCGGCGTCGGCGTAAGCATTGGTGTCTGGCGGAAATAATCATGCCGAACCACATCATCCCGAATCACCCCGACCGGGCGGGCCCTTCGCGTGGCGCAAGGCGTTAGTGAACAAAATTGAATTTATCAAAGTGAAATCCGTCAGAAAAATCGTAAATTACGACTTAACCACAACCTACAGACGCGACAGCGTGGGATTGTGATATGAATACACGAGAAAAAGAGCTTGATAAGCAGCCAGAGATCTTTGAATGCTATCGTGTTCCACTCTTAAAGGCGAAGCTTAAGCGTCCTAAAATTCTGATGGTGTTTCGCTGTACTTTAGTTCTAGGCAACATTGAACGGAATCTTGAAAACCGAGCTTTTCTAAATTTTGTTATCAAATTGTCTGCAATCCTGCTCATAGTCTGTCCACTGCAAAAAAAAAAAAAAGAAATTACAGCAGATCCACGAGGTGAATGATGATGAGTGGGCGAAGCTCCGGAGGGAATCACCGGATCTCCCGCTGAAGGGGACGCTAGCACAAACGCGTTAGAAACGTGCAGTACTCTCTAGTAAGGGGGAGCGGCCACAGCGTCTTACGCAGCCATTTACACATGCCGGAACGTGCACCGCGTTTGCCGACGCCATCACATGACTGCTGAGAGAGTATACCCCCCGTATTCATAAACGCTCCTCGACTTGAACTTGACTTGCCACCGCCTTGGGCAGCGCGTTCGAAACGCGTTGAAGGTAAGGTGGAGAGACCACAGCGTCTTACACCAGCTTCTTACACGGGCCGTAACGCGCTAGCACAAACGCGTTAGAAACGCGCTAGAAACGCGGCCTTTCGTTAATGTTGGGTATTTATAGCCATCGTGGTGCGTTTGTCCATGTCCGCTTCGTGGCGTAGTGGGCTAACGCCGCGCGCTCGGAAGCGAGGGGTCCCTGGTTCGATTCCGCGCTACGGACACAACTTCGGAATTTTTTTCTAATTTTTCTCAGACTGGTTACACACTACTACTACTACCACGACGGGGACGGAACGGGTGCCGCTATAAGGAGCTTCGCCCCTAAAAAAGAAAAAAAAAAAAAAAAGAAGGAAGAGAGAAAATGCTGCGCACTCGGTTACTTCTATCGTGGCGGTGTTTGAGCGCGGAACATTACTTCTGTTTTGCACATTTTCCCGCATCTAAGACATCTAATAACACAAAATCAGAAATACAGGGTGTGTGTGTGTGTTTTTAGCTGCACCAAATTTTAAAAAAATTGACTGTGGCAGATAGCACAATTCTAACCCTTGATGTAAATTCATCAATGAGGCGGCCATTGGTCCAACGAGAAATTAAAATGCTTAATCAAATAATTAGCATTGTTACGCTAATAACCTTCTTAATTAATCATTTTACATCATATATTTTAATCTACGAATTGTAGCTAGTGAGTTCACAAGGTGTATCCACTTGGAACGAGTTCTCAGGACTGCTCCAGTTTCGAGATACCTGTATTAATTTTCAAGGTGTCCGACGAAATGCATTGGCGTTCAAGTTACTTCTTTTAGGAAGCACAAAGATAACTGGAACACCAATGCATTTTGCCGGAAACATTGCAAATTATTATCTCGAAGCTAGTGCAGTCTTCAGAACTGGTTCTAAGTGCATACGCCTTGCGAATTCATAGGCTATAATTCGTATATTGAAATATGTGCGATAAAATAATTAATCAAGAAGGTTTTCAGCGTAATTATATTATTATTCAATTGAGTATTTTGATTTCTCGTAGGACTAATGGCCGCCTCATCAAGTAATTTAGATTAAGGGTTAATATTGTGCTATCTGCCACAGACAATTTTTCAAATCTGGTGCAGCTAAAAAGAAAAAAAAAAGCAGCTTATATTAGTTTCAGTGCACTTATTTTCCGTTTCGCGATCCGGCCGTTTGAAGGATAATCACGTGCATAAAACCTACTAAAGCTTACCATTTTCTTTGTTTTTTCGACGGGAAGGCCCGGTATATTATTCGGCGTGATAGCATTAATTATGCGCCACCAAACTTGTGCTCTCACGTCGCTGAATAAGGACAAGAATCAGTTTTGCTCACACCGAATGGCGAAGATACGGTAGTAATACCATATCTTCGCAACATGTACATATTTTCGTTTTGCGTTCGCTGGTGTTGGTGTTGGTGGTGGTGGTGGTGGTGGCCTACCTACCGGAGCCCCCCTCCCGGCCTCCGGTAGGGAAGGTATGTTGGAGAGTCGTCCGATGTCTTCGGCAATGCTGGTTGACGGAACGTCGAAAAAGCACAGAAACACTAGGAAGCGAGACAGCAGTGCAACTGTGTCGAGCCAAACTTCTTCCAAACTTGCGTTGGAACGTGCGTACTGGTAGCCAAACTTGCGTTGGCTACCAGTACGCGCATGGCTCTATATAAGGCGTACTATACACTGGAAATGTCGAAGCAGCCTGACTATTCCTTTCAAGAGCGTGAAAGCAACGTTGAAAGGTCAGGATGTTAACAAATGAAGTCTGTCAACGAATAGCTATAGAGGCCGAGAAACTCGGCCGTCGGCGGGGCGCCAACAGAGGTGGCACGATGCGCCTTCGCCGCTGGAGAAACGAGCAGCATTCTGGCCGGCAGCTGCACCGCAGTGCATCTTGCTGCCGGAACCCTTCCTTCCGAATGCATCGTTATCGGCCACGGCACTTCCGCGCTTGCCGCCCCGGCGAGCCATTCGTTTCGATGGCTGCGTGGAACGGGCTGTCTTTCTCGATTTGCTCGACTCGACGCCATTGTTCTTGTAGAGCGCTTCTCCTCGGTGCTCGGTCTGCTCCACTTCTGGCGTTCGGCGGCTACGCAGTCCATAAGCAGCCTATAGCAGCAAGGCCTCAGGCGATTCCCAGTGACTGCCACGATACGTAACCTACATACACGGACGGGAGCCGCATTGGCGTCTCATGTGCGTCTGTAAGGACGCTGGTTCAAGCCGCGCCGGAACCGCGGGCGATTATGACGGACCCTTTGAAGTGCAGTCACTCGAGTTCCTCACGCGCCACTTCTCTGAGCGAGTTAAGTAGATTTGTTGAGACGGGAATGGGGAGAGAGAAAAGAGCTTTTGTGTACTTAGTATAATCTCAATGCGTCTACTGACTCCCCTCGCTTGAAGAGTGAGCTACAAATGCTAACCTACACTCTACAGAGTAATTTATACGATCGCAATCCCCAGACAATGTTCTACATGAGTAAATTACCTCTTCCCTCCATCTAAAGCACCACCCTGTTTGCCTTTTAAATTTTTTTCGCGTCCTTTGAACCTCGTCATTTCATCTTCCCTTTTCCCCCATTCCCTGATGATTGCCGAATCGTCAAAAAATATCTGCTTCCTCTCCGCATTGCTGAACGTTCTTAACGACACCAGGGCAGCAGTAACCATAACCTGGCATACCATAACCATTTAGCAATGCGGAGAGGAAGCAGGTATATTTTTTGACGTTTCGTCAATCATCTGAGAATGGGGAAATAGGGAAGGCGAAATGAAGAGGTTCAAAGGGCGCGAAAAAACATTATCAAAAACAAACAGGGTGGTATACTTTAGATCGAAGGAAGAAAAGAGTTTACTCACGTAGAACATTTTCTGGGGATTGAGATTGTATAAATTACTCTGTAGAGTGTAGATTAGGATTTGTAACTCACTCCTCAAAGCCAGGGGGAGAAGAAAAAAAGTAAATTCAGGGAAGTTAACCAGACGCTCGTCCCGCGTTTGCTACCCTCCTACACTGGGGGAATGGTATAAAGTCACGAAAAGCGAGAAAGATCGGAAGAGAAATACCACTACTTGTTCGCGCACGTGAAGGTGTAAACTGAGTCTATGAATGGTCCCGTCTACCAACTTCACACTGCCCCTATGACATCATCAAAGGCGGCAGAGATTGCCGCCCTGCGTACTCAGGTAAAATACCTCTTGCAAGAGCAACCTTGCAAATGTATCATATTTTGCTACTCTAAAGCAGCACTGAGTTTGCAATTTGCCCTACGTGACAGCATTCATGAGCAATTATATGAGGTGTGAAGGAACCGCCATCAAGCTTTCGATAAAGGGCATGTCATGTCTCACTGGCTGCTAGGACACGTCACCGTTGCTGGTAATGACATTATATGAGCGGTTATATGACATTATATGGGCGAAGGCAACGAAGTTGTGCCTCACCACGGCCCTCACGTTCGGCGTGACGAGAGAGTGCACATCCGGGACCCGAAGTCTCTGGCTGATTGTTCGCGGTGGCCGGCGACGTGACTGGTGTTTTTGCGCCCGAGTTTGGAATAAAGTGGTGGACGCATCTCACCTCGTGTCACCGCACAATTTCACCGAGATGGCTTCCCGGTCCGCCCATGAAGGAGCTTGAACAGTTCCGATATCATATCGAGAACTTTCCCGGTTTCGGACTATGACATCCACTTGTTGGCCTTCTCTCAACTTCTCGAACTGCCGTTTGATAATACTGGATCCTTCCTTAGAGCTGCAACTCCCATAAAAAAATTCCCGTTCTAATGCTTCATTGCTGCATCGCCTCTGGCATTTACAAAAGTATACTCGCTATACTTACTGGATGGATGGCACACACATCTACAACTCTTACAGAAGCGAAGGAATTATTGAACAACCAGCGTGGACCTCTCTGACCAGCATTAAACCAGATTTATAAATTTTGTTTTTGGAAGCTCCTTCAGAACTTCGAAACTTCAGAACTATAGTTTCAACAATTGGTTTGGGTCCTTCAAGTGAAAAGCTGTTACAAACAGCTTTAAAGTGCCTGCAGGGCCTCCATGACAGCACGACAGTCCACGTACCGAAAGAAAAGCGAAGGCCCTTGGACCAATGCCATGGGCGTCGCTAGCACAGAAAGCAACGAGAGCATTACTACAGTAGCTCAAGAAAACAGGTTTCTGCGGCTGTTTCATATTATATGAAGCTCCAGCTCTGATCGGAAGCTCCCATGTGATGGGAAGCTGCATGTTGAGGTGTGCCTGCATGACGTTGCTATGACCGCTAGTGTAACTCGTTGGCTACAATGGTGAGCATGCATACTTGGGCAGGTTGGTGCCTGGTGAATGACATTCCAAGAGTAAAACTGTCTCTCACAATGTTAAACATACACTGAAGAGAAATATAAGTTTACCGGTATTATTAAGCTACCCTGCTACAAAAAAAGGCACTATTACTATGAAAATTTAATTAGCAAGACAGAAAACGCGCAAGAACATAGGACGCGGGTGGCGACGCCACCTTGAAAGTTCCCGCACCAGCTTGCCGTGACGTCATAGATTTTCATAGTTAATATCTTATTGGTGGGAAAGGGCTAAATTGCGTTCTCGAGGTGCCCAAGACTAAACATAACAGGTTTATAGCACATTTACCGTGCTATAACGGCCCCATTAGGAGAAAATAGGTTGAAATCCATTGTTCCACACTCCTGGGAATGCGCATACACTGTAGTTTAGGAGTAAAATAAACTAAAAATGCAAGTTTCACCTTCATTTTGTCATTTAGTAATCAACCTCTCACCAAGAAATAACATAGAGTTCTGAAGAATACCTTATGAGCTTAAACTGATACGCTGTATCTTTTTAGTGCCCCTTTAAGAAAGGAGTGAAAAAAAAACGCGTGGGCAGTGTTTACGGCTCCCAATCAGGTAAGGATCCTTTTGGGAGAAAGTTATAATGCCAGAAAAAAAAAAAAAAACGAGAACGGGCCAAGACTGCGCAAGAACGCATGAACAAAGGATACCTGAAATGTTGTGATCATTTGGTGATTTTAATAATATAAGCCTCTGCCGTTGTACTGTAGTGCAGGTTACGTAAAGACAAGCGAGTTTTTCGGCCGTAATTTCACGCAGGGCACTGGCACAAGTTCGACAAAGTGTGCCCAGAAGTTAAGCACTAGTTCCGGACACAAGTTCGCCCAATAACGAGCTAGATTTGAGACTCAGAGTTTTGGTACTGACTGTTTTTTCACCCTTGCTAAAACGTGACAGTGTATTTACGTTGCTCATAATATGTCATATTGCCATGTCTGCGCAACGCTCACCTTCGTGTCCTCTTTTTTTTTTTTCAGCCAAAGTTGTCTAGAAAGCTAACATCGGTTATGAGATAGATAGAGCTGAGTCATTTGAAAATCAGGTGCATAACGCCTGGTATTCAACTATTATATACTGAAAAAGAAGAAAGGAAGAACGATAGCTGCAATGATTACAGCGAACGAAGCCTAGTAGGCAACAATAACTAAATAAAAGAAAAGAAAAGCAGATTTTTACACAAGGAAAATCAAACACGCGGTAACATTCATCTGTTTTCCAAGCTTTCATTGATACATCGAAGAATAAGAAAGTGTGCATTGCTAAGCATTTCTCTTTAAATGGTTTTGTACATTTGAAGAGCACTATTCAGCAACGTACATCGGGGCAAAAAGCCGTTTGTAGAATTACGTTCATTTTTACATATCGCCCCGTTCTCTGTAAATTACGCTTCAACTGCCTTCAAGAAAGGCACGCCTATTGCCAAGGAACTACGGCAAAGGAATAGCATGAAAGGACGCCCTACGAAGGCCGCTTAACAGTATTGAACGCGAATGGTGTTCTACCTTAACTTTGAGGGAAAGCGGTGGGGCGAGGATACCGTCTCGTGCACGGCGATTCAGGAGTGCTAGTTGTTGTGTAACACGCCAGCCCGTTTGCAACACGTCCACTCGCCGTCAACAGCGCCTGTGTCCCGAGCACGGCTTAGGTCCTCGACTCGGCCATTATTCCTCAATGGAAGCCTGACCGCTGCAGCAAGGCCGGTCAGGCTGAAACCGACGGACGGTTCGCTTTTGGCGAACGGAGTGGCGGTGCTGAGCTGAAACTTCTCTCGACGCAGTCTAGCTTGGCTTTGGGCTTGAGCCAGAGCGGTCTTGTTGTTTCAATGTACGCAAAGATGACAATAAACAAATACCTAATTCGAGAACTCGGTCGTTGGTAGCGGTATAAACGTATATATTTAACTATTGGCCTCAGCGCCTGCTTCGAATTCAAGTATTGGCCTCGGAGGCTGCTCCCAAAACTTGGAGTAGCATGCCAGGCCGTCAGCCAGGCAAACATCTCCAGCTTTCGGTAAAGACATCTGATCTCTCAGAGCCTTCTTTCGGCTCCAGCGATTGTTTTACAGTAACTGCGACTGAAACATCAGCCAGGCAAACAGTACGTCAAAACAAAATTAGAATTAATTTGAGTAATATCCGACTTCACGACAGCCTAGTCATACTAAGCCGCGTATCATATAATGAAGATCAGTATTGGGTAACCTCACTGCTTGCATAGAAAATAGTCCATCTATCCCGAATGTGAAAGCAGATGTAAGCGTGAAATTATTTATCTCAACATCATCAGCTCACGTTTCCTTGCATGTTTACAGTTCTACGCTGTGGCTTCGATGCCTATGGCTTCCAGTCTCTTGTGTAACCATTAAAAATAAAATAAGAAGTAGTAGCCTGTGAACACATGAGGCTTTAGAGGCATTAAAGCTGAAAAAAATGAAAAAAAAAACTTAATAATGGGGAACGTATTAGGAGAGTTTTACTCTACTTTGGCATCTCTACTCTACTTTGGCAAATGCAAAAACAGTATTTTACGATCCCGTATTGAAGGGCTTGCACATTATTTTTACATATAGCAGGAAGTAGCAAGACATAATCGCGCATTCTGTGGCTATTAAAACTGGCATCTCGTCAGAAGCTGCAATAAAGCCACCGGGGATCGCAGACCTCTCTCGTCATACTTGTAACGGTGATGTGTAAGTTAACAATGTGTAAAATGCACTAACTCTCACTCTGCGTTTCGTGAGCCCACGTAAATGTATGGTGATACCAAAATAGTGTTTCACGTAAAATTCTTCCCTCACTACCCCCCTCTCCCACAAAGGCGCGTGCGCGCGCGCCCGCACGCACTCATGCACGTATATGTGCATGCAAAAGCACACGCACACACGAACGTACGCACACACCCATGCGTAGACACGCAGGCACACAGGTTTGCCACCAGCGAGCACTGTACGTACCGTCTAGAAGTGTGGCCCTCCGCAACAGTTTGGGTGGACGAAAAGCCATTGTTACAACGCCGCCAGCTCCCACCCCCGCCCATTTACCCTTTACTGAGTCACATCTCGAACCCGTTCGCATTTGTCACGCGCGCCGCCGCTCTTCAGTCGAAGCCGTGAACGCGCGCGATGAACGGCCTGCCCTTCTGTTGCGCGCCCGTAACACTGAGTATACGGCGGCAACAGCAACGGTCCCCTCCCCCCCATCTTGAGAAGCATTCTTCGCCGCCGAGCTCCCGCGGTGCGTCGTTCTTTCTCGAGTGGGTGACAAATTGCGTTCGTTCGGGCCGCCTTTTCCCGCTACAATGTTTGTCCACTGGCTCAGTGCGAGGCGTATATGGGTGTGTGTTAGCCGTGTGTACTCTTCGCGAGGGTGGTTATTTTTGGGTGCGGTGCATGTATACCGGGACGCCGCGGACCGAGCTTTCCGTACACGGCTGCGGGATTGCGGGGACTTGAATTGAGACGCGCGGCTGGGGATCCCCCGCGTCGGGTCCTGCGTGCGACAAGCAGCGCACAGATGGAGACGTGCAGGTAATCAGAACGAAAATGGCTCCGCTGAAGCGCCGCGGGCTCGAATTGAGGGATTCGTCGGTGCACGTATACGCTCGGATCAAGGGATCCGTTGAGACGCGCCGACGTGTCTTTCGGGCGTGACACAAGGGGTACGAAATCACTGTGGCCTTCCTGTGTTAGATAAGCCATCTATATATCACTCGCGACAAGAGATGGTGCAACATGTGGAGAGAGAGGAAGAAAAGAGGTTGACGGAAAGATTGCGGGCCGCGTTCTGACCATTGTGCGTGTCTCGCATGTATACTACGAAGGGCCTCGGTTTTATCTTGAGTGCGTTATAGT
Source organism: Dermacentor silvarum (assembly GCF_013339745.2). Taxonomy (NCBI): domain Eukaryota; kingdom Metazoa; phylum Arthropoda; class Arachnida; order Ixodida; family Ixodidae; genus Dermacentor; species Dermacentor silvarum. The sequence goes on from NC_051157.2 coordinate 16,710,525, forward strand.
TGGGACAAAAAACAATTCTTTTGTATTTCTATTGTGACATGAAGAGAGAGAAAGGCTCTTTAATGAATCCTGGAGAGGTTTGCCTGGGATAATAATCATCATCACCACCATCATCATCAGCCTTTATTTATGCCCACTGCTGGACGAAGGCGATCTACAATTACCCATGTCTTGCGTTAGCTGATTCCAACTTGGGCCTGCAAATTTCCTAACTTCATCACCCCACCTAGTTTTCTGCCGTTTCCCGTCTCTTGGTACCCGTTCTCAAACTCTAATGGTCCACCGGTTATCCATCCTACGCATTACTTGGCCTGCCCAGCTCCATTTTTTTCTCTTAATGTCAATTAGAATATCGGCTATCCCCGTTTGCTCTCTGATCCACACCGCTGTTTTCCTTTCTCTTAACGTTAGACCTAACATTTTTCGTTCCATCGGTCTTGGCGCGGTCCTTAACTTGTTCTCGAGCTTCTTTGTTAACCTACAAGTTTCTGCCCCATATGTTAGCACCGGTAGGATGCAATGAGTGTACACTTTTCTTTTCAACGACAGTGGTAAGCTCCCAGTCATTATTTGACAATGCCTGCCGTATGCACTTCAACTCAGTTTATTCTTCTGTAAATTTCCTTCTCGTGATCAGGGTCCCCTGTGAGTAATTGGCCTAGATAAACGTACTCCCTTACAGACTCCAAAGGCTCACTGGCGATCCATAACTCTTGTTCCCTTGCCAGGCTATTTAACATAATCTTTGTCTTCTGCATATTAATCCACTCTTACACTTTCTCGGTTAAGGTCCTCAATCATTAGCTGTAATTCGTCCCCATTGTTGCAGAATAGGACAATGTCATCTGCAAATCGAAGGTTGTTGAGATATTCGCCGTTGATCCTCACTCCTAAGCCTTTCCAGTCTAAGAGCTTGAATACTTCTTCTAAGCATGCAGTGAATAACATTGGAGAGCTTGTGCCTCCTTGCCTGACCTCTTTCTTGATAGGTAACTTTCTGCTTAATCAGTAACTATCTAGGCATGCCTGGCGGCATGCTCTTGTGTATTTGCCTTCAGTTGATACTCTTGTGTATTTACCTTCATTTTTGCGAAAGACGAGTACTATAAAAGAAAAAAAAAGAAAAAAGTGTAGCAACGTTTCAGCCACTTTGACTGCCTGACTAGAGATTGAAATTACGATGTAAGTATAAGACATTGAATGTCGGCGTTGAGCGAGATTTACTGGAAGAGTCCGCGTCCGCCATATTGACTTTGTTGCGGTCTCATTATGAATGCAGGGTTATCATTGCAAAGTTTTATGCATGACATTGTCGTGCAAATTCTCGTGTTTCAAAGAGACGAGTGGGTGGCGTGTAAAGGCGGCCGTCAGTTTGCCCTACTCGATTGCAGCATGCAACTGGAGAAGAAATGCTCTGGACGTATCAGGGCACGTTCGTTGGATCCGAAAGCAGCGCAAACTTGAAGCGTGTTTCACTGAGGGTAACACACAATGACAGCCGAAGCAATGTTCACAAAGCCACATTTGCTTGCGAGACGTTAGTCCAAGAGAAATTTCAACCTCAAGTCACAGATTCGCGGTTTTCCGCTTTTGATTTTTTTTTTCAGTCTTTCATTGTGCCTGTCTTGTTTTTGTTTTTGAATTCTTACAAAACAGAACTTCTGGGGTTTATGCCATTCTTGTCTTATACTCTCTTCCATGGGCCGAAATCGATAGTTGGTACGCTGTTTGCCTTCCTTACGCCTCGACTCATTCCTGAATGCATTCACATAGGCGGAAAAGTTATTGTGACATAACGGTGAAGACAATAAGACGTGCTCGGCTTTAGTAAAGCGCTGATGTTCTTGAGCACGAGACGTCCTTTTACATGCGCAAAATCCCCGCAGGCGGTTGCTCGTTTCTTTCGTAATTATTTTAATTTTGTTTTGTTCCTTGCTTTTTATCTGGGCGCACGGATTCTTTCATGAACAATCCCGACAAGCAGACTGAGTCGGGCGAGCACGACGGAGGAATCATCAAATATTGTCTCGCATGCGTGGCGTGCATAATAAATGGGAAGATGGTTGTCTTGTCTGTAAATTACATTTGTGGCCTGTCACGTGGGCTTTCATTATTAAGTATGCACGTATGTTGGCTTCTACGTCACGGTGCGAAACGTGGTTGTGAATAACGAACCATTTTGTCTCTTGCCGTGCACGAACTGTGAGCCCACGCTTGCTGTATAGTATTTATTTGCTTGTCAGAATCATGCCGCTGTAGTTTGGCAAGTTGAGTTTCAAACTCACTACTGTGATTCGTCGCCGCTGAATGACTTGCTGTTTCACCGTGATTTCTACGAATAGTTGAGTGCATCAATCAATCAATCAATCAATCAATCAATCAATCAATCAATCAATCAATCAATCAATCAATCAATCAATATATAATTTAGCTAATTAAACAAACGAACAAACAAACTTTTATTATACCGCTGCACCAGGAAGCTAGAAAGCAAAACACAAGGCACAAGGTACAAAGAAGCCGATTGTTGATACGATGACGACGACGACGATGACGACCATGATGATGACGATCATAAATAACAGATACATAAATATAGATATCAGAGAACGAGAGAAAAAAAATCACCAGCCTTTCCCTGTCGAGAAAATGGGGGTAAGCGAAGCTTGTCGTGTTTGTATCTGACCTTCGGGGTGATTTTCTTTCTCTCTCTATCTTTCTTTTTCTCTCTTTCTTTTGTGTCCCTCTCTCTTTCTCTTTCTCTCTTTATATCTCTTTTCCTTCCATTCTCTCTTTCTCTTTCTTTCTTTCTTTCTTTCTTTCCTTCTTTCTTTCTCTGACCTTCGTGGTGACCTTCTTTCTCTTTCTATCTTTCTCACTCTCTTTATTTCTTTCTCTCTCTCTCTTTCTCTCTATCTAGCTTTCCCTCTCTCCTTATGCCTTTCTTTCTCTCTCTCCTTTTCACTCTCTCTTTCTTACTTTCTCTCTTTCTCGCTCTCTCTCCTTTTTTTTTTTTTTTTTTTTTTTTTGTCCCTGGTATGTGCCATTGCGCTTGGACCTTTTCTGCACTATCGCCAGGATCGGCCCACTTTTCAGCGTGACACCCCCGCCGCCACCACCACCGCCGCCGACACTTGTAAGCCTATAAAGCTTCGCTTAAAACTACATAGAACGGTAATTTGTGGGCACCCCAAAGTCTGAAGATGGATTTTAGGATGACGTTTGACAGGATGTAGATGAGGATAGATAGATAGATAGATAGATAGATAGATAGATAGATAGATAGATAGATAGATAGATAGATAGATAGATAGATAGATAGATAGATAGATAGATAGATAGATAGATAGATAGATAGATAGATAGATAGATCTGGATCTTGTAAATCAGTCCACTTGGCTGCACTGCACTGAGGGAAGGGAAAAGTGGAGGAAGGGATTAACAGAATTTCACTGCGATAAAGCATTCCCTCGGCGGGCCCAGGCTTGCGTCACGTCGAATTATTTTTCGTTTATCCCTTTTAAGTGATATATACTTCAATCAAACAGTACTTAGTAAGGACGCCTATCTTAACCGCTGATGTGTATCTCACATCGTCATGACCACATGCTTAACATAAAAGAAATGTCCTCTAGTACGCTTACTTTCACGAATTATTTTTAAGCGAAACTTTATACGCTCACAAGTGTCGGTGGTGGTGGTGGCGGCGGCAGTGTCACGCTGAAAAGTGGGCCGATCCTGGCGATAGCGCAGAAAAGGTCCAAGCTCAATGACACATACTAGGGACAAAAAATAGAGAGTGAGAAAGAGAGAAAGTAAGAAAGAGAGAGTGAGAAGGAGAGAGAGAAAGACATAAGGAGAGAGGGAAAGAAAGATAGAACGAGAGAGACAGATAGATAGAAAGAGAGAGAAAGTCAGCACGAAGGTCAGAGTTAGAAAGAAAGAGAGGGAAAGAGAGGGAGAGAAAGAAAGAAATATAGAGAAGGAAATATATAGAGAGAGAAAGAGAAAGAAAGAGACAGAGAAAGAAAGTCACCACGAGGGTCAGAGAAAGAAAGAGAGAGAGAGAGAGAATGGAAGAAAGACAGAAATTAAAGACAAAATTAAAAAAAAATTTCAAATTTTTTTTGTGTTTTCCACTTTATATTTTGTTAGATGAGGAATTTACTCTCCATCATATCGCTGAAACAAGTTTCTTCCTACGCAGTTTATTTCAAAAGATACCTAAAAAATGTAAAACTACCCGGCGTCTACGAAACCGAAACTGAAAGTGCCCGTTTTCTGTGCAACAGAAAAAATGCCCTGGTTTGCAGTTCTTTCCTGGTTATTTAACAATTGTATCACGTACGTTGTGGAGGCTTCGCGCACGCTAAAGGAGCAGCAGATTGTTTGCTGGATGTGTTTACTGTCTGTCGCTTACTTTTTCTTACTGGCAGCCACATAATAGGGAAGTTTAGAGCGCAAGGACGCGCAAAATGAAAGTTTTCCGGCAACCAGTACAAGGAAGCCGGATTGCGCGATGGACCTGGAGACGTATTGCAAATACCTGTACTACTGTACCTCTAATACTGCAAAGCAAGCTAGAAAAAAAAAAGTGGAGTTGCCACACGAGCAAAATCAGACGTGAGCAAGACCCAAGATGGAACTGGATACAAATATATGGGATTTTAGGTCTCCTGATCATCAGTAAGCACTGCGCTTTGAAATCTTTTTGTTGATTTTCTCAGAACCATTTTTTGAGATTTCTTCAAACGCAGACATTCGTAACTTTTTTCGTAATAAAGATTTTTATTGAAACTTGGCACATTTTTTTCTCACATTATTGAGTGTGAAATGAACCTCAACAAGTAAAATCGTGCCTCAAGTTTTGATGTGGCTGCCTTTTACACCAAGCCACACCCAGTGGTAGCACACATTTTTTTGGTTATTTTGTCACTATGCTTCGAGGATTCATCTAATCTCAGTAATTTTGGTTCATTGGACAGACCAAAGCCTCCCCTATACCAGTACCAAAAATTGTGTTTTCTTATCGAGTTAAGTTAGAGTTATGAGTGTTGGCATGTGACCCATATTTAATTTTTTCAAATAAAAATATTTAAAAATAATACATACTTTTAAAAGCTCACATGGGCCTAAAAAGTGGGCTTTATGATGTAGACCAATAATTTGTATTGTTTATCTTTTTTAAAACTTTTTTTCCCAGCACTTGACCTCATACCTTAAGTCGTAGTTACCCCTCGTTTGTCCAATTTGATGTCTATTTCATTTGTATTTTTCATTTGTGTCTGTAAATTGATGCTGTAATGATCTCTGTATAGTTATTGCTTTGACCTACCTACCTACCTTCCTACCTACCTACCTACCTAACTAACTAACTAATTAACTAACTGACTAACTAACTAATTAAATGATCAAATAAATAAGTCAAGAGTTCATGCGCACTGGAGTCGCTGCCATTTTGGAAGCGGTGTGCCACAGGTGGTCGCTCGGTTTGGTTGCCTTCAGGAATCGAAACAGCGCTTTCGCGGCCTTCTGTAGTTGGGTTCTGTGAGACCATGGTTCCACTGACCCGTTCGCTGAGAAACATATTCATGATATTCCGCTTTAACCAGCTATAGGTTCAAATAAAGACCATACAACCAGTTACTGAGGTCCGTCGACTTCAAGAACTGCAGAAAGGGCTAGTGTCGCTTTCGAAATGAGAAGTGTACGCACATACATGGCAGCTGGCTGGGAAACGTTTCCTGGAGAAAGCCGCCCCGTATCCACCTACGCAGTGTGTCACAGGCCTACAGCAGGTGCAATGATAAAAGAGAGCAACGCTCATCCTTTCACGCAGAATGTTTCGCCGAGGCCCGCACACCGCGTTCGTATTGATCCCAGGTAATGCACCGCGATGAGTTTCAATATCGCGAAGAAAGAACTGACGCGCACATTGATCCGACGTATAGTACATGCCTCCTGCGAGTCGGCCGAGGACTTTTGAAGAAAGGGCGCGCGTCCGTTCCTGCCGCCGGCCCCCCGCAACTTCGGCTGCGCGCAGGCGAGGCCGGATGACGGAGGCGAGGCTCATACCGCATCTCCGCGCGTGTTACTCGCGATCGAAGCTTGAGGAGCTAGAGACTAAAGCGGTAAAAGGACGGAGAATCGGGCCAGTTGGTATAGCTGCATTTTATAACAAAAGCGCAAAACAACAAGACACAAAGAAGGCCACGGGGCAAGTGCTGTATCCCTTGGTGCTTGTCCCGCGGCCTTCCTTGTCTTTGTGCTTTGTCATTTTGCGCTGTTGTTACAAAACAAAGTTGAAGTTTAAGGGAGAAAAAGCCCTACTGTGACATAATTGCCAGCTCTTTACAGAAATTTGGGACGGTCGGAAGGAATAGGGGGGGGGGGGGGGGGCGAGGGAAGAGGAGGGGGGAGTGGAGTGAGACCTATTTGCCACACTATTATAAAAATTTTCATATTTTGGGGATTAGCCTAATTGCCCCCAAACAGTCATCGTCATCTATCTTGCATGTCATTCCCTCATTTAACTCTGCGCGCCCGGTATATTCTTTCAGGGTACGAACGGCGTGCACGTATCAGCGTTACATAGTGTTCTAGGCGGAAAGTATTTCATTAGTATGTAATTGTCGCTTGCCATACTGCTTTCCGTAATTGTTCTTGCTGATCGCGGAAATTTCCACAATTTAGGCGGAATTTCACCTGAAAGTTCACTTTGACAGTAATCTCAACCACGACGTGTTTCACATGCCATTTGATTATCTCGTCTCTCTTCAGCATAGCGAATGCTCTCTTCGTTTGCGTCTTCTTTCCCGTCCAGTGTCCATGTTGTCCTTGTTAGTGTGTACTGTACATAGCGCACTAACAACGAACGTACACCAACTAGCCCGATTCATCGCTCTCTTAACTTCTGGGCTAACTTCTTAACTTCCATATGCTACCGCAGTGGGTATGATGAAAATTGTCCAGCTGCAAAATAGCAGCAGAAGGAAACTACATGTCCCCTGTAGCGCCAATAGGACCATTACTGCAAGTAGAGATGGATTGGGAGGCGAACGTTCAGCGCGAGCAGATCTATGGTCTTGCACAAATTAGCTAACGAGGTCCCATAAAAAGCCAGTGACACCGTCGAATCTGGCAGGTACAGTTTAAGTTGTCACCGGTTGCGGATCTCTGTATGATCGTCAACATCGAAGTTGAGCTCAGGAGCCGGCAGGTATACTTGCGGACTTTCCACACAACCACTCATATTCTCATCTCCAGACTACTCATCTGGAAGTTGTACCATTTGACGTCATAGACGTTCTGCCTAAGCTGCGTATAGGACACTATCTTAATATAAATGGTTGAACGAGCAAACCAAAACGTCACTGATACATCGCGTAGAACCTATTGGGACATGGGCTACGCAACAAGAACACATAAACACGAGCTGCACCGGACATGCTCCAGACGACGACAAATATACTGGACTGCCCTTTGGTTCATTAGCAAACTTTGTCCCACCGTTTAACACTGCCTCGACGCTTTCAAGAACGGTGCTTTGTCCGAAACAAAGCACCCTTTATGGGACAAAGTTTGCTAATGAACCAAATGGCAGTCAAGCATATTTGTTGTCGTTCAGTGCTCGCCCTGTGTAGCTCGTGCTTATGTGCGCATATCCGTCTTCCCTAGCGCCGTAAACATGTTTCATAATACCAGTAGCCAAGTAGCGTAACTTCAAAACACCAGTACAAACTGATGTACTGTTTTCTGTAAACATGAAAATTGACCGCAAATTGTATACTTATTTTATTTGGTTTTGTTTGTTTTTATTTATTTCACCCTTCTACACCGGTTACGACAGAGCGTGGCCTCCACAATTCAATTTAAGAAGACAACACCCAACTGTGACACTACAGACGCTTCTGTTGAGCACTTTCTCGTGAACTGTCGTAAATATGATCATCAAAAACTCCACTTGCGCGATGAGTTGAGCCACTTGGATAAACGCGATTTTTCTGCAACCAAATTACTTGGGCAATGGTCATGGCTCGCTAAACATGAAGAAATGTAATTTTACAGCTCTAGGAGTTTTCCTGCGGACAGAAACCTAATAATTTCCTTTGATTTGTAGATCTTTTTGTGAACTCTATACTTGCATTGAAGGTTTGCTTTTAGGACTATTCAAACAATATGACATTCATGTTCGCGCATATAACAGCGTTTTTATTGAGCAATGGGCATGAACCTCTATTCATTATAACGCGGGTGCACACATAGGATGCTTCTTTTGGGTAATTCTTTTCATCTTATTGATACGTGTTTTTTTTTGTAGACTTACAGCTGTATTCTGGAACTTTCCTCCATTCAGCACTACATCTCTACTCAATGGATGGATGCCATGAGCGTCCCCTTTAAAAAGGGGCGGTGGGTTGCGCCACCAAGCTCTTGTTCCAATTTTGCGTAATGCCCTACCTATTAAAAAATAACACACAAAGAATTCCCAGCATCACACTTTCTGAACCACTATTGGGAAGTTTGTTTTTGTACGCCTCCGTTGATTGTGACCTCCCTATTTCTCTTCCACCAAAGCTCTAATCGCTTTTTACTGATCTCTACTGCTGACATGTTCACTCTTCCCCTGCTATCCCTGAACCCAGGGGCCTCAAGGAGGCCAGCTAAGTCTAAGCCGACAGCTGGGTAGATACCTTCACATTCCAACAAAACATGTTCCATCGTTTCCCTAGCTTTACCACAGCGAGTCCATGCTTCTTCCTTCATGTACCACGCTTTATAACTACGCGTTATAAGGCTTCCTGATCTCGCTTCGAAAAGTAAGGAGCTTCCCTTCGAGTTATCATAAATTGCTTCTTTCCTGATTTAGTTTTTACCTCTCAGATATGTTACTCATAGCAGGTTTCTTTTCCAGTTGCCGCCACTCAGACGACTGTCTCAGCCTCTGTGACTTGACGTTTGACGTTATTTGTTGCCATGTTGCTTACTATACCGGTCGCATACCTGCTGGTAAGCTTCCTTGTTCTTTGCTCTACTGTGAGTCAATATATTTCCTGTACAAATATTTAAACACTCTCGCAAGCCAGTTACTTTCTTTCATATTCCTCAGTCGTTCTTCGAAATCAACATTACTCTGAGCTTCCTCAAGAAAGTAAATGGCAGCGCCTCTCCTCGACCGAGGTTGTCACTGAGCTTCATCGACACTCCACGGCAATTCTTGATAAGTGTAGAGTCTTCTTCAGGTGAAGGGCGGCGCTGCGCTCAACTCGGTGTGGTTTAAGAACCTCCGTTCGGGAATATGGGGGTTATTATGTTTCCGTTGCGGAGAATTGTGTGCGTGTGTGATATGGTGAAAGGGGTAACTTCAATTTCGTAACTGTGTATATCGCGATAGGCAGTTTTGATGTACCCTACACCTCCTCGCTTCTCAACAATTATTTAACTATCGCAACCACAGAAAGTCCGAAGAGGTTCCGAGTAAAAATTGTGAAAACATGGTGCAGCTTATCCAGCCAGTAATACCGAAAAGCAGTTCACTTTAGCCAGGTCATCGGGCCATCCCGCATGGTGTGTACGGGGAGTACTTGAGGATAATCGCAGTCGTATCAAGCACAGTGCTCTTCCAGTTCAATCTGCGTTTGATTTGTCAACGAGACTGTGCCCACCGAGCGTGAGAAAGTCATTAAGCACTGCGTGCCGCTTTTATTCCGTGTTCGCGAGTGTACGTTTCTTTCCGCGATTATGTTGCACAATGTTGCTGCTTTTGTCGCTGATTGTACGCTCACTTCTTTTAATCTGTTGTTTGTAAAAGGTATGCTCGTGATACTGCTGCTCTTTTCCGATTATTTTTGCGGTGATAGCATTACGTACATGCTTGCATGACGCGTATTTTCTTTTTGCAACACATTACTTGTGGGAGTTGAATGTATAGGGATGGTAGGCTAATCGCGCGAAACTACGTTATCCTGGTGTTCGCGGACTGTACGGCACGAATAAAGAGGGAGAGAGAAAGAAAGGCACTGTCTGCGAGAGCATGAGGACAGTGGGAGTGGGCGCGTGCATTTCAAAGTAGCGGTACGCGCGCACGTCACTCCCTATCGTGTTCTAGTCGACTGATCACTGTATCGCTTTCGTCAAACGAAGCTCGCTGCGCGACGGAGCACAGAGAGAAGGGGGGAAGGGGGGGGGGGGGGGGGGCAGGCGAGCGACGAAAACGGAGAGAGACGGGGGAGCTCGTGTTCTCGCGACAGTCAAGTATAGTTGCAGCAAGCTATACATGTAGTTCCCCCCACCCTATGAATTTCGTGTACATACATGCGACGATGCATGCACGACGTCGTTCGCCCGAGAACACTGACGGCGCGCCGAACACGGCTTCCGCCCTGCGGCCGCCGCTTCCTCGGAGCGTTGGGAGACCGGGGTTGGCTGTCACTCAAAAGAGACGGCTGCGAGACGCCGCGTGCTGAAAAAGCAGCAAGGTATGGCAGCAGCAGCAGCAGCAGCAGCGACGGGACAGCGGCTGAAAAGAGGCGCGGAAGGTTGCGGGGATGCGAAGGAGGGGCAAAAAGCGGGGTGGAGGTTGTCGTGGCACCCGATGCGTCTTTTGGCGTTCTCGCTCGTTCACTCACTCCCAGCGTACGGGCAGCGATAGCAGAACCCGCGTGGCGTGGCGACGGTGGCGGCGGCGGCGGCGACGACAGGGAATCGGTTTCAAAGGTGCGGTGGGAGTTGTCCATTAGCATAAACACACGCTCCGTTGGTCTGGACGCGGTGTTTGCTGCGCTGCGCCGTGCCCGCGGCTGCCGTGTAGGCAGGCAAGCGGCGGGTCTCGCTCCCGCGAGTCGGTGCGGCGATCGATGCTGCCGATCGCCATCCAGGTTGTTGTCACGCCTCAACTGGCATCGTCGTGTATTCCTCCTTGCTCTCGCAGTCTCTCGTGTACCTCACCCAACCTCACCCTCGTCTCTGACATGGCGTCCCGTGACCGCTGCTTCTTCGAGCGCTGACATCGCGCCCTCGCTTCCGCTCGGCCTCTTCCAAGAATGAAACCCGTGTTCTTGCTCGCGGCTCCCCTACGCTCTCTCGCGCTCGCTTCCTTTGACGTGTTCTTCTCTTCAGTAGCAGCATTCGCTCTTTACCAGCAGGGAAACGGAGACGCGCGAGCGATCGCGAACGATGGATAGCGATACCAGTGCATAAAGAATCCTGTTCCGCCGCCGCACTTGCTTTTTTCCCGGCGTGGGTGGTTCCGTATGTGCCACTCTCGACTGTGATGTCTTTCGCACGGCGAGGTCGTGTCCCTGCGCCGAGATGCTCCACGGCTACTGGCTGTATGAGGTCCGCGCGCATGTCGTTCTGTGTTTTGTGGCCGCAGTCCGTGAATAGTGAACATGTGTTGAGGATAATGGCCTCTATGTGACGGGGCCGGACGATAGCGTTACGGTCAGAAAGGTGGTCCAGCATCGTGCGTTTGCCTGAGTGGCTTTTGTTTTGCCAGAAGACGGCGTCAAATAGCGTGAATTTCTTGCTATTGTAGACTTTAACCTTGCTCCGTAATGCGATCAGCGTTCACCAAACGCTTTGCGAGACGAGGGTGCTTGCCATCGTACCACGGCAAAATAATATGCGCTTGTTTGAAGTTTGCGAATACCTGCTTTCGCAAAGTAGCTTGTGGCGCATGATACCAATGTGGGTGCATGCGCCCATGATGTTATCTGACCTTTCGTGTCGTTGATGCTGTAGCTTCGCATCTGCAGCTGCTTCTTGATTGATTATGCGCTTTGACGTTCCAAGGTTTGTCACAAAGCGACACAGTGACTATGAGAGACGTCGGGGTGGAGAGCTGCTGGTTAATTTTGACCGCGCTTGGAGTTTCTAAACTGGCGCCTAGAGCGGCAGTGCACTCGCGTTATCATCCTTTAATCATTGACAAATACCTTATTGTATATGAGGTTTCGGGTTTGTTTGCTTCTATTACAAGAACGGGAGCAGGAGCAAAAGGCACCAAAGCCTGACAAAGGGCTCTTGCTCCTGTTGGCATTCAGTACTGTGGCACAGGTATATACATAATATAGAATACATTGATCACATCATATCAAATGTTACATGTACAGTATGGAGGTAAACACATTATCCAATATACAGAGGCCAAAAAACAATAGTTAATTGTCAGCAGACCGATCGATCAATCAATCAATATCAATCAATCAATCAATCAATCAATCGTTGTTGCATTCCTGCAATCTGAATGTGACTGTCGTGGTTGGAAATTTATTATCCGCGACCTATTTGCTCATCAGCATTACATGCCAAACCACTGCATGAGCCAGCACGGCGAGTCTCAGACAGACAGACAAATAACTTTATTGAAGGTCCTGAGAAGCTCTGTTGCCCCTCTCAGTCGCAACTATTTCTTCTATAAACACCTACGTTACAATTTTACATCATGCCCAAAGCATGGACAGCGCGTTTTGATCTCCTTGCAATTCCCAGAAGACTTTCAAACATGGTGGAAAAAGGTGAAAAGTGCCGCCAAAGAGGCCTGCGAGTCTTCAATTAGTGGTGACAGTATGAGTTGCTGACAACAAACATGCATGTAACACTCGGCGAAAAATGAAACGCGGTCGTTTCGTCGCGTGACAATGGGCGCATTATGCGTAATTAAAAGCAATGGAATTACTCCTTGCGTATACGAAGCCTTATTTCACATCTACTCTCATTCTGCGCTAGAAATCGAAGCGCCAAAGAGTTAACAGCGCAAGAAAGACACGATTCACTCCCATTTTCGGTAATTTTCGGCCTTGTTCTCAGAAGTTGCGTGCAGTTCAGGGGACGTAGTCGAGAAGTCAGCTTTTTCTATAGAACTGACAGTATGCAGTGAAGTGTCAGCATGGTTAAGACGGAACAAAGTTTCCTAGGTTGTTACTTCGTGCAATGAGATATCTAAAGTAATGTGATAAACGCGGAACGCTCGGGTTTGCGTGCGACCGCGCTATACCGCGCTACCGCCTATAGGAACGGAATACCAACTGTCACTGGTGCTGTGCTCTCGGGAGGGCCCAGCGTGATTGGGAGTCCCAGCATCTATTATTTGAAGTTCTCTGTGACCTATGCTGGTATTCACACATCTGCATGTGGCCTTGTCAGATGCACTCAGGCGAAATGCCGACCGCCTAAGCTTGTCAGGGTCGTGTGATGGTTGGTGTTGCCAGAGTGTTAATTAGCCTTTTTCTTGTGGCGGTCGCTGCTTTTTAATTAAGTAAGCTACAATAAGGCTAAGCACCCCTCCATGACAACACCATTTTCATCACTTACCATCGCGTGACATTTCGAGGGAGGGAGAGAGAGAGAGAGAGCACAGAAAAGGAGAAATGCAGGGAGGTTAACCAGAACAGAAAATTCGATTTACATATCCTATACTGGGGAAGAATTCATGATCGCCAGTCAGCCTCTGGAATCTGTGCAGGAGTACGTTTATCTAGGTCAATTACTCACAGGGGACCCTGATCAAGAGAAGGAACTTTACAGAAGAATAAAAATGATTTGGAGTGCATACAACAGACATTACCAAACCCTGACTGGAAGCTTAGGTGCCACTGCCTTTCTGTAAATAACGTTGTCTCTCCCTCTGTCGTTGAAAGGAAAAGTATACGACCATTGCATTCTAAAAGGGCTAAAATATGGGGCAGAAACTTGGAAGTTAACAAAGGAGCTCGACAACAAGTTAAGGACCGCGCAATAAGCGATGGAACGAAAAATGTTAGACGCAACTTTAAGAGACAGGAAGAGAGCGGTGGGGAACAGAGAGCAAACGGCGATAGCCGATATTCTAGTTGACATTAAGAGAGAAAAATTGAGCTTGGCAGGCCTGTAATACGTAGGGCAGACAACCGGTAGACCATTAGGGTTACAGAATTGGTGCCCAGGGAAGGGAAGCGCCGCCGAGTATGGCAGAAAATTAGGTGGGGTGATGAAATGAGGAAATTTGCAGGCGCAAGTTGGAATCAGCTAGTTCAAGACAGACGTGATTGGAGACCGCTGGGAGAGGCCTTCATCCTGCAGTGGACACAAAGATAGACTGATGATGATGATGATGAACTGGGGAAAGAGGGAGGGGTGGTGGTGGTAGAAAGATAAGAGAGCAGAGGGAGACCACAGCCGGCTACGATCACAGTACACTATACCACAACACAATATCACGTGCCACACAGTGAACACCAATTACGGCTAAAATCATTTTTGTGTATTTGTTGTCCTTAAGAAGTCCAATGAACTAGGAGGGAATGCGACGTAAACAGTAATGTCGCTGGTTACAACGAAAGCATTTCGTGACGGGGCCTGTGTGGGTTACTCCAGGTACTCGATCGAAGGTTCATAATATGCTTAGGTGATGGATGCGGCAGCCTGTAGCATCGCTCGCGATTCATTTTTCCGCGCGTCATTTGAAGCTTGAGAGACAGGTAAATTTATTTGCGGCTGCAAATGCAGATTGAGCGTCTCCATTATACGAGTATTCGCTTATATGACACTGCATCTTTCTCCTTCAACCTTTTCCTCATCCTGTGTAAAATGAAAACAAGTTTTCATTTTTACGTTAAAGTCAAGCGCCTGTAATGGCGCGTATAGTTACGTGTTGAATTTCTGTTCCCACATACATGCGAATAGCGTGAAGCAGATTTCTTACAAACTTTCCACCGGGTCCCCTGTCGCTCGTTCTCCTTCGCCCACCTAATTATAGTGAGTTCTAGGACTCGCTTTAGTGTATACCAAGAGGAAGAGCGAATTAACGTTTCGCTACGTTGTAATGACGCACATATTGTCCTCTCGTGACATTAATCTATAGGCGGCAACGAGTGTGCGTGTTCGTTTATATCGCCTCAACGATCTAAACTTCACGAATGCTACGACGTCAATCTGCTTTAGTTCGAGCTTGAGGACATTCGCCTTTTTCACTCTCATTCGCGAATGGAACGACGCCAGAACAATTCATACTCAGCTCCTGTAAAAGCTTCATTACTGCAACTGCTCCCGAGAGATACGGCGGCTTGATCTGCCCTATAAGCCCGAGCTAAAAACGACGAACGTCGGCAGAATTCCGCGTGTACTCTGGATTATAACGTTCAGCGACGCTCGGTGCCTGTCGGTGTTTGCATCTCTCGCCGTCTCCGTTGAAGGGAAACGAACAAAGATACAATCTACCGGCCATTCGCTGCGGCTGCGTAGGTGAGATACAGTCAGTAAACGCCGCTGGTGGCCAACAGAGCGTGAGCAAAAGCGGTGTGGGCGTGGAGTGGGTATATACCTGCGGTCAGCCGATGTTCTCGCGTTCGCGGTGGCGTGCGGGACATGAGTCAGAGGCACATCGTTACATCGTTCGCGCCAAGGAAATGCGATGGAGAGGAAACGTGACACGTGGAAACTGGACATTCGGCGGTGAAGGGCTTAGCACAGTAGCTATCAGCACAGAAATTCACACGAGAACAAGAACGACTATAGAACGCGTGCGCATATAAATGCATATACGTTGTATGATCTAGACAACCGAATAATAAACTAAAAAAAATGAAAAGGAAAACAAAATTTAAGAACCTAATTTATGTCGAGGCACGTGACAAGGACCAATATCACAAGCCCCACACCTCGCGAGACTGTGACAGAAATGCCAACCCTTTACCTTTAATGATATCGACGCTATGCTTATACAGTTGTCGCCTAGACGCGCAATCTCTGCTGCTTCTATGTCAGCGCTGATAGGCATACATGGATTCGCAATTCCAACTCACCCAGAAGAGCACGTTTATTAACTCGGAATATATATATATATATATATATATATATATATATATATATATATATATTGCTTGCGCAATGGAGGCAATGCACGACAATATTTGACTATTCTACTCACAAATAGGTGCGTTTGCTCACGTTTTGACCAAGTTATTGACAAATGAAACATTTCGTTTCAACAACACTATATGTGGTGATCAAAGATCAAGGATATCGGGAAGCGAGTTCAGCATGGCTCTGGCTTCTTTTACGACTGTCCTTTCAGTTCACGAAGAAAGTCGCTGTGTGAAGCACATAATTTCGAAAGAGAAAAATAGTTGAATACAAGGACAGTGAGGTTCAAGTTTATATTCCAGCTCGTGTGAACGCATGAGATGTTATGTTCGACAACAGGAAACTTGGTACCATGCAAGTCCGAGAATTGCTCGGCGTAGCTTGTTTGCATACTGAAGGGAGTGCCGCGTAACGACCTGCTAAACTGCCTGGTAATGATGTTCGAGTAGAATTAGACTTAGTGGTGGGTCATTCGCAAAGCCGGCACAGCGCGCAAGTTCTCTTTCAAATGGAGTGGAAATCATTGACAGTCGGCCTTTCCCGACGCAATCGCTCAGCGACCGTTTCAATTGGGCGCATAGTCACTCAAGCGAGAGGAACCGGTTCGTTGATAAACCGGCAGATCAAGCAAGGTAAATACTCGGAGTGCCTCTAAAACGGTTTCCCTACTGCGTTCGGCTCTTATCTAACGCTCGACCCCCATAGGCCCTTCAAAAGTCATCGGACAAGGGGGGCCAATATATAGCTCGTGTGCTGCCGTCCGACGAGCGTCCAATCAGCGAACGAAACGGGACCGCGTGGGAGGCGCATGATGGCATTGTGCCTACCCTCCTCTTCATCCTCGCCTCCAATAATTGTCGGTCATTATTATCCCAATCTGTTTGGGAGAGGGTTTGATTGAAATGGGCGAGGAGGAGAATGGCTCACGCTACGGTGCCGCGGAGCGCCAGCGAGCCCCCTACTTAGGGGACTCTTCTTTTCGAACCACCTCCTCGCCCACATTGTCGGTGCTCTTTGTGTCGCGTCGCGTGTCCCGATTCTCTGTTGGGTCTTTTTGGTCCCCCTTTGGCGCTGCTTTCACCGCAGTTAAGGGGGCCACAGTGGGATACAGCACGCCCCATTCGACCCCCCCCCCCCCCCCCCTTCTTCCCCCCTAAACACGCACCGACCCTCGGCGGCCGCTCCTTTATGGCTACCTCCCCCCTCTTTCCTTTTCCACCTCAGCGTCCCGATTGGACCGTGGGGAGATATCTGACGGAATAGGTTTGCGTTAGCGCCCGCTGTGAGCGAGAGATCGCATGTCTGTGCGTACTTTGTTTCGTCCCGAAAGCGGTCTCGCAACAGGTATCTGGGGATTGACTCGATTCGAAAGGGGGGGGGGGGGGGGGGGACGTAGAGGAGGGGGCGACCGGCGACACAGCTCCGGACTCGACTCGGGGTCGCGCGTCGGCAAAAGAAGCGGGAGACTCGTCGGTGTGCCACCGACTGCACACCGGGTTCGCAACGCGGTAGCGTGCGGGTAGCCCTGCTGTGTGCGCGCGTGTCGGTCGGTTCCGGACGTCCCGCATGGGACGGCGCGGTGGGCGAGCCCCAGCGAAGCACGTGTCGCGGTCTACGTATGTCGCCGTTGTGGCCAAGTAATTGACAGTGCGGCGACATGTACGGCCAGCAGATCCGAATGTTTCCTTTAAGGCTGATTTCTTCTCGATTGTGAGGTCGGCCGAGCCTTCAACGGCGAATTCCAAGTACTTGAGATCTGTGTAAACGACGACGGCTATTGTTTTGGAAGAAATCGATGTGCGTTGAACTGCCGGTTAAGGTGTTAGCCTTGACGTCTGCTCTCGTTGAAATAAGATAGCCGTGATATCGAGCCAACCCCGTCCAGATATCATCGCAGGAGCGCAGTGAGTGAACTATATCGATCTAAGCAGGCCCGTGCTGCCATCGGCTTCGTTCCAAATGCCTTCGTCAAAATCGTTCTACATGGACTCTCTGCTCACCAAGTCTTCGAAGCAGTCCAGGGACCGGTCCAAGTCCCGAAGTTCAGCCGCCGCGGCCGCAGTGTCCAGCTGGCTGACACCCATGCTCCCACCGTCGCCCGTCCTGGCACACCATCACCAGCAGCACATGTTCTGTCGGAGGCCAGCGTCTCACGCGGCTTCATCGCCTCCGCTGCTGCCGCCTCACGCCCCATCGTGGTTTCCCTGTTGTACACTGTGCGTGCGCGGGTCCCAGGCCAGCGCGCTTCCGGGAGCCGCCGCGTTGCTCGTGTCCGGGTCGCCCTTGCAGCGAGAGGCCCTGGAGTTCCAGGCGAGCGTCTTCCAGCAGCAGCAGCAGCAGCAACACCGTCACCACGACCTCGAACACTACGCTGCTGCTGCAGCTGCTGCCGCCGCAGCCGCTGCGGCAGCCGCGACGGTTGCCGGAACCACCGCGGACGATGGACGCAAGTCTGCACGCCCGAACTGCGGTGGTTCGCTCTCTCCAGTGCTTGGAGTCAGCGGCGGACAAGTCAAAACAGAAAAAGGTGATGCCCTTTATAACCGCTTGTTTGCCGGGCTTGACCCGATTTACTCGCGTTGGTTTTATACTGCGCTCAGTGTGTGTTTCCTTAAGGGACCGAATTCTGTGCGCAAACGTTTCAAAAATACATATACTAAAAAAATTGGGAGTACGATGTTTTGATTGCAAGAGGTTGCAAGATTGCGCCGTAACAATATGTATATATACAATATTCGTACGATCTATCTTTTATATTCAACCAAACGATTAAACAAGAGAACTTGCTCTCAAAAAGTACCGTTCATTTAACGCACCTTAGATAAATATGTGAATGAACGAAACTGAGGTGGTTGGAAAGCGCCTCAAGAAACACATGATGGCTTGATCTGAACCTAGAGGCTCTATAAATCAAATAACGAGCGTGATTAGTTTACGGTAAGCAAAGCAAGAAATGCGGCCTATAGCTATAGCCAATAAGCTATAAGGCCAATAAGCCATAAGGTCAATAAGCTTATAACGTGACTGCAGCCCATCTTGGAACTTGACGGGCTAAAGAGTGCGGAACGACCAAATAGTGGGGCATTCACAAGGAGCGCGAACTTGGTTGCGTGAAACGTAGTTAGAGATTGATGATGGTTAGAAACACTAACTTAAACTTACCGAGTACATCATCTATCAATGGATACGCATGATACGCTGATTTTGCACGAATCTACTTTATTCTTAAATTGTATAGCACATGTAGATAAGCTGATACTGGCGGCAATCGCGTCGCCGGACTCTTGGCAAAAAGCGACCATAGGGCAATTTTATTTATTTATTTTTTAATTAAATTTCTAGGGGCAACTAGTGTCCCAAGTTGGCCATAAATGGCCGGAAATACACAAACCGTGATGTGGGGAGAAAAGGCGAAGAAAGCTATCGCTTTAAAGGCCTTCCTTTACGCACCGTGGCATAAAACCGCGGGGCACGCTAATGTATTTTCTAGAACACTGTGGCATCGCGCTATTCGCAAAAGGTGACTGAGAAATGTGTTCAATATAAGAAAAAAAAAGAGAACAATTGGTAAGTTCTAATATGGGATGTTCGCTTGCAGCAAATACAACCGGCGCCTAAGGGCACACTAAATGTGAGTAATAAGTTAAGCGGTATTAGTAAATTACGCTTAGGTAATAGTAAAACAGCCCCTCTTACCACGAGAAAAGGTTTGATAAGCCAGAAGGCACACAAAAGCGGCACCCGTCCTCTATACTCGCACTCTATAGAACGCACTCTATAGAGCTACCCGCACTCTATAGAACGCCGTGCTGTCATAAATTTCGACGGCGTCTTCTCGGGCCTATAGCTAACTATTTAGTGACAGAGTACGTCTACATTACCGCCATATACGTTCCGAAAAAAAAAAACGATCTAGCAAGGAGGAGGAGGAGGAATGAACGTTTATTGCTAGAAACAGCGAGAAAGTGTTCTTTCTTCGCCCTAGGTGGGCGGCTCTCTCAGTCCAGAAAGCCGTTGGCTAATGCCGCAGCCCGGGCCCGGTCCACCAGACTTCGCTGATCCTCCAGGCTCTGTGCCGTTAGCATTGCCTCCCACGTTTCTTCGGTGGCTTGTATCGTTTCTGAGGCATCGTCTTGACTGTTTTTCTCGCGGTGTGGCACACCAACACCATGTGTTGTAGGGTGTCTGGTACATCACAATATCGGCATAGGTATGAGAATTTAGTGGGATGCATCCGGTGCATGATAATTCCATGGACATATGTATTCGTTTGTAGTCTGCGGAGGGCGGTGGCTTCTTCCTTGCTTAATTTTGGATGTGGTAAAGGATATTCTCTTCTTTCGAGTCGGTAATGTTGCAGTATTACGGCGTATAGTTGATGGGAATGTCCTCCACCCTCGTCGATTTCCGGATCCCGTGCGGCAGGAAATCCCGGCTGGTATGCTCTCGGGAGACAGCATGTGCTGCTTCGTTTCCTGCCAGGTGTTCGTGGCCTGGGGTCCATACGACGTAGGTTTCGGGCAGTTCTTGGCGTCTTGATAGCTCTTTTAGAATTTTCACGGCTGCGGCAGAGATTCGGCCTTTTTGTAAGTTTCTACATGCCGTTTGCGAGTCGCTCAAGATGATTGCGGTGTCCTTGCATGTGGCGATGCCGAGGATGATGGCCACTTCCTCCGCCGTTTCTGGATTTCTGGCCGGTATGGTGGCAGCGACTAGCTCATTCCCTTTGTTGTTAGTCACGGTAATTGCGTAGGCTCTTCTACCTGGGTATTTTGCCGCATCTGTATATCTCGTGTTGGGGTTCCTTGAGTATTTCTTGCTTAGCGCTCGAACTCTTGCTTGTCTTCTGTCTTTGTGGTGTGTTGCATGCATGTTTCGAGGTATTGGAGCGACTGAGATAGAGTCACGGAGAAGTGGCGGCAATCGGGCTTTCACGTCTGAGTCTGCTATAAAGTTTTCGCTGTATGCGAGTTTGCGAAGTACTGCTCTTCCTGTTTGAGTCAGCTTAAGGCGTTCCAGCTGGCTGGCCCTGTGCGCTTCACTCATTTCTTCCCAGGTGTTATGGAGGCCAAGTTTGAGTAGTGTCGTGGTTGAGGTCGTACTGGGAAGTCCTAGTGCGCTCTTGATTGCCTTTCTGATGACGATGTTGAGTTTTTCAATTTCAGCCTTCTTGAGGAGTAGATACGGGGTGCCATATGTTATCCGGCTTATAAGGAGTGCTTGGATAATTTGGACGGTTTCTTGCTCTTTAAGTCCTCTTCTTTGACAATCTAGCAAGTATCAAATTTTTTTTTCGTGGTCTTTATTTTCTCCGTTTATTATCAACGTGTTCTCGCGATATGAATGAAAATGTGGTATTGAGCAAATACTTTGCTAGTTTAGGTTGATTTCGTGTTGTGTTTTAGTACTTTCTTTGTTGTTTTGGTGCAGTTTGTACTCGTACTAGCTACATACGTCACGAGTGAGAAGACTATACGGGGATACGAGGGGCTTGAACTTTTGTTACTTGCAAGGAGAGAGAAAAAAATAAAATAAAAAAGGAGAGACAACGAAGCCAAAGAAACCGTAGGAGAAATTAATTGTTATACTTAAATGAAATGTAGTAACAATGAGGAAAAAGAAAATGAAAGTGAACAAAAATAGAGCTTGCCGCATTTCGGAGCTGAACCCTCATCTACCGCATTGCGCATTCTACCAATATGGCTACCACGGCGGCCATTCTGCCGTGCGCGCTTCCATTGCATATTGTGCATGCCTAAAACATTTGCCTTGTGAATGTTAGCCAGCGCCCCATCACGGCCTTGGCGGAGAATATGTGGAACATTCTTTTAATCGCATGCGTCACCAGACGCCAAATATGTATATAGGTATACAGTCGGCCACAAGATTTTACGGATCACGGGATTTGAGAAAAAGCTGAATATCTCCGCAGCCTCAGAACGCAGCCTGGCATTCGGGTTTCTAGCCTCTACTAGTACATGCAAACAGCCTTGTGATGTACGGTTTTGCAGGCTATACTGCTACAGGCTGCTCAGAAATTCAACTTTTGCTGGGATCCCGTGGTCCGCAAAGTTTTGTGGTTGACTGTACGTTATGGCGCAATAGATACGCGCGCGCGCGCACGTGCCACCGCTCGTGGCGAAGACAAGTAAGAAAGGAATAAACTATTATGGCTAGACGTTATTGCGAGTTTGGGCTCCGCATTTATTGCATTCGGCGCGCATCTGAGCCCGAATGTACGGCTGCAAAAGTGGAACGAAGCCTTGGCGTCGTAAGACCGATTGGAGTGGACTCTCTTTACGAGACGGCAATATCGTGTGGTGAATTTCGATCGTCAGCGTGCAGCGCTGATAGCCTCACGGAAATAAAACTCAAAAGCATCGGCTGGAAGTTCCTAGGATCCTCGTGGCTCACTCCTCTGTCTCTGTCACTTTTTCTTCATTTCTGCTGAAGTTGTTAGTAAGCACAACTACCGACCGAAATGTTCAGAAACTTCGCTCCGTTATTTTTTTCTTTTGCTTTGGGCCCCGGCAGAACTCTGACGTTCGGTGCACTAAGTTTGTCTGCGTGGGTCAGACTAAAGAGCAAATGCAAATCGGCGAGTTGAATTACTCAACGCTGATTTATTCGGAGAGCGTCGAAAAAGAAAAGTAGTACGAAAATTGGGTATATAACTCTAGTTCCGAGTGAAAATGTGCACTCTCGCTCTCGTTTCATCCCTATATACCCTTCACCCAGTACAGGATAGCAAACCGGACGTACGTCTGGTTAACCTCCCTCTCTGCCTTTCTTTTCTTCTGTTTTTATCTCTCTCTCTCTCTCTCTTTCTTTTGCGTATCATCCCCGAGGCATTTCTCTCTGGTTTAAGCTGCCTTCCGTGACGTATTAACACTCCAGACGAGTTCCTAAACTGTGTAATTAGATGCTCCATTTCAATTTACATTTTCTGTTATAGAGACATGAAAGCTCATCAATGAGCATGAAATTTACTTCACTCAGCGTCATCCACATATACGCGCTAAATCACCACCGTTTGCGTTTTATTTAGCAGTATAGCTGGTTCGCACCTCCCTCTTTTCATCACCATCATCATGATTATCATCTCGTGTTTCGTCACCTTTCGCATTTTGGGTTTTCCTGGTCCTCTAGCATGTGCCGCTCTTCACAGCGCACAGCGTTAATTGGTGCTGGTGAAACAATGGAGGCTAGAAGTCGTAGCTGTATACACCGTACTGTTTTGTCTGTACTAGAACGACCGTGATAAAGATAAAGGGAGCTAGTATAGTTTAGCTGGTAATGTTCTGCTTCCGCGAAAGGAAGTTTCGGGCGCTACTTCCCTGCTATATCAAGGGTTCAGAATTTTCCTACCTTTCATATTTACCGGTTGAAATGAAGGGTTCGACTCTAATTTTTCCGATTGAGGGCGAGGCTTTCTACGCGCCATATTGCCTGATTCACGGTTGTGCTCCAGGTTCGATAGGCGAATCAGTGCGGTCTTGTACGCGTTTATTACATAGCGATGGGTGAACAATCGTCGTTCGCGAGATTGGCAAGACGGCGTGAGATCGGCGCGATTGGCTAGATTCTCCAAAAGTGGACTAAATTATTGCGAATGCCCCTTACAAGCATTTCATTTTTATCATCAGCGTTCAACATATACGACACAATATTGAATTCAAGTACAACGTGTCGATAAATGTACGTGGATAAATAATCACCATAAACGCGCAATGTTATTCTTCTTTTTTTTCCGGTGATGTTGACGCTTGTTATTCCTTAAACAAAATAATCACAAACACTAGCGAAGCGACTTCCGTTTTGCCTGTCATAGTGTCAGACTTCTATATTTAATTTTTCATGTTATTCATCGTGCCACTGCGATTTTTTGAATACGGACAACAAAGAACACAAACTCATTTTCCTACGCTGTGTAAATATTTGCTTCGATTTTGAACCAATTTTTCGTCACAACCACCGACATTTAAAGAGGCAATGTCAATTCACCAAATCGCGGTAACTATAAGAAGCATCATTTTCTGACTTTATACGCACACAAGACAAGGTATTTTTTTTATTTCTGAAAAACAACTGTTGATAGAGAGGTAGTGTAAGCAAGGGCTAGCGTCATTGATCTGATGCTGTGTTTTGCTTTTTTAGGCTTTTATGACAGGTCTTTGTACTATTAAAGAGACCGACAACCGCCACGAACCTGTAATGAAAGTTTCATGGAAATTAAACGACTATATGATTTACAGTGATAGAACCGAGCAAGCTGTTCGCAGTTTAAGTAAGAATTATATGCTGTCGCAGTTTAAGTAAGATCTATATGCTTGAATTGGCACAGAAACTCGCGAGAAAACTATCTCGCGCCACTTTTCGGTGAAACCACGCTACTAGAGCGGAACGCTGACCACGTAGCCGCAGATTACTCTAGGTAAGTCGACTGTTATGAAGTACGCCATATGTAATGTTTAAAATCACAGCGTTTATGTTACACGAGTGCTCGCGCTTTATTCTATGTGCATTATGGGATGTAAAAAAAACATTTGCGTTAACAAGCGACGCTGCTTTCGCGGCAAGACGTGGAGCTGCGTTACTGTGGCGAGCCATGGCGTCCCTCATTGGATGGCAGCGGATACGAGTGCCTTTGTACGCGTGCGAGTTTGCGAGTGAGTTCCCGAGTTTCTGTGGCCTCCCTGTGAGATACAAAAGGACCTCGCATGAACATCGGTTTAATAAACAAATAAGCGAAACATTAATTTCTTATATTATTATTAATATTCATTTCTAACGCCGGCGTAGAATCACTTTCACGCTCACCTATCACTGTTTCCAGCATGCTACCAGCGTACGACTTCATAAACACGATCGCGAATGCAGAGTGAAAAATTCTCATAAAAATGTTCCACAACGCTTCCCGCGTTACCACTGCAGGATTTGAAACTCTGATCAGTAATCCTTCCATTTCACTATTAACAGAAACAAAACGAAACAAAACAAGACAGGTGTTATGACAATTTGTTGTCGCTCCCTAAGCTTTATAGGTGTTGGTTTGATGCATCAGCAGATATGGTGAAGAATTATTTGCATGTTTCCATCATACCAGTTCGAACCATACAGTGGTTGGTTTCAAAAGGAACTTCAGCTCACTTGAAGCAAAAGAAGGTGTTCCAGACTGCTCTTGGCTAGGAACTTCGAATTGGTCGATTTATTGAAGCGCATCAACTCTACCTAATGGCGTTAACTTTTTTACAAGTAAATGCAGCTTCACGTACCCATGAGGTGATTCATAAGGATGTCGCTGGGCGTTACTTACCTACGGGGGCAAAATCTAGTACAATAAATGCAATACATGCAATAAAGGAGCCTTTCAACATCAGACTAACGCGCAAGTTTATAAGCATGCAATGTCCAGGGACGCGTTCAACGCTTACAAATGTAAGAAAGCGATTGAAAAACGCCGGCTTGTTTCGCTGCCGCGCATGATACAGTTTCGTACAAAAATTCAAACTTCATTGTGGTTTTGCAACTTGATCATTTTCAAGAAAATGTTGCGTTATAAATGCATCAACTGGCAGTAATCACCCAGGTACGCAGAGTAATTTCTTGCTGCGCTTAGGAAACTTTGAGTGCAAGGAAATTTAGGTAGATAAAGCGAAATAAAAACCTTTCGCAATAACATTCAGAGCCATTAGTAAGAAGATTAGACAAATCCGCGTACCAACCGTAATTAATCCCATGGTAGATCTGAGTGATTGCAGCGCCAGAGTTCGCTCTGGTAATTTTTGTAGCAAACTCTAAGCCGCGCATGATGGACACCGCAGTGCCGCGTATAGTCCGGTGTTGGGGGGTCCCCATACCTGAGCTCTTATCGCGTTCTGTTGTGGAACGCCGAGCTGGCGTGCCTCATTATCAGCTTTCCCTACTTCCTGTTCGCGTTTGAACATTCGCAGCATCAAACGCACGTTCTGGAAATGTATACATACATGTGCGACCATGTATAAATGCTCGCCTTATAGAATCGACGCGGCATGGCGGCATTCCTGCGCCGACAGTCGACGGCGACTGCCAGCCGTGCTGCCACTGCTGTTACTTTACCGCTCAGTAAAGTTGGTCGTCGCTGCACAGGTACCGCCAAGTTGTTGGCTTGACGGTATACTGCGCTCCCATTTAGTTAGTTAATGTACACTATATAGAGCAACAATAGTGGCTGTTCTGCCCATTCTGTAGCCGGAATTTCGTCGCTGTTTTCAGCCGTGATGGGTGGCTCAGTGTCATGGCGCTGTGCTGCTGGTGATGAGGTCGTGGGTTCGATTACTGGCTGCTGCTGCCACGTTCTGATTGGGGTGGAATGCAGAAAATATTGTGTACTTTGAATTACGTACACGTGAGGGATCACAGTTTGGTTCAGAATAAGTTTCCTGGCTGGTGATGCCGCAGCAGCAATCGCTGGTTTGCCCACCTCCGAATCATGCTACGCAGACGCAGTCGCGCTGTTGAAGCAAAGGTTTGGCGATCGAACAAGAATCACTTAGTACCATTTGATGGCACTGCGACACTTTCCAAACGTAAAATCGGCCAACAACGTAACTAGTCTTCGAAGGTTATACTACGCGACACAGCTAAACATCCGCTGCCTGGGTGCTCTTTACGTGCCATCTCTAACATTCTCAGTGATGCTCATCGACATCCTTGAACAGGCTCTATCTCGCGACGTCATCCTCAGTTTTATACGAGAAAAACGAGGCCGCGCTTTGAGGTCACAGTCATCTGACAGTCGCTCTGCTCAAGCCTCTGAGTCAGTTTCACTGGCAGTTACGTTAGACGCTGAACGATCTGCTACAGTTTATGCGAGTGGAACTGGAAAGCAGAGAGCAATGCGCGTCACCATCTCAGTGACCTGCCATAGATGAGAGCAAGGACAGACGACTTAGCAGTACCCCTACGGCATCCGTTTTGCATGCTACATCTGCTGCACGATTGGAATGCTTCTTCTGTCACGCTCATCAACATGGGACGCGCAGTGAAGGATCGCAATTTGGTTCAGAATAATACGTCCCTCATTGTTATACTGCTAAAATTTGGGACCGTTTCATATATCTTATTCAGTATCCTCAATTCAGCGGCGAATGGCAAGTTTTCTAATGTGCCCGACTGTTGCTTCAACGCTATACGCGCGACAATATGCACGACAGAATGCATGCCTGGCGTTTGCCTTTGGAACACTGAAACCTCCCTTCAATTCGCATCTCATTTATCTCTCTCACTCTCTCTGTCTTTTCATAGCCATATAGGGATGGAAGGTGAGGAATGTTGAAGGTGTTCTCTGGCTTCAACCATACACTGTGCATAATTGAAAACGCCCATGTATGCATGTAGCGCTTTTTATTTGGCTATTCTCGCTATTCAAAGCACAAAATCTATGTTCAGTGAGGACACGTTCACATTCTAATCATATTTTTACCCCAAAGTAACAATGCACGCCAAATATTAACAGAGTGCATCAAATATTCACCTATACGCATCCCTAATTATGGAAATCACGATCTGAAGGTCTTCTCGTACGCAACAGTAGCACACGCTGTACGGTTGCGCATGAAGATATTTTTGCCTTCTCATTCGCTTGGTAGCTGGGCGTAGGCGTTATGGTTTGGCTTCGGCGTATTTTCGGCTCCTAATTCCCATTGCAGGTCGCGTGTAGGTGCATCAGAACACCCGAAAGGTGTTTCGTGTCGCCGTGCATGAACGCAGTAATTACGCCTCCTAAATTATGCAAGATTGGGAGACAAAGCACGCTGATCTCGGGAACAAAGTTCCGTTTACTTTGGTGCGCGCATAATACGTGCGTATTTCTGATGATGCGTGCACGTAGCGTGAATGCGCGATATTATTTTTTCCCCTTTTACTGGTGGCTGGCAGTTGCCGGTCTTGCGCAAACAACCTAACATATAGGGAATATGTAGGTTAATGCAATGATGTTTCTATAAGAAAACTTGAGGCAGTGCAGGCAGTCGTTCGACGATGGACCCTGGGGATTATGGATATAGATTTTTCTGTGCAATACGGCACGCACGGCTTTGTTGAGACAGCATATTCCAAACTTTGTTATTACTCTTCATAGATCTGTTATATTGAGTGTTCGATTCTTCACATATTTACGTCTCTTACGTTCACGAATAATTAATTTTATTGCGTAATTTCAGCGCCTATATAAATCTTGAGATAATAGGATATTAGCGTTGATAAATTTTGGTGATATAAATGGTAAAGCTAATCGTTGTTATATTGTGATTTCTGATATTCTAAACATTTGTTTTTGTTTTCGATGTCTCGAAAATTCACAACTACAGAGTATGTTGTGGCGCTAATCACTGCCATATAAATCATTTGTGATGATAAAAAAATTGCAGTGAGGTCAGTCGATCGAAGCCAGACGGACGAAGGACTACTGGCTTCTCATTTAAATCAAGACTCAATGAAGACCGGCAGATCGAAATACACTGCGTTTAGGAACTATGTGAACCGCAGGGTTAAGTGGCCCGGACGAGCTTGCCGACGTCTCGATAGGTTTACCTATCTTTGTCAAAGGCGACCTTTTCATGCGTCCTCGGCGGGTTTTATAGCCACATCAAACTTACACGCCGACGATGACAAGGCCCGCCTTTGCGTGGGTAGATGAACTTACAGAAATGTCGGCAAGCCTGTCTGAGGCACCTCAGTCTGTGGTTCATCCAGCCATGCATTCATCCGCAACTTTGCGTTTAGTATCGCCGAGAGCTTTGCAAGTCCCTTACGTTCGTCTGTTCTGTGGTCGCAGGTTTGTCTCCAAACGGCATCAGCAGCGGCTCTTCCGCTGCGGGCGACGACAACACAAGCGGCGGCGGCGGTGCTGGTGGCGGCAAGCGGGTGCGCACAGCGTTCACCAGCACCCAGCTGCTGGAGCTGGAGCGCGAGTTCACCTCCAACATGTACCTGTCGCGGCTGCGGCGCATCGAGATCGCCACCTACCTCAAGCTGTCCGAGAAGCAGGTCAAGATCTGGTTCCAGAACAGGCGCGTCAAGTACAAGAAGGAGAGCAACCACGGGCGCCGGCAGCTGCCGCCGAACCACCAGTGCCAATGCAGCAGCGCCGCCGCTCTGCGATTCGCCAGGAGGCAGGACGTGTCGCCTTCGGCCAAGTGCGAGGCCAGAGCGAAGCCCACGAAGTCGTCGACGCTGTCGGGAGACAGCGAAGACGACGCCGAACTGAACGTGTGCAGCTCCTCGCAGGACTCGGCCGACGCTTGTGCGCACGCGATGAACACGGACTGCGAGGAGAGCGACGGTTGATCTTGGTGGTCTTTGACTTGCGAACAAGCCTCGCTGGTTTCGTACTCTGGCTTCTAGCTGGTAGTGCAGCAGCTGCTCTGGGTTTCCAGAAGCGGCAATCGTTGTACGCTACTTGAACTGTGCTCACAAATGCCTCATGTTGAGGAGGAGTAGGAGTGTTGCTTGCTGCCGGCGGGCCTATAGCCTTGCAAAACATGCCCGTGATGGCGTCGCTGTGGCGACACTAATCGAGTGTGGTAGGCCCTGAAGCTCACCACAATACAACTGGTTAGCACAAGGACATCCGGTGACTCAAGGGAAGACTAAAGGCGAGATCGGATTTGAACCGGGGTGCGACAGACTGCGTGCCATTCATTCCACGTTTCTCCGATATTCCACCCTCACGGCTCAGTATCCCACCCACACTGCAAGCTCTGTAGCAGTGCTGTAGCTCTACTTCAGTCCTCCGGAAGTTGACTGCTGTAGAATCGATGCCGTAGGAGTGAAGAATAGCTTGCAAGCGGAGTGAATGCAAGACTGGCTAACCCTCATGGCCTCCAAGGTGACGGTGCAACGTCTGTTCGGCATCCACGGACGCCATAATTTGATGTCACTTACACGATGTTAGCAAATGCCTTATGTTGAGGACAACTGAAGTATCCGGGCCTGGTAATGAACGAATGATCGCATGGAGAATGGCGGCTGCTCTGGAGGGGCGAGAAGCTCGAACTGCACGTCCGAGATGATGTCACGACCATTGGTATAGACTGTGTCGACATCCACGCAGTGATTGTGTTTTGATAACGTTGTGACGCAGCCGTTTGATACTTTTGAAAGCGATACGCTGCTCCGTGGTTGATATTGAGCTAACAGAACTCAGAACATGATGTTGTGAGAGGCGCAGTGTGCGCGACACGCTGAGCGCTCTTACGGAGAGGAAAGAGCTGACGCCTGTTTTTGAAGAGAATCATCTACAGCAATCAGATAACTCTCGAGCAGCCTAACAACTGCACTGATTCAAGATTTATAGAAGTCGAAGTTCTGTGGTTGCTTCTGTGCTTTGAAAACAAACATTTCATGTGCGAATAAAAGCTTTGGGCAATTTCAGAGACGAGGATCATTCTCAAGTCGTGGAAACTGCCATGGAAATTAGAACGTTGCTGCAGCAGGTTTAACGAACTGTCGAGCAGGATTGACCCGTAGTTTCTTTGTTAATTGTTTTACTATCTCTCTCATTTAGGTTTGTCTCTGGTAAAATACAGGGTTATCGTGGACGGAAGAAATTGCCGAACACGCCTTCATTACTCCAGTAGAAATGGAGGCTAGAGAGGCATAGTGTACAGGAGGCAAAGTATTACGACATCAGTATGGGCAAGGCTCATTCACCCTGGAAGCATACTCGCTCGCCAGACATGTCTGACCACATTTTTTGCTGTGGGGGAGCATGAAGTCCCACGTGAGCCACAAAGTACGCAGCACAGTGTTAACAGAAAATTTCTGGCGGAGTCTTCTATCCTTCACAGAACTTCAGTATTGAGTGACGTGATTAGAAAATCGGTCAACGGCTGATATAACCAAATGCACAGCACCCATGTATTTAGATTTAGGTGTACGTTAAAGAACCCCAGGCGGTCCAAATTTCCGGAGTCCCCCACTACGGCGTGCCTCATAATCAGATTGTGGTTTTGGCACGTAAAACCCCATAATTTAATTTTTAATCCAAACAAGACAAACAAATCGTAGGAAGCTGGAGATTTGAACTGGTGAACACTGCAGGCGAATAAGGAAAGCATCAGCACATGAGCCATCGTTTCGACAAGAACACTTGTCTTCGTCAGAATCTAGTGAATACAGGTCTACCCGCAAACATTTTGCCTCCAGGCTGATGCATACGTCATTCGCTTACACACTGATTATTGCATTAACCAAGTTGGTCTAAGTATAAGAATTGCGCGGTGACCGCAGGAGTCCGCCGAGAGATGCGCAGTTTGCCGTCGGCGAAGCCTGTTGTGCCTGTATCACAAGAACACGAGCGAAGACTGATCACGGGAGGCCCCAATTCAGTCTCCGACTCCGGGATCTCCTCCTGCGTATCAGATTTTGTAATAACAACCTTATATGTACCGTAATCAAATCTGATTGTGAATCATGATTATGACAGGGCGCTGAGACCTCGCAGGAGGAAACAAAACCGATAGCCTTACCTGCATGCACAGGCAAGTATCAGCGCAATCATGTAATGATTATTTCATTGTCATCACATGTACGTATATTGCTACCCATCTTTTGTTCGATCAGTATCGTATATTGGAACGAAAGATGTTAGGCCTAACGTTAAGAGACAGGAAGAAAGCGGTGTGGATCAGAGAACAAACGGGTATAGCCGATATTCTAGTTTACATTAAGCGGGAAAAATGGAACTGGGCAGGCCATGTAATGCGTAGGATGTATAACCGGTGGACCATTAGGGTTACAGAATGGATACCAAGAGAAGGGAAGCGCAGTCGAGGACGGCAGAAAACTAGGTGGGGTGATGAAGTTAGGAAATTTGCAGGCGCAAGTTGGAATCAGCTAACGCAAGACAGGGGTAATTGGAGATCGCAGGGAGAGGCCTTCGTTCTTCAGTGGACATAAATATAGGCTGCTGCTGCTGCTGCTGCTGCTGCTGATGATGATGATGGTTGTATATTGGCTAGTAGAAACCTGGCCTGAACCGCCGTGTAATTCCCAGCACATTTTTTAAAGTACGACTTAAACGTCGCCGGCTTGAAAAGTGTTCACTTTCGACGCTAGGGAGAGAAAAATGAAGAGTTAAACACACGCTAACACTATACTTACCTTCTTAGCCTATTAGCGCCATAACTTAAAGTTGAAATCATAAAAGTCGGGAATGTCGACTATACTACATTTGGTACAAGTATCCCTGTGAAGGTTCAATAAAGATAGTCATGCCTAGGTTTTAGGCATCCCCGAGGATCTTGGCTGCTTTACAGGCAGCGGCCAAGGCACTGCCTCGAAACACAAATAGACGCAATTCCCAACTGGACCTGGCTCTATATACAAATGTCAGTGCGATACAAGGCCATTGACAGAGGCATTTGCTCCTCGTGATTTGTTACATGATCATAACCATCTATCGCACTACGCATGACGGAATACTTAACCGCGAATATGTCAAATAACTCTTGGCTCAGTATAAGTTATTTGGTCCGGTGCACTTTATTCGCTTAAGAAAAGAAAAAAAAAAAAGCAGTGCACTTACAACTCAAGTTCATTGGAAAGATCTTGCTAAATTTGTACTTCTGTTTACACTTTTAGGTTCATTGTCTTTTTCTTTTTTCTGACAACGGGCATTTTCGTCAGTGTATCAAACTATCGAGTAACCCGATATTTTAATGTCGTGGGGTTTATTTAAGGTCGCATCACTTATTGCGTTATGCTTTACGTTACGCACGCTACAACGCATCACAGGTAATGAAGGCAATACATTGCAGGGGTGATCAAAGAGCTCATCATTCACTGCAACGGTTCATCGCCTTTAGATTCACGAAACGATAAACATACGTATATTCAATTTTTGTTCACCTGATATAATTACGCAGACGTTCGCATTTAGTTGCAAGCAGGCATCCACAACACTGAACACGTTCACATGCGCACAGTATTCACAAAGCCTTTTGGCTCGCAAGAACTCTTTACCATTAGTCGGCCAGGTCATATTATTAGCATTCGCTAATAATATGACCAGCATCAGAATTGTCTCAAGTTTGCTCTTACGAACAATTCTAGCATAATAGGTCTTTATAAATACGGGCCATAATTTGTATCAAGGCGCCGCTATACCTTTATAAAGCGGGAGTCCATCCAAACTATCCTTCAGACTGCAGTCTGTGGATTTATATTCCTAACAAAAAATTACTACTGGACTTTATTGAAAAGAACCATTTATATATGTATTATAAGATGCGCCATATTATGCTGCAGGGCGAGCTATCGAAATAAAGAAAAAGAAAGACTAACAGTTGGGTGTTGTTTTCGCTATAAATCGAACATACTGTAAATGTTTCTGGTTTAATCGTTTAATGTACATAGTCTTCGCAATTGATGACTCGACTAAAATCTGAGATTGAATAATTAGGTCTTGCATGCAGGAACTTGAGTGGGAAAACGCAAACACTGGCACGCAATATTCATGTCCCTCGCGAGGTTCATTTGCACTTGAAAAGAAAAGGAAGAGAAGTTGAAGATTTATTTGCAGTGCTGATTAAAATTATGTAAATATTAATCAGTTATAGAAGACAGCTGAAACAAGGAAGTAGGTACAGCACGTATTGGTCATATTACGCGCTGTGTCAATGTTAGCTCTGCAGCTCTCTTTTATTGCAGAGCCCTCTTATACAACACGAAGATAGATAGATAGATAGATAGATAGATAGATAGATAGATAGATAGATAGATAGATAGATAGATAGATTGATAGATTGATTGATTGATTGGTTGATGTGACTTATTTTTGAGGAATAGTTTTTTAAATTAATATGAAATGAAAGGAGAGGCCGGTACCATTACTGACGTCGGCTACTCCTTTTCGCAGCGCAAGCAAAACAAAAGCACAAAAAAGTGATATGCACTGGCGACGGTCAAATAGTACTCACATTTGCCAACAGAAAGTAAAAGGACCCTAAGGAAGAAAGTAAAAGGACCCTAAGAGACATACACGGTTCCGTAAACGAGTGAAAGTGTACCAAAGTGTCTGAAAACACGCACATTAGGCCAGTCTACGCACATGTAACATGCTATACAACCTCTGATATTCAAAGAAAATGTGAGACCATGATATATTTAGCAATAACCTAACATGTTTGTTTTGTTCCAAGAAGTTTTTTAAAAGCCATAAGTGTTTTTTTTTTTCGATAGCTGTATTCTTGGCCATGATCCAAGTATTTTTGTCAGAGTGATAGGTCTGCGATCCAACATTAAATTGGACTTTATAGTCGTCGCCTCGCGGTATGGTGTCACAGACACTCGAGAACAAGGTGTTCATCAGCGTGGCCACAGTGGCACTGCGGACTAGCAACGCGTTGAGTCCTGTGTAAGAAGTGACGCGCGAATGCTGTCCCAAGCCGCAGACAGTGCAATAAAGTTACAAAGTTTCTATTGTCGTTCAACTTTGGTTTAACGGACAGTTGAATGCTAGGAAGAATAACTCTGAGAACTTTGATTTCTGATCAAACCACGTGTTTGTGCTCCTCTTTATACACAGCGGGATGCTTGCTTGCTTTTAAATAGAAACAGTACAGTTAAATAGAAGTTCGTTTTTTTTTTTTTTGCGTATACCCTCCCTGTTCTGGCGTGGCTGCTGCTGCTGCTGCTGCTCCTGTCTGGTGCTGGGTCGGTCTCGGCGTATATATATGTGGTGCATATATATAGGAAGGCTATGTGTACGCCGAATGCAAGTGGCAAGAAACGGGCTTATATAGCCCCTGTATGCTGACCGACAGAATAGTCCCTGTAAGCGCACCTCTGTTCTTCGTTATATAAAAATAAGTTCCTACATAGAACCTGGACATATAATGTCGGGTGATCCATATTGAAAACATCAATAGGAATGTATGCATGGCTATAGAAAACTTCTTTCTGACTCACGTCGACTAAATTGTTAAAAAAATTTTTTGTGACATTTCTTTTTCAACATGCATTTGGTAATATTTATTTATTTATTTATTTATTTATTTATTTATTTATTTATTTATTTATTATTTATTATTTATTTATTCATTTATTTCGAACGCACAATATTTCTTTCGCACCTGATTGCTCAATCCTGCTCGTAAGCTTACGTACTACGTGACGCCTGCGCTTAAAAGGACATTCCACGTCCGCCAGCTTGGCCGTGAGCGGCGCTGATAAACACTCCCAGATAAACACTCCCAGTGTTTATCTAGTACACATAGACAAATACCTAAGATACAGTAGACAGAGTGATGGCCGTCACGGCAGCTTAATTGGGGAAGCAACGCACGCGTCACGTGAGAGACGTGGATTCGGCTTCCACCTGCGGCAGGTGATCTTTTCGTCCGCTTTCATTTCCACTCACCTTATTATTTCTACATTTCACTTAAACGTGACAAATTAACTTCCCCTACATGCTTTCTCTGGATTCACTGTCTGTTATACAGCGTATGATTGCTGATTAGCAAAACATTGAGCGCCTTCAGATCCTTCTATTCAATAGTCACACTTTCTACTTTCTTGTATTTTTCTTTGTTACATATATCTAGCTTTAGAATTAGATTTAATTAATGTACCTAGCCTGCGCCACCCGATTCTTGGTCGAGCACCCTTAGTGATATAAGTAGTGAGTAAGGCGCCGATGTCCTTGCCACTCTTCGTCCAATAAACATTTAAAGTTCGCCCTTTGTTGAGTCGAGTCACGCGCATGCGTGATGCCGTTTACATGCGAGCGTAAAGACGCATATCAATAAACCGCGCAGACAGCCTTCAACAGCCATTTCCATCGACGACTAAATTGGTTCCACCTGAAAACATCCACGCATCGCGACAGTGAGCGCCGAATGGACTGCCCGGCGAATTTCGACAATAGCACACGCGAGTTGACTGCAAAATGCGAAGTTCATTCACACGCAGAATACTCGCCAATTCAAAAGTTGGAGGGCGGGCTTTTTTTTTTTTTTTCAGTTCGAAGCGAGGCGCGTTCGATATCCGGGCGCTGACCACTCCTACCCCTCCCCCCTCGCTTGCGCGCCGTCTTTTCACGGCGGGAGTCGTGTCCAGCCGGGAGAAATATATAATGCGTGGACAGCGTTTTGAACGTCTTCATCACGATGACCGCTGCAACAATCGGCAAGCCGGCAGTGCCCACCACCGTTCGCAGCAGTTGACAGTCGCCGTGCCGTCGCACTTTACAGCTGTAGCAGCCGCACCGTATACAGACACTGCAGAGACCCAGAACGCATGCAGGAACAGCGGGCGACCTATGCGTGCCTTCCGCCAGCCGCCTTCCTCTTTTTCTTTTTGTATTATTTCGTCCATATTTCGGTTCTTTTCCTAACGAAAGAGCGCGCGTCGTGCGCTTTGTCGGCCAGGCCGCCCCCACGTGAAAGGCGGATGACAAATTATGACCGATGGGTTTCATTTGTTGACAAACAGACACATAATATGCGATCGCGCCGGAGGGGGCCAGCGCCCGCGGCTCGCCTCGTCGCTCAATCTCTGGCTACAGGAGAAGGTGAGGGCAGCGCAGCAGTTGAGTCGGCGTTATATGCAAGAAGGTCACTTCCCGAACGTGACTCTCTGTCGGCTCGCGAGCGCCGCCCATTGTCCGGCGCAGAAGCTCGGGACGATGTTCGGCCGTATGCCGCGTACTGCGCCGGACAGCGGCCCGAAGCGAAACTGATGTATGGGCAACAGGGACGCTCATTTGCAACCGCTTGGGCGCCGCTGCCGCGGGAGACCACCGCCGTTGAAAAGGAGCTCGCGTCCGGGCAGCGACTGCCACAATGGATAGACCCGGGCCGGTCAGCCAGGCGCGCGAGGTCTCACTTCGTCGCTCTTTTGAGACGCGCAAATGGGCGACAGCTCTGCAATCACTTCCCCGTCCAACACCCCTCTCCTTCACCCCGACTCGCCCTCCGCGTGTTATGATCCATAATTTGCTGGCGAGCGCAGGCAGCGACACTGTTTGACCACGTGTTCGTTGGCGTACCCTAGGTCAGACGCGTCTGCGTAACTGCGCGCCTGAAAGGAACTCGGTGGTTCATCGTGTTATAAGAGACACCGGAGGGCAAGACTAAATCTGTTTAAAACGCGTCGAAGCGATAGTCCAGCGGTCTGAGCCTCCACAGATCAAGATCACTGTTTAGAGTGCTAAAATATAGCCCTTGGATACTGTAGACGACCGGGATAATGCCATGATTCGCTTCCAATCCCATTTCTTTTGACGATGCGCGTCAGTCGTCCTTTCGAAACGCAGGCAGCGCTATCAGCAAGATCGGTTTGTCGTAGGGGATGGAAATAAGAATCAAGCGAAAAAAACTGCTACGCTATTCTCGTTAATTCGGTGGAAAAGGTTTGATGATTTTTGAGAAAGAAATAATGCGGAACTTCCGTAGCATGTTGCGCCCATACCTTAGCGCGGTTGCGTCAATGTAATGTCACGTATTTCAAAGCATTCTTTACGTATTTGGGCCGCTTGCACACCGGAAATATTCCTGAAATTTAATACGCGTTTAGTCTTCGGTTATTTCAAAATACAATGCAGGCATCCTTTACCGATAAACATATAACTAGACCCGAGCATAGGCGCTGTGAAAATCCATGACGTCATGGCGATATGGCGCGCAGACTTCGGGAGGGTGAATTTTGTTCCCGCGTATTTTCTGGCTTACAAAGCCTCCTCTCAGTGCAAGGGTGGTCGTTTTGCTGTCGCAGAAACAAAATTTATTAATACAGTTCGAATAAGTATTATTCTTTACTGTCCCTTAGCAGTGCAAGACGCGGGACAACCACATAGACGGTACGAGCGCTGAAATATAGAGAAGCGCTGAACAAAACACGGGGACATGAGCCTTTTCAAAAGAAAGATAGTTGATTGAGAACTATGAATTTGAACCAACTAGCGCAAATGAACACGCTGCGGAGTCGGAGGTGTTACGGGGAAGCGCGGGTTTTCAGCGAGCAGGGAGGAGAGGTCATTGCACCACGAGAAGAGGCTTCTGCGCCGAAGTGCAGGGCATAAGCAGTGAGACCCATATTAGCCAAAAAGACATACAGATGCAGCAAGACATACAGACAGAAAAGCTTTCACGGTAGCTCTCGTGGACAACACGGGCAAGACCGTCAACTCAGCCACGGTTATCACAAACAGCGCAGAGATTGCCGAGCAGACAGCAATCGCCCTGGCGTTAACGGATACCCGGAGGCCATACATATACAGTGATTCTCGTAGTGCAGTCAGAGCCTTTCAGAAAGATGTAATCTCGCATCAAGCCTTACATATCATACAAAAGAGCAAAATCCACTTCCATTCAATCTACTGGTTCCCTGCATACCTGGGACACATAGAGAAGGCCCCCCTGAATCTCAACGAGATTGCTCATAGGAGCGCGCGAGAACTAACCCTCAGCAGCGCCGCCCTCACGGGTCCGGACCATTTCCAAGAGAACAGGGACGCCCCACTCACATATAACGAGATCACTAAACACTTCTACCTCAGCCGAAGGGAATTTGCCACACCACATCCCACACTCAAGAGACCACAAGCACTCACTTTGAGACTACTTCAAACCAATACATACCCCACACCCAAACGCCTACACTACTACATGGCGGAACGATTACCCTACACACAGTGCGCGAACTGTAATGAAACACTTGACCTCAAACATATGCTCTGGCCATGCGACCGAACTACCAATGCCGATTACACTCAGGACCTGGCCAGGTTCGAGGCTGCCATTCGCAGTCCGAATCTGATTGAACAACTTTGGGCAGTCCAGCAAGCCCACGACGCGGCCGCGAAGCTCCGTCTTCCGGTCCCGACGTGGGATTAGCCCATCTATGGGTCACCCCATAGCCTTGCAGGACCAAATAAAGTTCTCCATCCATCCATCCATCTATCCATATTAGCCACCCGGCCTCCTGACGTCATGTGCAAAAAAAAAAAAAAGAAATCAGTGTTGTGCATGTGGCCCACAGTATTGACATTACCTTACATCGATGTCGTATGTAACATATACATATATCCGGTGGTATATTAAAGCGACATGATATTGACACGTTCTAGCGACTGTAAAGAACACAGTAGCAAATACTGTGTATTGCAAAACTAACTACTTATTGGGTGAACCTGTGCCCAGGAAGACAGGCTACACTCAAAGCACAACGATAGCGGCGAGCGCAGTCGGCGATCGTCGGAATCTGATCTGCGGATCAAGCACGTTGGCTTTTATACGTGACTCGTTGAAGGTTCCAGCGTAATCGCTGGCGTCCGCGTGCCTTGCAGAAAGTACTACAGAGTTTATGTCACGCATACAATCTGATTACATGAAGTTCGGCGGGAACACACCCTACAGATAGAATTAGCGACAACATTCGAGTAAGCTCCAAATCATGCAGGCACGTCTAACGCTGAGCGATAACTAAGTTAGCGAGTGAAATACACTCCCAGGAAAAAGGATAAATAAGTACACGTGTAAATATGAACCAAGGGAAAGGATGGCATCCGGAGTTTGTAAAGGATTATATTTAATAGATAAATCAGGAAATTGCAGGAATATGATGAGAAAGTATCACCAGAATGATGATTGTCAGCTTCGCCCATTGCACTGTCTAATATTTGTTGGGATCTGAATTCGCGTTAAGAGTTTTATATTCGCAAAGTTTTAATATTTCAGAATGTTGGTTTTCTTCTTCGTTAGCTTTACCTTAGTTTCGTTAGCTTCGTTAGTAGATAAAAATTCGCAATTTCATTTTTATGTTGTTATATTTAAATGAATTCTTTCACTGCTGTAATTGCGTTGGGGTAAACTTGTCGGTCGCCTTCGCTAGTAGTTTCTCCAGCATCAGGATTGGTTAAAGTTTGTTCTTACGAACGACTCTTGCGTTAGATCTTTTTTTCTGAATATGAGCCCTGGCCTGTAAAACCGCTGTCGTGTCCGTGGGCCCTCAGACATCCTCAAGTTGTTTACAACTGACTTTCACCAGGGGCATCCCAATTTCTGTTAGAAAAAAAACTATTAACTGATTGATTGTATTGCTTGCTTACTTGCTTGGTTGATTGATTGACTAAAAAAATTGCAGGCAAAGGATGGGAGTTGGATGATGCAGGAAGGGTATTTGTAGGTCCCTGGAAAAAGTTTTCGTATTGCAGTGGAATTCAGCAGGCTGAGTTGATGAAGATGACGACGTCGTTGTCGTTTAAATAAGCCACCTGTTTATGTGGGATCAACTAGGTAATTATGAATTCAGGTTTAACGTGAAAAGCAGTGAAAGTTCGTGAAGACAGCAGGCTGTGATTATTACTGTAACTTTCATTTAATAAACTCATAGGCAATGACGCGAATTCCAGTAAGTGAATGCTGATATACGGGTAGACACACCTTTAAACGCAAGTCCATATGTGGGTTTGAGGAGCTTTTTTAGAACGTACTTAAACACGAAGAACATCTCCAAGTATAAGATTAGCCGAAATCAAATATCGTGTGTTCATTGCTGGGTTAACCGACGCAAGCATTCGTGACTCTTCGACATGACTGTTCGACAGTCATGCTTTTAGCCGGTTCAACTACTGCTTGAGCATCACTGGCACGTGATTAAGTCGACTAGGAACGCACGTGTTTTTTTTTTTGTCTACCCCGATGACGTCCTTTGATTGAGTATCAGGGTTGACTGCAGTCAGCTCCAACCAACCTACATACGGCCCCGCTTCGGACATCTGTGTAAACTAGCGCAAGCGCCCCGCGTGCATCCGTCAAGATTACCGCGGACAGATGGTTTAAATGCTCTTCAAGGTATTATCTGGATACATGCATATATGCATCACGTCACACACTCACATATTTGTAGACCCCCGCCCCCTTCTTCAAGCTCTAATATAATGCTCTCAATCTCGGCTCCAGATTTGGCTATCTGCCTGCAACCACCCGCGCACGATGTTATATGTAACATGATATATTACGTAACATTAATAAGTCGCTCTCCTGGGCAGGGTATTAGATGAGGCATGGCTCGCACTGTTTGTTTGCTACCGTCAGTAAAAGATATAACTGGCCCATTGGGCTTATGTAGTCCCAATAAAAAAAGTTATTCCTTCATCCGCCGTTACCCTGTGTAGGGTAGATAACCGGACGCTTTCGCGTTAAACTTCCTAGCTTCCTGTATTCATGTTTTCTCATAAAATGCAATAAATACCACGTAGAGTATTTGACGGCATAATGATCGTTAAGGCGGCAACAACATGAACAATGGCTACAGTCAGCAATGTTCAGGAACGTGGTGGAGATGATGAACAAGGGAAGGCCGAATGAACACAGAAGGTTACGACGGCAACTGACATCCCGCTGCAGTTAGAAAGCCCATTATTACGTAACCAAACGTTAAGAATGTATATCCTCTTCATGTAACAACGTAATACACATACATGCCTGTAATGAACGCTTTTTTCATAGATCTGCGTGAATGAACACAACGTCTTCTCCGACAGGCCTGTCACAGTATAGCGATTCAAAAATACTATCCCCATCGTCCCGCTTAATGAACCTCGTTCTCTTCTTCCTTTCTCTTGGTGTAGGGTATAGCAGGCAAAAGGAGTTAACTTCAGGCCGATCATCTGTGCCGTTTCTTAAATAAATTTCCGCTCTGTTATACAGCTGCTTGCGGATAGTTTAAAGGAACCCTTAAGCTTTTTCTATCTATAGAGTAGTTTTTTGAGGGTGGCTGCGTTTAAATTCTGCTGTAGTAAGCAGGATGTGTGATGTGTTGTGGCTCACTTATAGTTATACCAACAAGCGTTTAAGCATAAGAAGCCGATGTCGCGAGAATAGATACGAGGTGTTGCCCTCTCTATAACGGCAGTACTCTGGAGAGACGCTGCTATGCCAAGAACGCTGTGCTCAGGGCGACATGCAGAACATATCTTGTGTTTGCATCCAAAACTCACGTCAGAGGCAGTTTCTTCTGGTTGGGATAAAACTATGCCATCGGTTTGGGCATTATTCTCGGGCGCTCACTTTCGGGGATACTGTCAATTTCGCGAGATATCACATAACTGGAGCCGGATGGCAGCGCTCCAGGCACAATGTCAAGCATGGTATCGTAGTAAAATGCATTACCTTATATTCTACATCAAGTCATATTGTGCAGTGCCAGGAACGCTGTCGCCCGTACACGACAACGCGCCCGTTGCTAGTCCTGCAAAATCCCGCAAGGTATCTTCGGAAATGATTGCGCAAGAATACCACCTCCTGATGAACCCTTGTCTCTGAGTTAAGCGCGCCGAAGACAGTCCGTGGCTTCTCTACCACAGGACGACATAAAACGTTGCCGTTATCCTTCAGTACGTGAGCGTGTTTGCGCCTGCATGTTTGCGTGTTCGTGCAGTGAGTGTCACGTAATCGTTCTTCCGTTTTCATCCGGAGCAACATGTCCAAGCCTTACGGCTATAGGCTAACATCTGTAGCTTCCATCAAAGCCACCACCATCTCCTTCTCTCACTCCGCGTCCAGCGGCACTGATCGACGCAGTGAATTTGGTCCTCCACGGACAAGAGGCTGTATGCCGCACTCCCTAAAGGGTTGCAGAAAATAGCTCCTCTACCTCTTCACAATCACTCTTTCTACGCGGACAAGCGTTGTTGGCGCTGCTGACCTGCTCCTGCCACACTGAAGATAACACACGCTGCGCTAGGAGACAATTTTTTAGAGTGTACGCACGCGCCGCTGTCCAACGCTGCAGGCTCCGAATCACGCGTGACCGGCGTACACGGCCCAGCGGTTCCAGCTGCGTGGTCGTCGCTGCAGCTATAAAATGTTACGCTTCGCACGCACCGCGCGCATGAGCGTGGAACGCGTTCCTATATCCTGTCCCGGTAAAACGCTGCAGCACTTCTAAAGCTAAGGCTGCATTTCGGGCGTCCGAAGTCACAGAGTTTTTTCGCGCTGCAGAACGACGTCTTGTGATTGGCCAATACTTCGGTGTTGACTATCCGTGACTGGCTAGCGTGACGAGTACTCTATATCACATAGTTCTTATCGAAGAAGCACAATCATCCTTAATTTTGTGCATCTTTGTACAAACAGCAGATCGCATAGAACGTTTATTTCTGTGCAGGAAACATTCATAGGCAAGGCAAGCCGTAGCCAATCTATCGAAGCCAATGATGCTATTTTTTTATTTCTGCGTGGCAAGAATGTGTGAATTAATGTTACGATCATAAATGGCTACTAGAAAATCACAACTTGTTCTCATAACGCTAACAAACTTGTGAGTTCGGTATCTGATTTGTTGACTTTAGCCACAACTGCACGCTTCTGTGGGTCGCATTGCTTGGACCGCGTAACGAGCGTTACGCTAGCGTCCGAGAATAGACCGCCGTGTTCTGTGTGTCCTTTTTGTTGCTCGTCGCTACGAGACACGCTCGCATCGCGAGGAAACGTTAACCAACATCGCCCACGTTAACTTGCGGGCCGCACTAGTTATGTCCGAAAGAATGCACGGTGCAATACTGCGCGCTTGCTGGTGGTGCATCGGGAGTCACGTATACCACGTTGTCTTTTGCTGTCGTTCTTGTGCTTCTCGTTCAGAATGCGTGCGCGTCTGATTAACCGGAGTCCGCCAATCGCAATAGAATCAGGGACATATTTATATGTGCGTTCTGGCTTTGAGACCTACGCTGTGTCGCATTATTATTATTATTATTATTATTATTATTATTATTATTATTATTATTATTATTATTATTATTATTATTATTATTATTATTATTATTATTATGTAAACATAAACTTCATTTACATGAATTTGACTTGAGTGGGTCGAGTCAGAAGATGAGCTGACCCAGCCCGACTCAACCGCGTTTACATGCATCTTGCCAAGCGGTTTGGCCGAGTGAGCACGACTCTTGCAGGCGGGTTGACTCAAACTCACCTCGACGCACGCTCGGCTCCACCTGCTAGCATGAACCCGATGACCGGTTTCGAGCCCGACAAGTCGACTCGACCGGACTTTGTCGGGTTCATACAAACGTAGCCATAATCACCACACATACGCTCGCCGAAAAAGAAGCAGTCTAGCAGCTGTCTCCTGAAACGGACACCACGCTCACCAGCTTGAAAAGGAGGTGAAAAAAGAAAAGGAAATAAAGAAGAAAACAGAAAAAAAGGGAAAGGGAACAGGAAAGTAGACCACAACACAACGCACTTATCATGTCTCACGCATGAGCTAGAGAATCATACTAAATAAATAAAGAAAATGCATTAACAGAAAAAAAAATTGTCGCAGTTTCACCCGAAAGGCGAAGCACCAATTGCGATAGCAAATTAGTAGAGAGCTATACGGAGTAAGGATTGTAGTTTTATCAGCGGTATAAGCTTGGACATGCAGCAGCACCAGCAACGCACAGAACTGTTGTGGCCGACGTCGGCGTTTTGCCCGCGTTCGCACCGAACGCGCGCGGTGTTTTTATATAAATATGCATTTGGTGCCGCACCTAAACGTCGCCTCCCCTCCCTCCCTCCGTCCCTCCCGTCCCCCCACAACCTTTCGCGCGACGGAAAAAGTTGCGTTTGCTCTGTATATATGGAAAGGAGGAAAGAGACGCTTAATTCTGCAGCACTTCAGGGAGCACGGCGCAGAATGCGTTCGCTCCCCGTGAAAGCGAGCGTCCCTCGCCCCCTTTCACTCGCACATACAGCGTTCGGAGCGCGGCGACGAGGCGCTGAGCCGTGCTCCCTCAAGGGCTGCAGAAGATAGCGCCAACCTTTCCCTTTCCCTCAAGAACCACTTACTACGGCGACGATTTGGCGCTGAGCCGTGCTCCCTCAAGGGCTGTAGAAGATAGCGCCAACCTTTCCCTTTCCCTCAAGAACCACTTATCATCGGCGACGATTTCATCGCCGTTCACGTCATACGGAACCTCACGGCGACGCCGACGGCAGAAATCTGCTTTGGAGTGTCCATATAATTGCTATCGCAATAAAAATTGAGGGCCGTGCTGCACTGCGCATATTTTATACACAGCTAAGAATTTGTTTGGACACCACACGCACGTATAGAAAGCATGACT
This sequence comes from Dermacentor silvarum, assembly GCF_013339745.2. Taxonomy (NCBI): domain Eukaryota; kingdom Metazoa; phylum Arthropoda; class Arachnida; order Ixodida; family Ixodidae; genus Dermacentor; species Dermacentor silvarum. The sequence goes on from NC_051157.2 coordinate 16,755,478, forward strand.
AGCTGCTACTGCACATGGGCACACGTTTCAATGGCGATACGACGCCCATCTCAAGTGCAGAAGCCCACCGCTATGGGTTTCGGGACAACAAAGAGAAACACATAAAGGAGTGCCGACAATACATTTTTGACGTGTTGTTTATTTCTTGTTTGTGTTAAATGAAGGGCCATTTCCTGTAAATCCTTGCAAACTTTCTTGAAGGCGTCGAAGCACGATAAATAGTTTACGGGAATACTCTTTTTCCATGAGCTAGTTTTGGTTTCGGTATACGCAGGATGTAGATAAGTCACGATGTCATGATATTCATTGAATCGCTCCGCTCGAGGTTGGCTCGCCACACGAGAGAGCAGCCAAAAGACAAACCACGCAACACTCGAGTTGGGTATTTTTCATGAGCCATCTCGTCAGCTGTGATTGGCTCGCACGACGGCTACGGCTTTTCTGGTTGGTTCAAAACGCCGCCATAACAAATTCCCCACTATGGCGGAATTTGGCAATGCCCTACACTTCTTTTTGCTACGTAAAGCAAAAACAAAAAAATGTTCCGCTCTGTGTCGACGTCACGATAACGTCGATGGAGCTAGGGCAGTATTTCGAGACCATCTTTAGTATCAAATTAACACTACTTATAAGCGTTTCCCGAACCTTTATTCTTGCTATACGTGTAATCATTTTACGGGTGCGAAGCGTGCGGTAGAGATTCTGCACCTTCAAAACTCTATATGTCAAACTATACTCATTCAAGACAGCCGTAAAAAGAAGGCACGTGATAAAAAAGAATAATTATGAAAAAAGAAGTTCTACTAATTCTGAGTTCGTCATGTCGCCGCTGATGTGGATCTGCGATGTGCCGCACGGGGCTTATTGTATAGAGACGACTAATTAGTCTCGCGTAAAGTGCATGAACTGCACAGCGCGCAAAGTTTACATGTTTCCACATTTGTACCCTATCAGCGAAATGAATGTGCAATCCAAAGTGAGAAACTCTCGCTAACGTTTGACTTACTATCAAAGAAATCTCATATAACCAGTATGGCATATATCTGATAATATCGTATGATCACACGAGAACACATATAAATCATATGCGTTTGTATGAGATTATTGGATATCTGGCACATGTCTCGTATGATATTTTTTTGTAGGTATATAATCGTAGAAGATATTCCTTAATTATGAAGGCAACCGGACTGAGTGATACACGCACTGTGAGTTTCCTCTACGTCGGCGACATCAACACTGACTGTCTCTCCTTGTCCTAATATTTCTCTCTTTTTTCATTTAAGCCGTAGTGCCATCCCTAAGAAGCGTTAACTCTACTTCTCTCGTCCCCTTTTCCCTTTCCCCATTGCAGGGTAGCCAACCAGGCTCAGTCCTGCCTAATCCCCCTGCCTTGACAAACATAATTCAGAACTGATTGAAATTGTTAAAAGATAAATGTTCGTCAAATTATTTATTTGAGTAGAGGGGCATTTAAGTCGGCGTAGAGGTTTACTACTGTTGTGCATGCGACATATTCCCGCCTTCCAGCGTCAACGAATACTAGTGCGGCACGTCGTTCTGGTCTAACCTTGCATGGGGGAAATACGCTTCTGAGCGTGAAAACTTGTTATCAACTAAAAACTAAAGAAATATCCATAAATCAAGATAGACACATTAATACAAGTGAACATTTCTGCAGAACGCATGCAGTCTCCTAGCAAACCGTAGTCGACACGTTTCAGATGAAGCCCACTTAAAACACTTATCTACTGCCTGTGATCTGAATTATCTGAACTGAATTATCCCCCGGTGTAAATGCATTACGGGAGTCTTCCGAATCGTTACCCAAATCTCTACGTTAGTCCTGCAGTTATTCCTCAATAACGAGGAACGTAATTACATAAATCTCCCTTGCTGAAATAGTTATGCAATGTTCCCTTTCATGCCTCCCTCACGCCCTATGTGATCATCTCTTCACAGTACCTACAAAATTGGGCTTCGTTTACGGTTTATTTTTACTCTCTCCGGGCGTACAGTAGTGTCGCGTCGCAGCGACGGTTTTGCCACCACTTGAAACTCAATTAAAAAGACGTGTCCTGCTCCCTAGACTGGACCATATAAAGGAAGCAGGCGGGTGAGCCTTTAGGGCAGGTACCGTATTTATTCCAATGTAGGCCGATACTTTTGGTTTTTAGAAAGTCCGGAATTCGCGAATCGGCTAAGATTCGAGGATTCATGCAATTAACATCCTCTTGCGGTCACGATATGGTCGAATTAACGGAAGAAACTTTTCAACTGTGCCGCGAAGCAGATGACTCTTACGAAACTGCTGAAAGGCCGACACTCCGAAGGTGAAAAAAAAAAGACAAAGGTATTGGGTATATTTTTAGGGTACAAAGACAAGCGGGAATGCCCGTAATGACTCCGATTATACAGGCGAAAGCGAGCGATGTCGAAAACATGTGAGGCGTAGCTCAGAACAGGTTCAGATGCCCGTTTCTCTCTCAACATGTCGACAAACCGTAATAAAATGCATGTTCTTTTCGCAGTCTAACACCCTTGTTCTTTCGGCTTACATTCGAGGAAAGGTTTTAAATCGAAGCTTTCTTTTCCTCTTTCTCCCACCTTGTGGGTGCTGGTTGCTGCTGTCTTGCCGTTTATCCAACAACTTGAGCCACTGGGTATGCGGACACTCTTGGCCAATCCCTCCGACTGGGTGGGCGTCGAATAGACAAGAGGAATAAGAGGCAAGAAGTAAAGACGCCGGCAACGAAGAAGTGAGGAATATGTCGACAACAGAAGCAGCCGAGTGAGGTGAAAAAAGCTGAATGAACAAAACGGGTCCAAAGCGTGCACTGAGCGAGGATGTTGATGTTGATCATGAGTCCTTTTCAACACGACCGTTGTGCTACACATAAGTAAAGAAGGAGAAATGAAGTGAATACCTTTCAGTGCAGGATCAAAGTGAATACCTTTCAGCGAACACCAAAGAACGGGAAGCAAGGACTTCATGTTTCCATGCGAACCATGGCAAATCCCTCCTCGTGGGTACGTGTCATAAGTTGAAGGCGACAACAACAAGAAGCAACAAGAAAAAAAGGACATCAAAGAATGCTTCGCTTATCACCGAGTCCCACGTATATGTGTGGGATACATCGATTTCTTTTTTGTTTCTGACCGTCCCAATTTCGAGGGTCAGCCTATAGAATCGTGGCCGGCCTGGATTCTAGTTAATATGTTATTTCCCGTCTTTATGCGAGTATAGCCAGTCGTCATGTTCAAAACTCCATCGGGACAGTTTTGCGGTCCCTTGTGAGGTGAGGCGCGCAGCTACTTGTTCGGCTCGCAGAGCCGTTATGTACACGTCAGATGCAGAAGAGACGCAACGAGCGAGAAGAGAGAAAAAAAATACTCAACATTACAAGATCTTTGCTTGGTTTACTGCTGAAGGAAGGAACTTTTGTTGAGATTTTCTAGCGTCTGTATGCTATAGATTTACAAAACAGCGATCTCATGCACTTTATGTTTGGTTGCTTTTGAAAACGCACATTAAAAAAATAAAGTGACCATAAACAGCCACGGAGCTGTGTAATCAGCGTGCCTGAATGGTGTCGTGGGGATGCAGAACTCCTCTGCGCTGCGACCTTATTTTCAAGGCAGCGAAGAAAACGTTTCACAAAATAACAGCCTCTCATCGTCGCTTGCTGAACAGCCCATACGGTGCCATGCGCAGCGTTTATCTATTTGTTGACCGAAAAACAGGTTGTTGTTGTTTTTTCGCGCAGTATTTCAAGGCTAGAGTGCTAAAAAAGAAAAGAAAAAAAGAAGTAACACTCTTCGAGCTTCGGCGGCTGGGCAAGGTGTAAGCGCCCACGCAGGTTGATCTGGTCGAGACATTTTGAATGCTCCCGTACCTCGCTTCTTTTCCGGGGCGCAAGCATCACCGACGCGTTGAAGATGCTTCTTAGAGGACGTGGATGGGCACTGAGAGCAGGATTCGATGGAAAAAATCGTAGTTTGAAAAATCCAAATTCACAGTCGGCTGGCCTGTACAACAGTAAATGTGGAAAAACTGGATCACAGCGCTCTTGGTCTTGCTGCGAGGGAGCGCGAAGGAGCGCGTTACTCTAAGCAAAACAAAACGAAACCATATGACTGAAAATAAAATAAAGAAAGGGAAAAAAGAAGCGAGAGAAGCATCGAGATGCTGGGTCGAAGTACGCGTACATTCTCCTCGCACGAAGCAGCTCGTACAATTTTACTATTTTCTGGCACGATATTGCTTTATAGGAGGTTTTCCCCAACTTACTCAACGTCCGCATTGGGTAAAAGAGAAACCGGTGAGAAAGGGCTGTACGATTTAACCTGCAGCGTGATAGATAGACTAACGTTAAGAGACAGGAAGAGAGCGGTGTGGATCAGAGAACAAACTATGGCAGCCGATATTCTAGTTGACATTAAGCGGAAGAAATGGAGCTGGGCAGGCCATGTAATGCGTAAAATGGATAACCGGTGGACCATTAGGGTTACAGAATGGATGCCAAGAGAAGGGAAGCGCAGTCGAAGACGGCAGAAAACCAGATGGGATGATGAAGTTATGAAATTTGCTGGCGCAAGTTGGAATACGCTAGCGCAAGACAGGGATAATTGGAGATCGCAGGGAGAGGCCTTCGTCCTGCAGTGGACATAAAATATAGGCTGCTGCTGCTGCTGCTGCTGCTGCTGCTTGCTGCTGCTGCTTGCTGCTGCTGCTTGCTGCTGCTGCTTGCTGCTGCTGCTTGCTGCTGCTGCTTGCTGCTGCTGCTTGCTGCTGCTGCTTGCTGCTGCTGCTTGCTGCTGCTTGCTGCTGCTGCTTGCTGCTGCTGCTTGCTGCTGCTGCTTGCTGCTGCTGCTTGCTGCTGCTGCTTGCTGCTGCTGCTTGCTGCTGCTGCTTGCTGCTGCTGCTTGCTGCTGCTGCTTGCTGCTGCTGCTTGCTGCTGCTGCTGCTTGCTGCTGCTGCTTGCTGCTGCTGCTGCTTGCTGCTGCTGCTTGCTGCTGCTGCTGCTGCTGCTGCTGCTGCTGCTGCTGCTGCTGCTGCTGCTGCTGCTGCTGCTGCTGCTGCTGCTGCTGCTGCTGCTGCTGCTGCTAGCTGCTAGATAGATAGATAGATAGATAGATAGATAGATAGATAGATAGATAGATAGATAGATAGATAGATAGATAGATAGATAGATAGATAGATGAAGGGGGGGCACCTTTTCTATTTCGGCTTTAACATTGCTGATAGCCCTAACGGTTGCTCCAAATGAGTTCCTAGTATACGTACTTATCGCTTTAAAGCTCCGAAAGAGATGCGGCAGTTTAAACCACTCTTTCAAATGATTCAACTATTTCGAAAGCACTGTGAGAGCTTCACTACTCATTCGCGTGATGGAGAGGGACACTTGCGTGGCGCCTAGCGTGCCTGTATTTCCATTTTGCTGTTTGCCCATTCGCTTTTATGAGGGAAAGGAACTGATGGCCCGGGAGGGGCGTAGCTGCTGGTGGCGAGATTAAGGAAGGCCTTGGTGCACTTGTTGTCATGGTAAAGCAGAGTTGATGATCGCTACAGGATTATTTCGGAGACGACAGTAGTGATGTCAGGACATCTTGGATAGCGATGAAAATGATGATGATTACAAGGGACAATGCAGGGAGAGTGCCTTTGCAGAGACCGGTTCGCTTAGTGACGCCATCGAACCTGTACTGCACTGAGCAGGGGTACATTTCCCACCTCGTCACATCGCACACCAACGCAGCTCTGAAGCTTTGCAGAGGAACTCCAGTACACGGCATACAAGGCTAGTGCACCAAGATTACCTAAATCTGGGCAATTTCGTGCAACATCGAAAACTTAGTGAACTTGCTCGATTAGTTCTTGTCGCAGAGGCACAGAGGGAACTGTTCAGGGCCGGTATTTTGTAGCGATGCGTTATGCTTTATTCTATACTAGTCTTTTCATCCATCGCTCACGGCCGGCTGATCCCCTTGATAACGTGAGCGGACCGTCGTTCTGACCACTGACCAAGCGCGAAAAGCGCGAAAAGGCATTAGCATCGGAAAGGCATCGCTACAAAATACCGGCCCAGATCAGCGGTAGATTCCTCTTGTTGCGTCGCATCCTCCCTACAAATGTCGTATGTACCAGAAGACGCCCAACTCGGATGTTTTGTCCCTTCGTTATATCAAATAGCGATAAAGTAATGTAAAAATAAATATCTGTGTTTAGGTTTCTCGGCAGTTTCGTTCCTGCAAAAAAAAAATGAAACTAGAACAAACCACCAACAACAATCGAAATCAAAGCCGTCATGACTTTGCGCAAGGCAACGTCTGTCAGAGGGCGGCGCGCAAGCTCTGCAACCGTCGTCACCGCACAATCGTTTCGCGAGCATTACCGCCCAGGCGCAAAGACATCTCCAGCCACTTTCATTTCCCACCGAACGAAAAGCCCAAGAGTTTGCCCAAGCGAATATCGCGCCTCTATGGTATGCATACGCGCTTGCAGCGCAAATCAAATCAAACCAAGGGCGAAATACGGAGAATAAATGTCACCTATAGCTGCTTCACAGCTCTCGCGAGGCATTGAACTGCAGTATTACGGAGGGGGGTGGTTGGGGTGGGCAGCAGGAGAGTTGCATATCTCTCCCCTTGTAGAAAAAAAAAGAGAAAGAAAAAAAAGCATACGTTTGCTGATGCAGCACTTCAAACAATTCATCGAGGCGTAAAATGAGTGCCCCGCCTCCTCAAATCGCACCGGCTGCCCTCAGCTCACACCTTCGAGTGCGCACCGCTCTGTTTGTCTTTCTTTCCTTTATTTTTTTTTAATTTTTCATTCTACGCGCCAAAGACTTGGAGGCCATTCCATTTGCCCTTTCTGTCCTTTATCCTCGTTCCATCGCCATCGCTAATCGGACCGCCGTGGCTGCCTGCGCAACGTTTTGGGTGGCCTCTTTATTCCCGTTCCTCCCCTCCCGTCGCACTCACGGCGGAGACAAATTGGCGCGTGTGAATGCGACATGTTTTCATTTAACTTTTCTCTTCTCCCTTACTTCGTCTCGCTCTCTTTTTTCCACTTGGTTTCTTTCTTATTTTATTTATTTTATTTTGTTCGGGCTCAAATCTTCCACTCGTCCTTATGAAGAGTCAGTTACGTAGAAGGCGATCGGTAATGCACAATAGATGACACCCGCTTTCGAAATGAATGCGCCGTGAGGCAGTACAAAAAGAAGAGAGAGAGATGGTAAGATACAAGAAAGACTGGGCTGAAAGTGATAAAGCAAGCGTATCGGTGACCGCGTATATATGCATAGGCGCAGCCCTGGGTGCCCGTACGGCGAAAAAGAAAGTAAAAAAAAAACAACGCAGGAAGAAACGTCGCGGGACGCAGGAGTGTAATTCGGGGATAACAAGCAGGACGATTGCGATCCATCTTCGTGAAATACGCCTCGCTGGCTTCACGACCGATCCCCGCCCGCCTCGCATTTCTTTCCCCCTCTTTTTTCCTCTTATTCGACTTCCCCTTGTCTTCCTAGCATTTCCCCCGAAATGCGCCCCATCATACATTCAGCAGCTCGGACGCAACGTGCGCTCCCAAAACCCTCAGTGAATCCAGAAGCCTTCCATTGCTTTCTTTTTTCTCATGTTTCCTTGTGGTCTGCTTTCTTCATTGTCGCTCACACAGTTCATGTGCATTCCAGCGCATGTATGCAATACCGTAGCTCCAAGATCGCGACGGCGGCAATATTCCTGCGTGTTGCTCTTTTCGATTCCTGTTCTCTATGCAGTGTGAGGGATGCGACAAAAGGTGAAGAATAGCGAAGAGGAGGAGTAGGGCAAAGAAGAAACACACGCATTAAGCCAGGAGGATAGCAGGTATAGGCTGTAGCGTTCAGAATGGCGTTCGCGGAATTCCCCGCTCATCAGACATGGTTACGTAGGAGTCGATCGAGGCTTTACGTAAAGTTGTCTGTTCCCGTGTTAGTTGTCCATAGAGGCAGCGGCGATCGCATAAGCAATGCATAAAACTAAGGTACTTGCTGCACGTCACGTTGGCGCTGCAGAAGTGCGTAAATGAAAACCCTTATTGTTCTGGCAGCGAAAGCAACTTCGCATTACTCTAGAACAATAGAAGACAACACGCGCTGAAATGACGTTAGCGGTAAATACATATACGCATCCAGGTGCCCTTTCCACGCATTATTTCGACCCGTTCACAAGGTGCGCGGAGTGGCCTATTAACGTCATTGCCGGGAGATATCTGATTTGAAGCTTCTGCATAAGTTCTAATGACAGATATTGCTGTATTTATCGCTTCTCGGCTTTTAAATAAGGCACAGATTCGTCAATAAATCACGTGCTAAGAGCTTCTATAAACAAAAGCCTTTTATGCTAGGATTGTTCGTAAGAGAAAATTTCAGCCAGTACTAATGCGGGAGATATTATTTCAGCCAGCTAACGCGGCCGGCCAATGGGGAAGAAGAGCACTTACGACCAAAAAAGTTCTGTGAATTATGTCCCATGTTACTTGTCGCGTTAACCTCCTTACCTTTTCCTTTACCGCTTTCTCTACCCTGTGACGTTTACTCTCCATCAAGGCGACACTTGAGGTGTCAAGATACGAGCTTTAGGTCTAGCTTCCGCAATGAGGTTTAGTCGTTTCATCAAATACGCGTCAGTCTTGCTGCAATTTGCCACTTCACGGCCGATTGTTGTCCTTCACCACATTTACTACTGGTAACCAGACCACTTCAAGTGTTCGGTACGTCAACGCATCTGTAGCAACTGTAATTTTATACCAAACGAAGATGAGACATCCTGCTCATAGTTGTTGCAGAAGCGAAACCGAAGAACAGAGGATGACTGTCGGTTTTCTATAATCGCCTTGGCGTGTTCTCTGAGCAGATTAAAAAAGAAAAAAGAAAGAAATAAAGAAAGCAAAAAAGGGTGTTGGTAGAGAGAGAGAAGATCAAACATGGCATGAAAAAGTTGTGGCGAGATGCCTCACCGGAGGCACACGATTTTTAAAGTGAGACGGCATAGAAAAAGGAAATGGTTCATTAGATAAACGATGGGGAAGGCGGGCCTCGTGAGAACGCCCTTTCCTTTCTTCCTTGGCGGGACAAGGTGTGAAGATAAACGGCCTCCTAGAGGGCGTCCCAGTCGGCAGGGGTGCGTGGCGCGCTCTGGTGGCTTTCTTTTTCAAAGCGACGCACGTGCACGCGCCACCGAACTCCGCCGCCGCCGTTTGGGGCGCCCAGAAATTTGTCACCTACGGTGCCGCCCGGTCGTTAATCATCGGCGAACGGTCCTTGACGAGAGCGCAAACGAAACGTGCACCGCGGTTGTAAAAAAGCTCTCTCAACCACCCCGACACCCCTGATCCCCTCTCCACTCATAGCACTCCCTACTTGGTTTACTCTGACCTTCTTTCCCTTGCTCGTTCCCCCCTCTTCTCCGCCATCCTCTTCCTTTATTATTATTTTTTTCGATATTGCCCTTCTAAAGTTTGCTGGTTTCAATTCGTCGTTCCCGCCTGCCATTTTGCCGCGTCAGCGCGTCCTCTTCATCCGATGCCTCTCGTTTCGACGTTGATTGCCCACTCAAATTAGGTTTGCAGCAGCTTTATACATCGATTGTCTGAAACACATTTGGAGAAAATCAGCAATTAGTCTACGCATTTCCTACTCCCATCTAATTCAAACCACGGTCGGAATTATCGCTACATGTTAACGTCTGCGTATAGAGTGTGCTTTAAGATTTTTCTTTTCTTTTTTTTTATTTTTGTTATTACACCAAAATGCATGCACTTCAGTCCTGTGAGCTTCCGTGAACTAGTTATAGTGTGGAGAAATTCCTGGCTGTACGGTGTCGATGTCCAGCTTCGGTGTCTCTAACGAAATCGTGGAGGATCAACGCAGTGCGCATGTGTCAGTGACCCCGGCCTACAGCGTAGTTCTGCGTTGTCCCAGCTAGAGCTTATCTAAGTTCTGATTAAAGCAGCACGACGTCCAAAACACTCAACCACGAAGCTAAGCCTAGACCGGTTTCGTCCACTTTCTTACTCGTCCTATGCAACGCGCAGACGCAAGCAAAACGAGAAAGAAAGAAAGACAGAGGAAAAAGAGAGTGAGAAAAAAAGAGCAATAAATGCAGACAAGGTATGAATACGCGGCGCACACGATTTACAATTGCGATGTACGCCCAAGTGTCTGGATGGCGCAGCACACCACCTGGGCGGGCGAAACAATTCATTCGGCAACGGCCGCGGGAGAGAACACGTGGGGAAGCCGTGGCGTGTCGAATCGGATTGTGCGGCGCCGCTTTTTACGACGCCTCCTCCTCCATCCGATGCCGCTCTTTCGCTCGGAGCATTGGTCGCATACATGTTTTCTTTAGAAGCGTTTCGACGACCGTCTACATTGTGTAGTATATAGTGTTTATATTCTATGTATGTATGTATGTATGTATGTATGTATGTATGTATGTATGTATGTATGTATGTATGTATGTATGTATGTATGTATGTATGTATGTATGTATGTATGTATGTATGTGTGTGTGTGTGTGTGTGTGTGTGTGTGTGTGTATGTATGTATGTATGTATGTATGTATGTATGTATGTATGTATGTATGTATGTATGTATGTATGTATGTATGTATGTATGTATGTATGTATGTATGTATGCTTGCATGCATGCTGCAGTGGACATAAATATAGGCTGATGATGATGATGATGTATGTGTGTATGTATGTATATTCCTGCTTTATTGTATGATTTTATGCTCACAATCCAAGTACACTCGCACACGTCAGCCACACTGCCACTTTAAATATTCAAGCACACGATCTAATCAAGCTATTTTAGTCAATCTGAGGATTCTGTGCCATAGGTAAACTACGGCCTTAATGAAAAATTTCTCACTTGCAAATCGCTTCCAGATTGGCGTAGCGCGCTTACATTCGGGTCCTCCAAAAATATTATAACCGGGGGCCACGATGATACGAGATTTCTTTACCTTCTATAGTTTTGTAAAACTAAATGCCACAATTGCGTTATTGGAACCTTCAAAAGAATTTTTTCTGCTGTCTCCAGACCCTGAACGCGAAGAGATCATCATGGATCATGTACTGGTCCCTTTTAGGCGTTGTTATAACTTCAAATTAAGTCTAAACGCTCCGAGGACGGGATATGCTGGTGCTGAAAGCAAACTGGTGCGTTCGATTTCAGGCCGCGACGACAGATACCGGTGGGGCACACAAGCGACCACGCACTGAGAATTATAAATACACATAGACGAAACCCCCGCGGTCTAAGTCATAACTTACTCATCATGCCCCCGCTACACGGTGTATATCATGGAATAGACGAACGAACGAACGAACGAACGAACGAACGAACGAACGAACGAACGAACGAACGAACGAACGAACGAACGAACGAACGAACGAACGAATGAATGAATGAATGAATGAATGAATGAATGAATGAATGAATGAATGAATGAATGAATGAATGAATGAATGAATGAGGGGTTCTCGCGCGAAGGCAACACAAAAATTCTGAAGCCAGTTCTTATGAAAGAACCACACGAATCCAATGATGCAAGTAAATACCCTCCTACGCGCGGAGATCAGATCAAGATAAAGTCTTGCGTAAGAATACTTCTTTCACATTGCTCCACACAAAACAAATTAGATTTCGAAAGGTTCGCGGAACTATGGCGATACCATTTGCCATTACGAAAAAATTGACGTCATTTAATTGCTAAGAGATTGCAAAAAATAAAGAAAGAAATAATAATAATACAAAAAAGAAGTGTGAAAGCATTGCTCTTGATTTTATGAGTGAGCTCTAAACGTAAGGCAGCACAAATAGATGGCTTATAAGTACTAATTATTGTGGATCGGTAGGTATTGTGAAATAGTCTGCTGCGTGTGCCTCACTCTCTACGAACAGTAAGTCACTGGACTGTAGACGGCCACAGATTCAAAGTTTTGTGCAATAAAGTTTACATTTTTATTGCCGCACTGAGAAAGTAATTTCGAAAACAGTGGACTATAGCTAACTGTGTGGGCAAATGAGGAAGTAACCGTGGTTATTAGATGTATATTATTGTGCGCCTAATTGACGTAATCTTAGGTAGCAGTATTTTCTTAAGCCTACGATCCATCTAAAACGTTTGGGAATCTAAAAAATAGGCTTTTTCTTAAGCTATACGTGTACTGAACTTTCATTCTGCTAATTAGACGGGATATAAAGGTATACATGTGACTATAGCTGCCGATAGAACAAATATGAAATGGCAGCATTATTCCTGACGTTTTCTTTTTTTCAAGAAGCAGGAAAGAAGGAGAGGAAAAACAGAGGGAAAGATAGGGAGGTAAGCCACAGGGTAGACCGGCTGGGTAAGACGATTTCGTTCGCGCGATAACAGTAGCGATAGTGCGCTCCCAAGAAACTTCCGGTCACTGGCCTTGTCAGTCTACTGTGCCGGACCACAAAGCGCACTCCTGCTAATCTATATCACCGCCACTGCCTTCCTTGCTCGCTATATAGTTAACGGACTACGTCATTGAGCCAAACCGGAAGCCGTTCAGGGCGCATGTTTGTGAACAGCGAAAAAGTCTATACGCGGGCACGGCCGGTTTAGAGCGCGCGTCTCGCGCCAATCGCCAGATGCGCGCTCCATACCAGCTGTGGCTCGGGTAAGGTCATGGTCAAAGAAATTGAAGGTGACAGTATAGAGACGATCTAAATTAAGACAGAAATGAAGAGAAAAAAGTCGCAGTTTCGCCCGAAAGGCCAAGCATCGATTGCGATAGCAAATTAGTAGACAGCTATACGACAACTTTTGGACAGCTTTTGGCTGTGTAAACTTGTAAACATTCGCTTACTAACTAAATTAACAAGCATGGTGTCAGAGCGCACAGGCAAACACGAACACATCTCACTCGATGAGCGCGGACACTCGCTGTCAAAACGCTGACTTGAGGAAGCGCGGCAGTTGCAGCGAGCGAAGTGACCTTCGTGCTGTCTATCACTTCCACGCAAAATGAGCGGCGAGAACGCAACACGCACAAAGGTATGAGCCGCCTTGACTCTACCCTCAACGCAGATCGCTTTCAAGATATGGCGCGCGCGCGGCCGCGGGAATACGCAGTTGCTGCCGGAGTTACTGTACCGGAGTACAATGCCTGCCCCCTCTCCCTCCCCTCCACCGGAACCTACGGTCATACGAACCTACGAGCCCCCGGAACCTAGCGCGCGACGGAAGACGGCGCGCTTCCTTCCCGCTTTCCTGGCTGGCGCGCGCGAGATTGAGCCGCGATCGTCGGCTCCCCTTGCAGGCTTTCACTGGCACATGCAGCATACGGAGCGCGGCGACGGTGTTAACGCCCTTAGCGACTTTAGCGACGTTATCGCGACCGTCTGCTCGAGGCACTTTGCGTGCATTCGCGGGCTTCTTTCACGCTCGCAAAAGCACTTTTATGTAGCAAGAATTGAGCAACAGAAAGCTGTATCGGTAGTTTTTCATGTTGCTTTACAATTTTCTTGTTGACAGTTTTAATGTAAACATAATATTGGAGGAGTTGAATAATTAATTAAGACTAATTATGTAATTAGGCGGAATGCAAAAAAATAATCTGAGTATCTCCAAGTGACGGCAAACATTACCTTGGTTCTGTCAAGCTACGCGGCATTTGCGTACTTTGAAATCTTGGTGCATGATAGTTGGGACACCCTGTATAGTAGCCGGATGCGATTGCCGCGCATTGTGGAATTTGTACTCCTTCACAGTTACGATCAAAAGATAACACAATCTCTCTTCACATGCTTTCGCGAGCGCATGTGTGCAAGCGTGCGTGAGTACTGGCTCTTTCGGTGCAGACTAACAAGGTTGACTACCACTGTCTGCGTGTCATCAGCTACACCAAGTAAGTATTCACACATAAGGAAGGTTCTGAGACATAAGATCGACGGATACCACGCATATGTGTTTAATCGGTGATAAGTGAAGCTTTCTGTGATGTTTACTGAAATGTATGGTATGGAATGCCTTCTTTGATGACTCCTGACTTCCTTTCTTCTTCGTTACTTCTGTGTAGCTCAACGCTCCTCGCTCAATGCACGCTTTGGTCCCATTTTGTTCCCTTCACTTGCTGGATTGCTTGCTTGTTCCTCATTCCAATGGCGCTTATCCACTACGGGGAGAGGGTCAAGAAGCCGGCGGTGAAAGGGAAAGGGGGAGGAGAAAAAGCTTAGAAGAGAAAGTTCGGCTGCCTCTGATGCCAACTTCTTCATTTCTGTGCAACCGACTCTCTCAATATTTTGTTGCCGACTCCTTCACTTTTCGCTGCTTATACTGCTTGCAAGTTTATTCGGGCACCTATACCCAGTGACACACCGAATGACCCAAGTTGTTCGTATACTCGGCAAGACAGCAGCAACCAGTATTGCCATTAGCCAGCACCCTCAAAGTTGGGTGAGATGTAAGAAAAAAAAAAACATCACTTTAAAGGGCTCACATATGCGACGCAGAAAAGCATATAGCGACGGAGGAGTCTACACCACTCACCATAAAAGGTTCCCTGACCTCCACAGATGTCGACCTGCAAGCGCACGAGCAAATAGGCAGTTTCCGTCGAGGCACCTCGCTGTCGAAACTGCGTTCAGCGGCGCTCACATCCTAGTATTTTGTTTAACCCAACGAGTTCTGCCGAAATTCGTAAGGTGTGAAGATACAATAAAGAAAACATTCTTCGTTAGGGCCTTCCTGCATATCCGTGCTATATAGGTACCCTGGAGTCGATGGCAGGTTTTTGTTTCATGACAATTTGTTTGCGCGGCAGCTGGCAAGCTGCATCGCCCGTAGCCGCCATTTGTGCCGCATCATTGATTGCGATGGCCACTACTTGGCGCACGTCGTACATGTAGATAACCTACCTGGCCATTCGAGCGCGTGTTTAGACCGAAATTACGCGGCCATTTCCCCATCCGATGCAGTTGCAGCGGCTGCTGTACTTAAATAGTAATAATGACGATGATGATTATGATTATTATCAGCTACGAAAACTACCACTTCGGGCGATAGACCAAAAATCAGGCCACATAGGGAAACGAGGAATAGACAAGTAATAAAAAAGAACAAAAAATGGCATGAGTAAAGGAACAATGTTGTGAAGTCAGACTAACTAGATCTACTCTCAGAGTTATTAGAAAAAAAATAGAAAATAAGCCTCTTCACTAAAGCATTCATTCTTATGCCTACGTGCTCCACATATCAAAGCCTTCGACATTTTTTCTTTCATCTGTATTGCAATTGAAGGGTTTTTCGTGCCGCTTTGCTGCACTTCTTGACGTAAAAAAAAAGATTTAGTAATGTTATCTGCGCTAATCTGAGATTACTGAGGCAGGCATAACAGGTGGCAAATTCTGCGCTATTGAGATATAATTGAGCAAATGCCGGAGTCCCGCTACTTACTCAGCGGATAGACTTAGAAACTGCCATGGAAAATTGGCATGGGTGCTTTTAATATATTGTTCTCTTGTCTCTTGTCACACAGTTGCCGGTTTGCTAAGAAAAAAAAAGTGAGGGTGGGGAACAGGACGATGACTTTCCTCTTCAGACAACGAAGCACTGAAGGATAAAAAACGCAGTGTCAGCACTTTCTCAAACTTCGCGCTGTCCAAACAGTGCAATTGAATTACACCGTCTGAAGAATGAGCACGTTTTTCGACCTTTATTGCTCTGCTTCGGTTGCCGCCGTGCTTTGCAATGTGCGTGCCATGCCATCTTATTAAGTTATCGCTCGTAGCCTGACATGTCAGCCAGTCACGCTAATATTTGTTATGTCTGCAGAATAATTTCTCATCCATTGCACCGGCGTTGACCTCTCACTTTTTTGTAACAATAGAAGAAAAATAAAGTCTACTGAACTAGTTTTGTAGGGAGACCAAAGAACAACGCTGAATCTATTTAGATTATAGTAGACTTCCAAAACTCTATTTTTATTCAGTTTCTGAAAAGCAATTGATTACAAGCGGAGAAAATCAAAACTAAACTTCTTTCTCTCTGAATTTAATAATTTTTTTAGGTTTTTCAATTTCGCGTCGAAACCTCATCGCTGGTGCGTGCCTAGGTGGAACGTCACGGATTTCAAAGTATGTTCTTTTTTTATTTGCGTGGTTTTGATGCATGAAAAGTTCTCTAAACTAGCTGGCTTAAGTCTAGCTTCAGTTCCGTTAGAACGCAGTGTGTAGTGCTTCCTTAATTTACTTATAAAGAATTAGACATAGGCCGAATGAACCAATAGCTATGGCATCATGGCAAGGTGACGCCGGAACTGTCGGCCGTCTTTCGTTATCGAGTTATTTGTGTCTTATTAAGCCTCCTTTAACATTAACAGTGGTCGCATTGCTGTGGCAGAAGTTTGGTTCACAAATGAGGCTTCATTTAATAGTCCTCTTTAGTGTCTTTTTAAACGGCAATCTGTAGCGCGATAGAAAACAGCGATGATGGAGAACGGTGAAAATGACAACAAAGGGACTGCTGTGACTTTTCGGACACAACGGTGATAAGGATGATAACAAAACTGACATTATTTGCGACAGGCTCCAAGAGGAGGAGGAGGAGAAAAAAGAGAGGCAAGGACGGGGAGGTTTGCAAGTGTAAATACCGGTTGGCTACCTCGCGCTAGGAAAAGGGGTAGTAAAATGGGATAGAAGGAAAGAAGGGATAAAATAAAAAAAGAAAGAAATTGAGCACGTGATGCAACGCGCTGCAACTCTGAAAGTCGGTCTCCCAATCCCGAAGTCCTTAAGGATCGGAGCAAGGCATGCTGAACCCGGGCCGGGCCAGTGTCCTAGGACTCTATAAAAAACTGTTAAAATGAAATGAGATCTACAGTGTTCAAAAGCACACAGACGCATGTACAGGTCGTCAGGGGGGAAGTGTCAGCTTCAGAGCCACACCGTTCCGAATGCGCTGCAGCGTAAGCGCCATCATGCACATATACACGTGAAAGGCAAACTTTCAGCACTATAAAGCAGCCGCAACGTGCATACAACATGCGCAAGTCTTGCACGCACCAGTTTATGAAACGTAGTTTAATAGATTGTCGGCATTGCACTCTAACAAGATTGTGCGGATGCGTTTACGTGCAAGCAAACTTACATCTGTTTTAATGCGTTCGCATTTAGGAACGTCCAAGTGGAAAAAAAGTATATGTGTGGGAAGTGTAGGAAGCCGGTCACGTGGTAGTTGTTGCACCACACACACACACACACACACACACACACACACATATATATATATATATATATATATATATATATATATATATATATATATATATATATATATAGTGTAACTGACTGTGGTCTGCTCCGGACCACCATCGGTGTCACTTCGTTCCTCGATGGCTGGACGTGTGCTGAGTGAGCTCCTGAACAACACTTTGCAAATCTGGTGAACGTGGCCTAATTCATGTATCCGGGACCTCAAGGAGGTGTGACGTAATACTAATGCATTTTTGTCGCATTTACCGCTTAATCGCCACTGAATTTTAAATTTATTTTCATTATGTACTGTTTTATTCCCCATGAGTTTCTTCCAGAGAATACTTCCCCGCACCTACAATAAGTCCATCCACAACAAGCAGATGAAAGTAGATGCAGAGACCCAATGTTCACAAAGGCAAAAGTAAAATCAAAATAAACGCGACAATGCCATTCAGGGATTTAAGGAGATGAAGGAGAAAAGACTGCGAACGGCGGCTGAAGAAGGCAAGCCTGTTGGCTACGCCTCATTTCCTCACGTCGCTCGGGCGAAACATCACCTTTGCTTTTATTTATATTTTCCTTTTTGAGAGCACGCATGGACGCGTCTACATTGGGAGTCCTGTCGTGGGGGGTCGCCTCCGCAGATCCATCTAGGTTTCTTGTTTGCTCTCTCGCACCGGGGCTCAACGGGTTTATTGTGACGATTGAATTGGACGCGTTGTTGGGGCCGCGGGCTGCTTTTCGGGTGCGCCGTTTGTTATTGGCTAGATATAAGTCTCTGCAGTCTATGCGTGAGGTGCCAGAGAGAAGGGTGTTTAAGGGGTTGGAATTGCCTGGTTGTATTAGAGCCTGTGGCTTTTGCCCCGTGCAACGCAGCGAATAACAAAACATACACTTAGAGAGAAGGACCATTGTTGTCGGCAGGCGTTGTTGTTTTAGATGGAGCCACACCGGCGCACTCTGCAAAGCATACGAACCGCGATATCCCCAGCGGGTCTTAAGCCGAGCCACCTGGCCACGGTGTATGAGCTCCATACGTGCGAGTACCTTTTGTGCTTGTGTGATTGCGTAACGTGCGGCAGTGTTTGTCTGCTATTACTCATATTCCTTTGTTTGTATGTAATTTTCTTCTCAGAACGAATTCGTAAAGCGCAAAGGTGAGCAACCCCGCGACCCTTCGCGGGGTTTTCAGAACGTCCTCCTCTATCACCCTTTTTCGGTTTTATTTACTTTTCTGTTGAGAAATGACGCCTTGCCCGCGGTCGTCCTATCAGCAGTGGGCAGACATATAAAGGCTTAAAGCGACCTGATAAAGCTCGGGGAGCTCAATCAAGTGTTGAGACAGAGAACTCTTTGGCCAGTCGCCTCGACGAGACCCTGCAAAGGTTGTTTTATAGTCTGATGAACTCAAGCAGCCAGGGAGCGCCGTCTCCACTGGTCTGTTCTATGCAGTTCTTGACTGGATAGTGATCTGCGCTTTTATTTAGTCGTTTCCCTTCCTGTACTGTTCGAGGTAGACAGTGTACAAGGTTCTTTAGACTCGCTGACCAGCGATTACTTTTATTGCTGCCGTCGTCGCCATTGTTGTCGTGGTTGTAGTTATTGTTGTTACGACTAAATAAGACGTTGGCACCTAGAGGGGGTGCTGTCTACTCTCTATTTGTCCCATGAGAAAAGTAGATATATTTTGCAAATCACCGGAGATCGCGAAAAACAGAAGAAACACATTAAAAAATCTCATAAATACATGTACAAAACACACAATGTCGCAAGAGAGACAAATTGACGTGTATTTGAAATTCAAAACGAAACTGAAATGCAACATGCAAGATTATTTCTCAGCGGACAAAAACATTATATTCCTTTCCTGTTATAACATATCGATTGGCAATTAACCTGGGCTCCAAAATCTCATATCTCATTTAATGCAACTGTCCAGTGGCCTATTTGTACTCTTTGGCCTCCGATAAAACCTCATCAGTTCGAATAATATTCAATTACCTGACTCTTAATGTTTGCGATACTCTAGAAGATGTTCTACTTCCTCAGCTGCACTGCCACATTCGCAGGGAAGGTTTTCAGCATGGTCAATGAGGTATATTATACAGTGTTTTGCGAAGGCAGTGCTCAGTCGTAAACAAGCAATAAGTATTTCTAGACTCTTGTTGACTCTCGCAAAATAAAATGTAACGACGGCATCAATGTAGTAAAGAATCAGGGGCCCAAAATCACAAAGCTCCTCTTTCGTAAGTGATCTTTGTCATTGGCCGGCTCCCTTCGCTACTAGTATGTCTAGCGACAGGTCTGTCTGAATTTTCTCTTACGAACATTTCTAGCGTACGAGGTTTTTGTGAAGACGGGCCTGAATTCTCAAGCAACTTCCGGGTCGCCAGGTTTTCATTGCACTGAACTTCTTTTTGGTAGAATCCCATTTTGCGGCTTCAGAACTGCATCACAACAGTGCGTTCGCAGTAGAGGCGTAGCGTCAGAGATGTTTTCTTAGAGGTGCAGTTCCTTTTGGTAGAGTTTGCCTCAGTCGCTTCTTTTTAAGTGTTTATTATTTTTTTTCTTTTTATAAGAAAGCGCGCCTGGTTATACCACTTCTGGCTTCTTTCTGCATGCTCCGAAATTTGAAAGGTTCTTCCATTTAACAACGTCACGTGACCGAAGATATTGCCACAGGATTTACGCTTCTGACGCATTTGTAAGTGCGATCTCTTGGTCTAACGGTTATTGATAACTTTTGTGCCGCGAACGCTGTATGCCACTTGACAAGACGGGCTCGTCGTATCAGATTGGTAGTTTCGATGCGGGTAGTACCTGCCGATATCATCGCGATTTTCACTTGTTCATCGAGTGTACGCTAATATACGTAAGAAAACGAAGAAAGAGTGGTCAACTTCATGCATGCAGCGTCAATTACATGTCTGCCTCCGGCAGTCCTGCTCTGAGTACGCACGTGTACATAAAGCTGAAGCAAGCGGGTAGAGAGAGAATGAGCTGTTAGGCAGTCCGACTTCAGCCCTTGCAAGAATTAATTTCATTTATTCGTTCATTCATTCTAATTAAATATTCACAGTACGTGACCAGCTTAAGACCCTTCTATAGCTTGACACGATTCAAAGTTTCGTTGAAGAATTTTCAGATAACCTCAGATGATTGGCCCTGGTAATTGTTTGTGCTTCAAGCAGGTACTTTCTTTTTTTCACACTTATTTTTGTTTAACAAAACAGACTTGTGGGCTAGTTGGTATTGCATGTTAATAGTTTTTTTTAGCGCAAAGAAACGCACAACACGAGAGAAGGCACACAGGATACATCGCTACTAACAATTGATGATTTATTGCACTTGGTTACAGTATATATATATATATATATATATATATATATAGCACCGTACAATAAAAGATGTAAAACGAGTGTAACGTCACCACAGCATCACTGATCGCTTAACAGCACAACAAGCCACCGCTACCGCGACAAGAACAGCATCTCCTTTTCTTTCTAACAATGAGGCAGATGGGCAGCTCACGCAATCTTTGTTTCTGTTCACTTCAATCGCGTATAAAATTCCCTTGTCACTTGATCAGAATGTCTGTCCATCGCTGTTGTCTTTTTTTTTAAGCTAAGGTTTGCAGCCACAGCGCATGTAGTGCGTGGCAAGATGACGCGGTTACTGCCAGTTTGTCAACATTGTTTTAGCGCTCTCGTAGGCGATCGTTAAGACATCTGCCAGTTTGTCCCAATATTCGTTCCCGCATGACAATATGACAACAGTACTGTCATGCGGGAACAACATGGGGCAACAAATAGATCGCGATGATTTGTATCACAATCATTGCGTTTCTGCTTGGGATTATTAACTTTCGCGCACAAGCTAGAAAGTTTTTGCGGGGCGGAAAAAAAACAACGTGCACTCCGAAGCGCTGTGTCCTGTGTGCCTTCTCTCGTGTCGTGTGTTTCCTTGCGGTAAAAACTATTAACATTATTTTTGTTTGTTTTTGCTTTTTTATTACATTTTGTTGCACTTTTTGCGCTGCTTCGGACTTTTGACGCCACTTGATTTTTTTAAACGTTGTTTCCACACTTATTATGGAAAATCAGTTCCGTGGCAGCACGCAAAGGGAAGGAATGTTCATGAAGGGACCAAAATTGCCATCCACCCAAGTGATGGCACGATGCTACAAAGCTGCAATCCGGACCAGGACAATTTTTTCTTCATCTGCGAAGCTTTCTGTCTGAGAAACCCGTACGGGCTTTCTTTGTAGCTTCGTGTTAGAGTCGAGTGGAAGACCATACGCCCCCTATAGTTCCCTCGCCCCCCCCCCCCCCCTGCCCCGGCCCCCGGCCCCCTCACCTCACTTTCATTCCATTTCATTCCATTCTTCTTCAAAATATCTACACTTTTCGTAACTGTACCATTGCTTTTTATATTGAAGGTGTATTGCAGCAGTGTTTTTTAATTATACTTTATCTGGAATACGCTTGTGTCGTGCTCTCCCTGTTGTTTGTTCATTCTGTTTATGTTCTGCTCTGTTGCTGACCTAACGTAATCAGTTTTCTTGGTACATTTTTTAACAATATGAACTCCAAGGAAAGGCTGGCGCCTGTATTGGCGTCGGCAACTACTCTCCGCAGAGCAAGCAAAACTAAGCGCACGAAAATCACCGAAAAACACTGCAGCCAGTCATATATCACAAAAATATGCGAAGTTCCGCTCGAGGAAAGGAAGGCACAGAAGAAAGTAAGACAAAAGTAAGAGACGCCCACAGTTCCGAGGACACACACAGGGGTTGGAAATTTTGCAGACGAGATGACTAACGTATCAACACATAGCTACATCAGAGGACACATAACTTCGTAACACACCCGCCGTTGTAGCCTAGTGGCTACGGCGTTGTGCTACTGAGCTCGAGGTCGTGGGGTTGATCCCGGCGGCGGCTGCTGCATTTCAATAAGGGCGAAATGCAAAAAAAAAAAATAATAATAATAAAATGCTTCTGCACTTGTACTTAGGTACCCGTTAAAGAACCCCAGGGGGTCAAATTAATTCGGAGTCCACTACTAAGGCGTGCTTCATAATATGATCGCGATTGTGGCAAGTCAAACCCCAGGACTCAGTTCTATAACTGCATATAACAAATTCATACTTGAACAACACATATACAACCTGTGGCATTCAAAGAACATTGTAATAGTGAGCTAAGACCCGAAAATTTAGTATAAGACAATTTTTTTTCGAAATTGATTCGTTTTTAAAGTCACGAATACTCTTTTCTGTATCCCGCTTTCATTGGCCAATTATTTTTTTCATGGTTAACAGTCGAAGGTCTAGCATCATTAATTCAGACTTTACTCTTCGCTTCGAAGTATCGTGTCGTGGGCACTTCTCACCGACGGGCCCCTTTCTCAGTATACTACTGCTGTGGGACCCTCGACCATGTACACGTGCTTTACATATATATATATATATATATATATATATATATATATATATATATATATATATATATTACGAGGGAAATCTCATCATCTTCCTCATCTCTCAACAAGACCAAGACCCCGCGGATATGTTGGCAAGAAATGCTAATAAACACTCCTGGCGGACGACCTCACGACGTCGAACGTCAGCAGGTCGCCCAAGAGCAGCACGCCGAGCCGTATAAGCGTCGGCCATGATGAATGGACAGCAAGCCTCGCCACTGCGCATTGATCACTGGGCGATATAACTCGAGGAAACAAGACGTTTCTCTGTACTTGTATGCTTCCAGGGATGAAATCGATCACCGGTGGTTCGACCGCACAAACGAGCCACCGGTGTTTCATTGAATACGGATATCGATTGCCGATATAGCTGCCCACAGTACCGGCGGCATAAATGCCGGCGGCTATGCTACGCAGTGTAGAGGGTGGGTACACGCGTGTACGGGCCTACCGCGTATACCCCGAGCCACCACGTGCGCTTTCGACCGCGGCCGCAAATTTCCTCCGTTTACTCAGAAGCCGTGATCACGGTACGCGCCTTGAGGGGCTGTTCTGCGAGTGGACAATTTGGTCGGCAGAACTCGACGCGCAAACTCCGCATACGTCTGGGACTGATTGCTCCAGAGAGCTGCGCGCTCCCGTACAGGGAGGCTTTAATGGAGACGTTTATGACGCGGGTGTCAGCGCTTGGCTATTGCAGCTGAGCCCGACATCGCGTAAGCATGTTCACGTCCGCACGCGTCACACAACAGTCGGACTCTGTCAACAGGGACCTCTGCTGTAGGTCACCGTGCCTTTATCCGCTTGCAGTATGGATTTGAGTGCAGCATTGCGGCCTGTCGCGAGCTCTTGGGGATTATGTCGACCGCAGGAGTCGGCACCTCGTCTTCCTTGGAAGAGAAGAAGCATCATCGATGAAATTTGGGAGAGTTGGTATAAATAAATGATAGCGCGAAAGGCGAACACATATACGAGGGAGTGACGCCACCAGAAGGTTAAAGTTTTATTCGAAAAAAGAACAAACAAAATCACGTACTATACATGCAGGCAGTACTAACTGCATATTTATTTAATTGGAGTGAGAGACAATGGCGAGAGAAAGAGAACGTCCGACGCCTCTGTCGGAATCATGAAAAATCGAAGCTTTCGAGGCGTGTCACCAGCAATCAGATTTATACTTCCACACTGCCCGTAAACACATCCATCTGTACACCTTATACTTGGTGTGATTAGTGGGTTGGTGATTGAGTGTATTGAGTCTGTCTTCTTAATTTGCGCGATGGATGCGTTGTGTGCGTTGTTTGCACTGCGCTCAGGAGACGCCAGACAACCATCGCCAAGCAAACCGTTAGAGTATCTAAAAAAAAAAAAAAAAGCTTCACTTGAACGAGAAAATATGAGAAAGAGACAGGGAGAGTGGCTATTGCGAGGTTCGGCTGGCTATCGTGTACTGGGGCGTAGAGATTGAAACATCGATACATAAGACACGTGATTAAAGAACGGAACTGGTATGAACGACACACATATTAAGTGGTTTCGACAGCTGCAATTCGATGCGGAGGACTGTCCTCCTGCATTATGCGTGTTGTTTTCATGCATGAGCTCGGAAAGAGGGCAGGAAATAGTAAACGCGTAGTACTTCCCCACATTTGCAGACTATTCATTTCCCTGAAATGTGCATCTGACCATAAATGTTTTTGAAACGTATAATGGCGGTTTGGTTGCGCTAAAAATTGAGGTTACGCTCAAAGTTCTTACAAAGGGCGCACGAAGCACAGACCTCTGGCTGCGTTATAGGGATGCGTTTTTCACCTCCATCATTTGTACAGTGTTGGCGAGGATGCCAAGCTTTCTGTTTTCTTATTCGAGACAAGCTTTCATTGCCTATACAAAGAAAGCTTCGCTTCGATAGCTCCACTCAGCTCTAGAAATGAGAAAATGTGCGCCTCTACAAATGTTGGTGTGTTCAGGATGCATAATGCATGTCTCCTTTAAAAAGACATGAGAAGGAAAGGTCGAATCTCGAAGCGGGCATCACTTAGTGTTTACAGCGATCGCCTCGTGCGACAACCCTCTGGTCCGTTGAACAGTGCTCGATGTGCTCACCCATCACCTCGCTGTGGCACACACTTTAACATCGCACCGAACGGTGCGAGCCGTTGGTGATGCGGCGTTTGTTACGAAGTTCGGTGTACCTATATGTTGCGGTTGGTCTGCAGCGACGCCGCTGCACGGGACAGCTGACGGACTGCCTCTTGCTCGCTCGCAGCCCCCACTGCAGTCATGCAACGTCCCGAAAATATGGGTCGAGTGGCCTCGCGCGGGAAAGAGCCGGCGCTCGGGTTGACTCGCGAAGGGTGAGCAGAGAGGCGGCTGCTGCTGCCAGTCCTGCTCGTGACTGCGCGCGATGCCCTCCCGCCGACTGAAAGCGGCCGCCGCATGCCGCCGTAGGTGACGATCACTCCCTCCCTCCCGCTTCGTCGATTACGCCGAGCTGACGCGGACTGCTGGGCGGTGCACGACCGCCGCGCGAAGACAAATATTTGCCAGCTAGGTGGCCGGCATTCGCACCACTTTCGACCGACCCGGAGAAAGACAGCTAAAATGAGAGAGAAAGAGAGAAAGAAAGGCAACGGAAAAGAAACGCAAAGATAGAGGAAGTGGCCGAAGAGGAAGCGAGCGATGCCTTCTGGGTTGACAAAGAGCCGCGACCCGTCCTCCCACGACTCCTCTTCGGGGCACTCGACCTGGTTTTCTGCGTGGGCCGTTGTGTGACGACGTATACATAGTACACTAGTTGCGTGTGTGCTTCTTCGTCTGGCGACTACTGCTGCTGCTGCTCTTTGGCGCCTCGCTGTTGTCGTTCCTTAACTAAGGCCCCGAGGAAAAGAGACGCGCCGCTTGCTGCTGTCGTCCTCTTGTTTTTGTTTGTCGTCTCCCTCGTCGTTGTATTTGCTCACCTTGTATTCGCTTCAATTTTTCTTCTTGTTGTTCATATTGCAGCTGGCATATCTTCTTCTTGTACTACTGAGTGCTATTCTTGCTCTTTGGTGGAGCGCGCCCGGCCTGGTGTATAACTTTTTGGCCGCATCGTGTTTGTGACAAAACCTTATCTCCGATTAATGTTTGCTTGATAACGCCATTCGTTTGTTATCGCGTTTGACGT
The DNA here is from genome assembly GCF_013339745.2 of Dermacentor silvarum. NCBI lineage: Eukaryota > Metazoa > Arthropoda > Arachnida > Ixodida > Ixodidae > Dermacentor > Dermacentor silvarum. The sequence goes on from NC_051157.2 coordinate 16,781,409, forward strand.
CATTTTTTATGCGATGGCAGCGCCGCCTCACCGTTATGAGAACGGGCACACAAAACAAGGTATTTATTATAGCGGATGACGACGACGTTGTGCACTGGAATAAGAAGGTTCTTTTTGGTTTGTTTTGTTTCAAAGAAATCTTATTCGGATATTTTATTGTTGCTCATTCAGACGGACTGTAAAAGTTGAAAAGATATCTCTACTCTACTTGCCTTCCAGTTGTATATATGTATATATGCCACTATGTCCTACGGCATAAACTGAATGAAAAGAGAGGGCCGTCTCCTGGATAAATAAAGTCCAGGAGCGGCCGCAGCAGAGGACCGAGTCCAGCGTCTATGGTCAGCTGGTTTACCTGGATGGTCGACCCAGGCTACATTTATGAAATCCACCCGAAACTTGATCAATCCTCCTGAATGAATGGTTATGAATGGGTAGGCGCCACTGCCCTAAACCTTATCATGACCATTATGATCATGATGATGATCGTCATCAACTGCATTATTCTTATCATCATCATCATAACTATCACTGGGACAGCTTTCGGCAATGAAGCTTGGCGACGGCCCCGATGTGGTCGCGTTATATTTTGCTGCAAAACTTGAAGAATTCCGCTCAATTTACTGATAACATCCCTGAATTACATCAGACTGACAAAATGTGAGCTAGAACGAACAGAAGCTGTCCAACGTGACCGAACGGCCAAGTGAATGAATGAATGAATTGGAGGGTAATGCCCATCCGCCTTACCCTCTCTTCCCTTTAAAAGAACCGAACCTATATATATATTGTGCCGAGGAGAGCACATGTCGCCTTGAAAAAGACAAGTCCACTTGTCGAAACGTTGGCTCCTGCTTTCACCTTGTACTCGTGTTGCTCATCGCCTTGATTTTCAATCTCCCGCATTCCCTGTCTTTTCCTTCTAATGGGAGGTGCGATAACTATAATCATGCACCTAAGTGAGTTCTTCAAACTACAATTACCACAGATCTGTCACCCGCATGCAGAGGTGGCGCAGTGGCTATGGCACTGCACTGCTGAGCACGAGGTCGCGGTTTCGATTTCTGACCGCGGCGGCCAATAATAAATAAATAAATAAATAAATAAATAAATAAATAAATAAATAAATAAATAAATAAATAAATAAATAAATAAATAAATAAATAATAAGAAGTAGAATCTCGTGTACCGTATTTTAGTTGCACGTTAGACTACAGCAGGTGGTAAAAATTAATCCGGAGCCCTCCAGCACCGCGTTCCTCATAACCCACTGTGCAAGTTCGGGATGCTAAACCCCATAATTGAATTTTAAGTTTAGTTTAGCCACAAAGCCATGATTTGTCATCCATCTTCTGCTCAACTGCAGCATCATAAACAAAAATCAATTTAAGGGCACTCCACCGCCGTATGGCTATTATTCGTTTTACATTCTGGAAGGAGACCAACCAATGACATAGAATACTCTTCCAAATTGAAAAGAACAGTATCAAGACGGCTCAATGAGAATACCACGTTATTTTGATCAGTTGTCGGCTGCTAAGCTCTCGTACTGCGGGACGCCTGCTGATGAAAGGATGTCCGACATCCGCTGTCATGGCCGAGAGTGGCGTTCGCTAACATTCTCAGGGCTATAAATCTAGTACACATACATAAGCAGGTGGTCAAGGAAGCGGACCCAAGAAAGCGGACGCAAGGACGGCCGCCGCGCTATCTCAGTGGTAGTTCATCGCATCCGTCGTGCGAAGGTTGTGTTTTCGGCTCCCGCCGGTGGCAAGCTGTTAATTTCCCCCATGAATTCAATGGCTTGCTTCATTGTCTGTTGGCTTTCATCATCAGCCTATATTTATGTCCACTGCAGGGTGAAGGCCTCTACCTGCGATTTCCAATTACCCCCGTCTTGCGCTAGCTGATTGCAACTTGCGCCTGCAAATTTTCTAACTTCATCACCCCCCTCCCCCCTAGTTTTCTGCCGTCCTCGACTGCTCTTCCCTTCTCTTGGTACCCATTCTGTAACTCTTAGGGAGCATTCACACTTGGGACTAGACGACGTCCCGCGGCCGATTGCGACTGGCGACCAGAAAGCTACTCAAGACGAACGATGTTCACATCGACAAATGCGAATGACGAGTCGCTAAACCGAAATGTCTTGCGATATGCCGTTCACGTCTGCTTGGAATGTCACCGTCGCCGTAGCCGTAGCCGTGAGGTTCCGTATAAAATCCAACGGCGATAAAATCGTCGTAGCACGCCGTACGTGGTGTGTGTGAGTAAAAGCGTACGACGGTGAGACGGCAATCGCGGCTACATGTAGCGCACACGAGGGAGGAAGGCAGGCCGGAAGCGCACGCTCTTTCGCGCGCGAGGCACCGGGGCGAGACAACGGCGAGGCGACGGTGAGGGAGGGGGGGGGGGGGGTGCGTTCTGCTTCGTCGGCTGCTGCTCGCAACGCGGCCGCGCGGGCGCCGTATCTTGAAAGCGATCTGCAATGTGGGCGAAATGCGCGCCTGTGCGGGCCTCATCTTCAAAGCGATCTGCGATGGGGACAAAGTGCATGCGCCGAGTGCCGGTAGCTTCGTATGCGCTGTGTTTTCGACGTTTAGTTCGCGTTGAAGCGAGACGAGAGACAGCGCGAAGGTCAATTTACCCGCTCCTGCTGGCGCGATTTCTCACTCCGGCGTTTTCACAGCGAGTTTCCGCGGTCATCGAGCGAGATGTGTTCACGTTTACCTGTGTGCGCGGGATAGCGTGCTTGTCTATTTAGTTAGTAAGCGAATGTTTACAACATTATACGGCCCATTAAACTACTATCCTTGCTTCGTATAGCTCTCTACTAATTTGCTATAGCAATCGATGCTTCGCCTTTCGGGCGAAAGTGCGACTTTTTTCGTTACGTTGGCTTTATAATGCTCTTATTAACAAATAATGTAGCTTTCGAAACCCTTCATTTTAATTCTCACTTGCGATACAACTTAGTATATTAGGTAAACCAATAAATTGGGCTAATTAGGGTTTGTTCACCTTGTGGATGCGATGAGCTACAAAGGCAAGTAAAGCTAATAACCACGACAGAGTTTGCTACTCTGGTCTTGTCTGGTGTACCCTATCATGATTATATCTTTACTGCAGTTGTATTAGCTCATCGCATTACAAGATGAACAACTTTGTATTGCCAAAAAAGGCACCAATATCCGAGGTTTACTGCGCCGGAGACGCTTGGAGTTTCATAAATATATTAGCGGACTCGCATTGGGTATGCACAGAAGAAAACATAACTTTTCACAGGTGTACAAGCAGACGGTTTAGGATTTAACCACAATCCAGGAGAACCCTTGCTCCAGAAATATTGCTAATGCGTTCTATAGTGTTTTCACTCAGTAGAAAGCCGAGGCTTTCGCCTAAACAACTGCATAAAGTTCAGCATTCTTGGGGCAAGGAGCCGTTTCTAAATTGAAGTTGATCTCTCTCTCTGGAATTCAGCATGTGCAAGCTGAATTCTAAAAAAGAAAACGAAGAAAAAAAAGAAAAGAAAAGAAAAAGGCTATTTGTGTTGGGTTCATCTGCTGGCTAAGATAACGTCGTTTTTTTAATATATATATATATATATATATATATATATATATATATATATATATATATATCGTTCCCTTAAGCATTGAGTATATGAATTAAGAGCATGGTGATCTTGCGATTAGTCTAAACATTTTCTAGTGGTGACTTCCTATCGCAGCCCAGCAGAATTTGAAAAGGCGAAATGGTTTCTGTAGCCTTACTTAGGAAGGCATTGCTTAGACATACAATGAATCTTGCAGCAGACGTTCTTGGCGCGCCTTTTTTTCTAGAAAGAGCCAGCGTGACGTAAAATAAATGATGCAGTTCAGATCCATCTTCTGAATGCATAAAACGCGCTTAGTGTGCAAATGCGGTCCCCTTGCTGGCATGTGAGTGCGGTCAAAAATACAATTCATGCGACTGTCATGCGTGGGAGTTTTCTTGCGCCGAAAACGGCTCGTAGGGACGAAGGAAGCACTGCGTCAAACGAGATACAGATGCCATCCAACGGTCGCAGTTTCCCATGTGTAAGTGCCAGTTTCCGCAGTTTCCAATCTGTGACCCGTGCCAGTACTTGCAAGCCGTAGTTGGGGGAGAAATATTAAGTAGCCCAGACTCGGGCATCGAGGTCAGAGAATTGTTTGCATGTAATTACTGTTCTTGATTGTTTTAAGCATGGGGTTTAGGTAATTCAGTATGTCAGACTAGATGAGTAAACAAGTCAGCTAGATAACCCTGAAATATCGTAATTACTGACTTAATATCGCTGTAACTTTGCTTCTTTAGCATCTGCGAACCATAGGAAATGTTATAATGCTAAGCCCCCACGCTGCAATAAACACACTCACTTTATCAATCACTAGGCAACTCCTATCAGACTTTCCTCTTTAGATTTCATCGATTGTATATGATTTCTGTGTTATTGTACGAAATTGATATGAATTTCGTATCAATATGGGCAAACTGCGCCGTCGATGAGACAAATGAGGAAAACTCTTCGTTTTATTGAAATGAAAATAAAAGGAAGAGATGTAGTCACCCTAAAATAGTGACTGGCTACTTCTTTTCACATAGTAGATAGAATAATGGCATGGCATGGCAAGAACTTTATTTTGGTCCAGAGAAACTAGGGCCCGAGGGCAAAAGCCCCCAGGCTAAGTCGGTGGCTCCGCCCACGTAGGCACCGGTAGGCCAAATGCTTTCCCGATGTTGTGAGCTCTCCGGACGGCCAGGAGTTGATCTTGGAGGACTTCGCTGGATATGCGTCGACTCCAGTCCTCCTCACTGTTGAAGTCCGAAGCCCTTTGGTTGGGGCACAGCCAGAACATATGATCAAATAGACACGGAGTGTGTCCACAACTTTTACATTCCGCGGGAAACTCCTGGTCAATTTTGTTAAGCACAAAAGGTGTAGGATAAGATTTAGTTTGAAGCATTCTTAAAGAATATTAAAAAATAAAATTTGAGGTAAAAAACGGCAATCTATATGTCCTGTCTTTTGCACTGTTCGCAATGTTCACGGAAAGCCAATTAACTTTTTTTTTTTTTTTTTTTTTTTTTTTTTTTTTTTTTACAGTGAAGCTGTCTATGCCTAGGGTCCGGGATTTTATGGCGTCCGCGCGGAAAAAACTCTCCCTTAAAAAGGGAGAGTGAAAGAGCCAACAACAAAAGCAAACGCATATCGCCGCTCACTTCGGCGCTCGGTTTAACGGCCACCTGCGTCTAAAACGATGTGTCTCTGTGAATGCATGACGTAGTGCGTGGCGTAGTGTGTGCCTGATAAGGCGACCAAGGGGAAATGGTTGGCGCCCCTCGGCGCAACCGCGCGAACGTGCTCGTGTCACTGCTCACACGTTCGTCGTCGTCGTCTTCTTCCACAGCTGACTCCGTTGCCGCTCATCATTCCAGCGTAAAATTTCACTTCTGTCGTCCTAACGGGGAGGCCGCGCTTACGAGGCCTCCCCGTTAGCGTATCACACATTCGCGTGATACGCGATTGTGTGCGTACTTATCGTCACGATGACGACCGATCACGACAAAAAATATGTGCGCACCTTCGTTCAAAGTTTTGTGTCACCTCTGTGTCATGCGCTAAACAGCTTCGCTGGTCATCCACCTTCACAAAGTGGAATGGCTAATGAATTTCATTTTTTCTTTATTTTTAGGCTACGAGTTTCGGGTAGCACGTGATCTTCAGTAGCAAGACGTCTGATATTGTCCGAATTAATAAGCAACAACAAGTACTGAAAGCGACGAACGTCATGACCGTTGACAGGGTCTGAAAAGGGTGCGACGTTGGAATAGTCGGTTTACCTTTGAAGGCATGGAATCGCCGGTCAAACGTGTTGTGTCTTGCCCCTTATAGGGAGGATTCTCAAACTTCTTTAACCGTCCGATCTGTCTGCTATTGGCCGGGACCGCGCTCTTTTCTCGTTCACTATACCACGGTTAGCCGGCGACATTTCTAGCGAACGATTCGTGACATTGCACGAACCTCCTGAATCCTGGCCTAGTTCCGTGGCAATTGTCGGTTACTTCCCGTGTCCGTTTGTCCAGTGTAGAGCACCAGGCCAAGAGGGTTCCGGTACGCAAACCCTGCGTATCCCCCCCCCCCCCCCTCTCACTGTTTAGCTTCAGTTTCTCGTTAACATGATCAATAGCCTTGGTTTTTCGTCGTTTGAACACTTCCGGCGATATGGAGCGTCCGCAGAGGTATCGCCAAGCAGCGCTGGTGACACGGGTGCGCACGACGAGTAATTACTCTTAAGCGCGCCTCGCAGCCCGTTTTTCAAGCCATCGTTGCGCAAGCAAGAGAGTTTCAGACGCACAAAGAGGGGGGCCGGTGCGACAGCGAAAGGGTGTGGACTCACCGATGCTGCGCGCCATCCATCACGCCGCCGCCGTCGCTTTATTGTCGAAGAAAATAAACGGGACACAAAGAAAAAATAGAGCGAGAACGTACCCAGAGGAATTAAGTCGGGACCCGAAGACGAGAGGCGCAGCGCAACGCTCGACGCTGCTCGAACGTCGCGACGTCCGCCGGGGCGAGAAGCAGGACAAGCAAAAGTCGCGAGTTCAAATAGCAGCGTCGGCCGGCAAGGTTTCGCGCGGTTAAAAGCTTCGCGGGAGACACCCAGTGAAGAGGGGAGAAGGCTCACAGAGCGTGGTAGCCCCGAAAGGGTATTTTGCTTTCGCTCGCTTCTGGTCCCTTGCGCAAGAGCGTGTGCGTGAGTGGCGCCATATGTGCCTAAGGGATCAGTGCCACAGTCGTCGTCACGTGGTGACGGTCCTTCGGTGCGCTTGGCGCTCGGTGCAAAGCCTGATGAGCCAACGGCCACCATCCGTCACCGAAACGTGGTTTCGATCCACTTCTGCCGCGACCACAAAGGGGCCACCGAGTGTGTGACTCCGCGCTCGCTTTCTCCTTGCTTTTATGTGGCCCTTTCTTTCCGGCTCACGCGGCGCTCGCGAGGTTCGCGGATCGCTTCTTTCTCGGAGCGAAAATGCGATCGGCAAACATTTCGATCCCCTAATCTCCTCCCGCTGGTGCCGCCTTGTCCCGCCGGCAGCGGACGACGCGACGCGCCCTTGAAGCCGGCAAAAGTCGCGGCACCCCGTTCCTCTTTTGACATCGCCTCCGCCGTGACACCGATGTGACAGGTCGCGGCGGCCGCTTTCGCTGTCTCGACGCTATATAGACAGGCTGCAGCAGGAATGCCATCGCTTTCATATCGGACGTATTCCTCTTTCCTGCGCGGGCGAGGAAGACAATGCGTCGGACAGCTGCTTGCGGTGTGGTTAGCGTGATGTGAAAGATGCGCTTGGCGGGGCGACGTTGACTCCCCGTCAAAGGGCGTCGATATATAGCGCGGATACAAAGGGTGCGCGCAGATCCTAAGAGCACGATGCATGCATCCTATGCCATTGCACTGCGCAGGCGCACAGTGTCCCTGACACGAGCTGCAGGCAACGGCAGCTGAGTTGGGGGCAACGAGTCAAATCCCGTTCGCCCCCGCGTTCTTCCCCCCTAACCTCTCGCTTCCCTGGTTGTTCGGAAAGAGCTCTCGTAATTGACACGGCAGCGACAGCGGTAATTGCACTCCAGAGGAATGTCACGACGTTCAGAGATTCGAGGTTTCTCCTCTCGAGAAAGCTTGACAGTGGCGTTTCTGGTTGCCATTACCGAGAGAGATAAAGACGCGAGATAAAGAAGATTTTATTAGCCTTCGCTTTTAGGGGGTTTCAGGCAGGGTAGGCGTATTTAACTTGCACTGGTGCATCCGTCGTTGCTGTGCGCTAGAGGAGACAGATGTCAGAGAGAGAGAGAGACAGAGGAGACAGACCAAGCACACTGAACCCTTCCAATGGAAATATGAGAACTAATTCGTGAAGTTCGTGAACTTTAGACTCACTGTTGATGCATTTTCTTACGGTCCCCGTTTTATGCTCTCCGGTGCTCTTGAAGTTCTAGTGTTCTTGAAAGCTTAGTGAAATTTAATAAAACGCGTAACGACTTTTGGTACTGGGTGATGTTAGGATCGGCGATTTCAAGAACTGTGCGCAGCATCATTATTACAGCAATAATATATATATAAAAGAATAACGGCGTGACGTAGACCCCTGAAGCTCTAGTGATGGTGCATCCTTCGTTCGTTTATGCCATGCTACAGCGTAGCCCTACTCATCATTCCTGCGTAATCTCGCAAGAGAGAGAGAGCGACAAATGTCTCTCTCGATTACATACGCCAAGCGTATGTAATCTTTTATTAGAGATAATTTCGCCGACCAGCAATGGGCCGTCCAGCAGGCCCACGAAGCGGCCGCCGGCCAGGTATTCCCTGTCGGTCCCTACGTGGGAGACGCCCACTACGCCCTAAGCGCGTCCTGCAGGACCCAAATAGAGTTTGTCCAGTCCAGTCCAGATAATTTCCTAGACTGAACACATTTATGTACCGAAAACATTAGTTTGAAAAATAAGTTTGTTGAATATGCCCACCCTGAAGGCCTGCATCAATCAGGTGTATAATCCTTGCGCGGTCACAGCCGAATAAAAAAGGAGAGAGAGTGTCTGATAGTGAGTACTGTTGAGGTTCGCCTGGTGACACGCCTAGCATGACACTCGAGATTGAAATGATTAGATATGTAATGATACGCACAGTGCATATCACAGACACGCAACATACGCAAACCACACCATAACGCGCAACATATTAACTAATTAAGGTACCTCTTTAGACCATTCTCTCTCAGTAAAGATAAATGTACCTTTGTTGCGCGGGATGCCAGTGATAGTCGATGGACCAAGTATGTACCAAGTAGTGTGGCTCACACATTCCTATAGCTGTTTCAGTATGCATCACAATCCACATTACTCAGGCGTCATCTTGCGAACTCAACGTAATCAAGTGAGCAGCATATGACACGCTAATCTTTGCGTCACGATATTCCGGGAAGAGATTCATCGTTGATTTATTTAACCCTCAAGAAAAGACAAAGATGACAAAGTTGGGCTACCATAGAAGCATTCATGGATAGAAATACGAACGTGTTCACAATATGAAACGTATTTATTTGTAGTCCGTGCACGCGGTGAGCTGAATGTGTACTGAAGCTCTCGTTTACATCGTCGTTTTCCGTGATGTGATAATACCAACTTTAATTCAGACTTGATATTTTTTTCAACAACGTGCTCAAATGTGACAGTACGCCATGCGCCATTAGGTGTTGTTTTTTCTCTGATTTTTTTTTTGTGGTAATCAGAATATTTTTCAGTAATTTTCATCATTCATGGAACTTTAAGCTATATAGAAAAATGGAACGACAGAAGGCACATACATACAACCTCTCCACCTGCTCCCCCAGCTAAATATATCGATCTAGAACTGAGACAGAGAGAGAGAGACATACATGAGATGCGAAAGGCAGAGAGGTTAACCGGAAGGCAGAGACCGACTCGCTGCTGCAGTCAGCGTCGTGGCATAAAAAAAAGCTCACCACATAAAGGAACCGCCGATATTTGACATTCTCGCATGCTGGTGCACGAAATAACTCTACTTTGATAAGTCAAACAGTTGAAACGATAAAGTAAATGTAACGGAGTGAGGTAGCCTATATACGCCCTCAATTAGCGAGAGCAATTAGTATGACAGATCAGCAGATAGATTAGTAAGAGCACTTAGTAAAGCAATTAGTGTAGAACAACGTTTACGTGGTTATTAAAATGGAAAACGAGCGTAGCACGTAAAAACAAAAGGAAGGACAAACAACAAACCTCGAGTTTCCCAGCTGTAGGTTTCAGTTTCTTTCTTTCTTTCTTTCTTTCTTTCTTTCTTTCTTTCTTTCTTTCTTTCTTTCTTTCTTTCTTTCTTTCTTTCTTTCTTTCTTTCTTTCTTTCTTTCTTTCTTCTTTCTTTCTTTCTTTCTTTCTTTCTTTCTTATACATAAAGAAGAACAAGAGCTGAATGCCGTGTAGCCGGACAGAAACTCTTGCTCTTGCCGACTTTCAGCATGCAGCCATACTTACACTTGACTCAGGTTATCTCAACTACATCCTGCAGAAATTTTGTGAAATACGTTTTGCATACACGTTGTATGCATGGATCATACACATCAACTTACAAATACATCTGACGAAGTTGAAATGTAACTGTTATGTAGATTCACTGAGATGAAGAGCGAACGAGTGCCTATGGTGCCTTATTCTTAATATGCAAGTGACGCTGTCATTAAGTGGAAGCGAGCATAAAAGGTTATATGCGCCAAAGTTCTGGAACGCCGTATAGAGATAGGAGAACATCCAATTGTGAATATCGGTAAAGTGAGATTCCTGAAAGTATCCGAGAGAGCCTGCCATTTCTCGTTTATTAGTCTGGTTTCCGGTGGAAGCGAAGCCCAAATAGAGCTTAGAGGATCCGACTAACCGCCTTTCCCCTCCCTTTCACATGCCTTTTAACGCCTTCTACTCGAGAAAACGAGGAGTGTATTGCCTAACAGTTGCATTGCAGAACGCCATGCTTCAGATCGGATATATGTCTCCATTTTATGCACGACGTAAGCTGCGGAGATAGCGTGGCTTAGCCATAAGACCCTGGGCAACAAATCCCAAGAGGCTGTTGCTCGGATAAAAAGGAAGCGTGACAAAGTGCGAACGGCGATTTGCGAAGAGACCGGCGTTCGTTTCCTGCAGAAATCCTATCTGTGCCTGCTAAATTTTGCAAGGGACCGCTTCAACGCCGTGGATTAAGCCGTGCGCCGAAGGCGCCGATTTTATCCGGCTGTAGGTTGACCAAGACTTGGCGGAATAGCTTAGGAGGAGTTTGCCGTGTAGTGTCCTTACTAGTACGGCTGAGATTAAAGTAAAAATAAGGGGAATGAAAAACGGCATTACTTTAGTATTTATGAAGAAACAGCGAAAATCCTGAGACTTTAGAAACTCAGTGGGTATGCCTTTCAGTTACTGCTGAGCTGATGTCTGGCTCAGTGACGTATCAATTTTGGTAAGTACTGTTAATTAATTATTTAGTACCAATCTTCTTGTTAACCGAGGGTCCCGCTGCAGTCGTTTGACTTTGGGACCCTCGACCTGTATACTACTGACATCCAACTATGTATCTTGTATGAATAATAATAAGCTGTGTTACATGTGCGGTACAGCGCTCACCGTGGAACTTACTGTATAAATGGGTTTAGGGGGATAATAATGATATCGCACGACTGGGCTGTTGTTGTCTCCTGCGGCCTATGCTCCCAACCAAGGTACGCGAACCAATCAAAAAGATTGGCTAGTTTATTTTTTTTACGTGAACGTTATCCTTTCTGTGTTAATTTCAACAATGCCATTGTTTCCTTATCGTAATCTGTGAGGATATCATAGCATAAGTCGTTTTACGTAACACGAAAAGACAGTACAGAATAATTCCTAAAGCCTACACTATTGGGCATATTATTGTCGTAGGACTGGTAAGCTGAAATGTTCAATTAGATATAAAGGTGGTATAGGAGTAATAGTTTGAAATAAGGTTTGCACTGTCCTCCCGTCTGTCCGCCCGTTCTGTTTTGTTATGCTGCGGCTTGCCTCGCTGTGCACCGTGGTCAAAGTAGGTAGGTTGAATGGGGTCTAACTAGAAAAGTTGGAAACCGTGCATTCCTGGCTACTTCATTCCGCTTTCATAAAGAAATTGCTTTAAAAACGAATGAAAAAGACCGATTATTGATAATAAAAAGGACACTGTAGCACGCGCAAACACGAACACATACAGGAAAGAAAGAAAAATAAAAGGATGAAACATCAACAAATGTCCGAGTTACTGTATATAAAATATCCCCTAATGTTCCGAACACATGCCCACACTTATAAAAAAAAAGTCTTTAAATTCACTGGAAGCGGGTTTTTCTAGGATATGCCAACTTGGCATGGGGCAAGTATTGTCCCAAGTGGCAGTGGATGATTGCGCAGAGCCCTAACTTCAAAGCGTACTTGTTGCCGTCGCTAGGCCTATAGGGGTATACTCCAGCAATACGCGATCAATGTCCTCGTCCGCCACTTTATACACACCGACTCATAGCTTGCATGATGGATTTGAAAGAGGAAGTGTTTTGTGTAGTACGCACAAAGACGAAAGCAGGGAAACAAGGCGGCTTTTTCATCAACCCATTTCGCAGGTGATCTCGCTGAGAGTTTCATAGTGTGTTTGAAACCTCGTTGCTGAGCATAGAAATGGTGTATTCTTCTCCAAGGTCATTTGCGAGTTTTGCCAATTCGTCCGCTCGTTCATTTCCAAGTTAGCCAGTATGACCGAGAACCCACTGAAATGTTATGCTAATGTGTATAATCTGCGCAATTTTCACGTTTATTGCACCGTGCGCAATTTTTGCCTGAATATTGTAGAGCAACTCAATTGCGGAATGCGAATCGGTGCGAGCTACCCATCTATCAAGAGGCTTACTTGCAGCAATGAACCTTGCCACTTCTAAAATCGCGTGCAGTTCTGCAGGCGTTTGCAGGAACACGACAGAGTTTAAACATGCGTTGTACTCTTAATATCGGTATAGCAAACGCACGCTCTGAATTGTCGTTGGTGCACAAGCCATCAGTTTGTATACTTGTTCAGCGCCAGCATGCTGGTTGTGCAGCTTGCACATGATCGCACGACTTCTCCGCAAAGTTGGAAGCGTTGGGATGAGTAACTTCTGTCGTTTGACATTAATTACTTCTTAACTTGAGAAATTACCGATGTCTGCTGCTGATATATTACCCGAGGTCAGCTGAGGTCTGCTGATATTAGACAAGTACCATTAAGCTTACTATTTGACCTATTGCATCCATGACGTCAATGGCTTGCAGAAGACCAAAAAGGTCCAATTACCGAACGCCACATTTCGCGCTAGCAGAGGAAGTTTCCTCTCTCACGGCACAGCAGCGACCTATATTTCTTCGCAGTTTAATACGAGCGCTCGCGACGTTTAAGCGCATATCAAGTGCGCCGACACTGAGCGCGATGCAGTCGCACAGCCCGTATTGATGACGCAGCGCACAGGGTGAACGGAAGGGTGGTGTGCAGGAGGGGGGGCAACAGGCGATAGTCTTTCTCGCGGGTTCAACCCTATACGCAGCGAACGGGGTGCGAGCCCCGATCGAGTGGGTTTTGCGCCGACGTTTTGAGGTTAATACCGTCAACCCCATCAGCCGTTCTCTATAATTCTCCGCACACGCGTGCGGCGAGCTCGTTTCACACCGCAATGAAACGGTGAGAGTTGACGCGTTGCGAGTCTCTTTTAAATGGCGCTAATCTGGTGCGACTGCGCGGCACTGTGGGTAGCCGCGGTTCCCGAGAGACCTTCGACGAACCCTTGCGTGCCTAACTGCGACCGAGTTGAAGAACGGGGATGACGGCACACGCGAAAATCCCACGGCATCGCTTTAAAAGCTGGGGTCGCGCGACGTCAAATCGATCTGCGTTAAACGCAGCCGGGCAAAACGCCGTGGTTCGGAGAGAGCAATGCACTATGAACCGTGACTAACATTTCAGATGTTTCAGAAAATCAAAGTCGCAGTGTGTGTGTGTGTGTGTGTGTGTGTGTGTGTGTGTGTGTGTGTGTGTGTGTGTGTGTGTGTGTGTGTGTGTGTGTGTGTGTGTGTGTGTGTGTGTGTGTGTGTGTGTGTGTGTGTGTGCGTGTGCGTGCGTGCGTGCGTGCGTGCGTGTGCGTGTGTGCGTGCGTGCGTGTGGGTGTGTACAAGGATGTTTACTATATTGACAATGACAATCTTATTTTACTTCATTTTCCAGTGGTTTCAAGCATCGAGTTTCCTACAAATATTGCCAGCGGAAACTGTGGCGAGCTCTAATTATGGTGGTTCAGCCGGCTTGTGAATGATGGCTAGTGCATGTGTTTGTCTAAACATCCTGCTTCTGACGTCAGACGGCCTTGTGACTTTGCAAGTTGATCATTTTCAACAAGATATTTAGTTATAAGCTCAACAATTCGCAGTGACTATGCGTGTGAGCAGAAACTTATTGCCTTAATGCATTTATGAAAGCCTGGCTGCTTGGAAATTTAGAAACATAAAAGGGTAATAAATAACGCTCCAAGAGCATCTGAAGTCACAAGCACGAAGACTATAGGCAAGTTCATGTACTACCCATTATTCCCATGGTAACCGGTCGACCGCAGAGGCATTGTTCCCTCTGAAAGAGAGAGAGAGGAAACATTTATTTCAACCATTGAGGTCATTGCTCTTGAGGTCGAGTGGGTGGTGTCCTCATCCGAGTACTCCACTGGTCATGGCTGCTCGACGAGCTTGCTGGACGAGCGCTTCTTGGCCCGCCAGGGTATCGCCGGTCAGCTGTACTACTCCCACCGCTCAAATGGCGTGCTATAGGCGCCTATAAATCTTCCCTCTGGAAAGATTTCTGGGAAACTATGGTTACAATAGCGAACTCCGAGAGAAAATGAACCAACGTCATGGAACAAATCTTCTGTACCTCATCATTATCAGTGACCTCATTTGTCTATCTGATTGCACGAATGTGCCGCCATCAACGACTTCGCAGTGCGATAGGTGCTGCTAAGCCCTTTTAATAAGGCCGCGTGCCCTTAATCTTTCACAAAAAAAAAAACACGCTTACGCGCGCGTGTACATACGCAGGATTAAGATTCAGATCGAAGCCACAAAGCTTGACATGATTAATCAACCATATCCGCAAGGTGGAAAGGGATTGGTGAAACGACAACTTGCAATCCTTCTTTATGCAACATATTGCTGCAAAGAAAAGCAGAGCCAGTCCAATCTACATCAATCTACATCTGCAATTTATAGATTGTGTTGCTACAAGGATCCGGCCGCAAGAGATACCGGAAGCCCTCCTAATTGGAAGGGAAACACGCCCGTGTATCAGCATCCTCTGGTGGCGCTTGTTCTCAGGAAGCTGCAATTTTTGCAGGAATCTATTCGCATAACATTGTTGTGTTGGAGAGTGCAGATTTGTTTTACTTGCGGTTGATTACGCAAGTGATCTTTTTTTTTTAACTTCTTGAAGCTCGTTGTACGATTTTCGAGCATGTGGTTTCTGTCGCTTCTGTGTTTTATGCTAAAGTGCTGATTCTTCTTTTATGTTTTCTGTGTATTCACCTCACTAAATACCTAAACGCTAGTCAGTGTTTGTGCGTGTCCTTCGCTGTGTGGTTTGTATTCTTCACACACCTCGTTCACAGTAGATACACGCCAACTCACCCAGTCTTCCTTCTCTTTTTTATTAATTTTTTGCAGATTTATCTTTTGTGCGAAGCCGGGCCTATGGTATTGGATTCTTTTACAGGACTTCTTTACTTGCAGAGTCGCCTTCATGGCATAGCCAAAGGCTTTGTTCACCACACATTCCATCTCTTCTGCGTAATGTCCAATAGGAATGGTCAATAACCCTGCGTGCGACAAATCAGGTCTTGAGGAGACCCCCGACCACCATTTTTGCTACTGTCCACGATACAGTGTACAGAGAAAATCACTCCTGACTGTATTAGATCGCGTTGATCGCACACCACTTTCCGAACAGACCAGTTTGGAATGCCGTCGCCATCAGCCGCCGCAGCAGAGGGCGACGAAGGAAGGAAGGAAGGAAGGAAAATAAGAGGGGAAAGGCAGAGAGGTTAACCAGGTTAAGTGTCCGGTTGGCTACTCAAGGAATTGCTACAATTCTTATGGGCACCAGTCTTGTGCGGACGAATTTTGTAATGTCTGGTGGGAACTCGTGTTGAAGGCTGTGATCGCGTGCGTGTATGCTCGGTGTCACTCTGTTTCCTTCTAATCTTTCTACTTCCCCTTTCCCTGTCCCCAAGTGAAGGGTAGCAAGCCGGATACTCTGTCTTGGTTTAACTTCTTGCATTATCATTTCTATCTCTCTGTGTACCATGTGCTCACTGAGGATGCTACCACGCTATTAGTTGGCGTCGGGCTGTGCATCAAAAGTGAAGGTCGGATACATTTTCTTTTTCAGGGGCCTCTCATGTGTATACCATTGCGGCACCCACCGTCGCCGCTCTCGACACCGTTCCGTATGGCGCATGGCTCACGCCTTCCGAAGGTGCCGAGTGTCAAGCAGTGATAGCGCAACATGCGTATAAAACCATGCAATTCATCATAAGCACAGGCCGATTTATTCCGGTGTGAGTTCGCGTGCGTCGCGCACAGGACCTTACAATTTTTTGTATGACGTGCTGTGGCGCTGGATAAATGAACACGGATACGCTCACCTCCTCGACTGGCTACCTCCCATTCTATAGCTTTCAACACACTGCAATGTAATAACGGCAATAGGCGTACGTAGGCAATTGAAAAGAAAAAAATGAACTGCAGTGGTGGGAGTGAAAGTTAGACATCAAAAAAAAAAAAAAAATCGCGACTGAAAAGTAAACGAATAACTAAATGCGAGTGTTCGCGAAGCGTCGGTGCCTGTTGCGGTAGTCCGCAGACGCCCGCGCTTCGCAGGCGTTATGAATGCCATTATTTAAATCGGGGTTTTTTAAAAACGCCGTTCCCCAACCCCGCGGGCGCGCGGTTGACACGCGATGCGTTCGCGGCCGCATATACGCAGCATCGAGCGAGAGACGACCGAGTGCGTGAATGTGTGAGAAAGAAAGCAGTGGTGGCCCACACGACTAGCTCGCACTAACCTGCCTCCCTTTCCCACAACGAAATCTAACGCCCGGCAGAACGAGATTGACAGCCAAACGAGGGGGGAGCCTGGGAGGGGCATGCGAGGTTGAAAAAGATGCCTAAAGAGCGAGAGAGAGAGAGCGTGAAAGAAACGGTGCTGGCCGACGTGTAGGGAAGAAATAAACGAGTGCGGGAGGGAGGGAATACTAACGCGAGCGCGTGTTCTTTTTCCACAAATATTGCTGCCGCGGTGTAGTATGCGAAAGCGGAAAAGAAAGAAAGAAAGGATGCGAGGGGGAGAGATTCGAAAAGAATCGGGAAAGAAAATATGGGTAGGAAGAAAGCCGAAGATAAAAAGAAAGTTTTCAGGGATGTCGCGCCATATCATTTGCATTTTCGACGTGGCTCCCTGTCTCGAGTTTTTAATGCGTCCACGTCTGGCTCTATATGAGATCTGTGTGATGAGGTGAGAAAAAAGAAAACGAAATAGTAGGAAAGGCGAGAGAGAGAGAAAAAAATAAGCTTGGCTGGCGGCAGTCAGTCCCTATAGCGTATACCTTCTCCCGCATACGCAGAACGCTGGTCGTTTTTAAGTGTGGGAAAGTGTAGGTTCGATTGCCGGCAAACGAAAGCGTAAGAACCCTCGATCTCATTAGCGATGCGCGACACGCTGGGCCCGTAACTTTCCGGTCACGTGCCTCACCGGCGAGCGTTTCGCATTCAGCGTTAAAAGCTGGAGCTGTCATTCGCAGCCCATGCGAGAAACCTAGTTCGTCGGTACATACAAACCACACGCCGACTCAACGCACCAGATATATGCTTAATATTCCGCCGATATTCGCCTTATTTTTCTCCGGTGATTTGCAAATGTCCTCGTCGCGAAATGTCGAGCGTAAATTATAGCACAACTGCGTTAGTTCCGATATGCAAAACGATTGGCACACTCATAGAGCGAAACCTCCTCCTCCCTTTGCGTCTTTCTCTTTCGCTCTCTTTTTACCTAAGCTATCTTTTTTGAGTGACGTACTTATCGTAGTCTATTGGCATTAAATTTAACTGCAATGTCTTAATGACCACATCGCAATGAAACCATCACGACTTAATACGTGGTTCTAAATTCAGGGTATATACTATATGCGAAGCTATGCACTAAGAGTGCTATTGTGCTTCATCTGTACTTTCCTGCGGCAACCTTGAATGACTCTGGTGATACAGTGGCTTAGAGAGTAAAATTTGTAAAATTTCAACCGAATAAGAACTATACTACAACTTTGTGTTTCTTTATCCACGACAGGTGTATACCGCCACCGCCGACCTCGTCGGCGGTCGAGGAATAATCATGGCAGCGCTGTTTCTTTCTTTCTTTTTTTTATTGTGGTTGGTTGTTTCAAAATGTTTCAGCAGTGTACAAAGTTCTGATAAACAGCATTCAAGCCGCTTTTCTAGTACAATTAGATTCTATAGAGTAATGATATTTAGGTTTCATTATACACTTTGTGGCTGGTTTATATGTTAGGAAAGCTTAGCTGCTACCTTCCATGCATTATACCTTTGTGGTGCTTCTTCAGCACTCTGAAACTGCCTGTCACGTGCTACACCTCACTGGTTCTTACCGCGCTCCGCATCGATTGTCAGCGATGCTGACTCAGATGCCTTTGAGTTTAGATCCATGGAAAGCATGCGAAAGTTGGACATTCAGCTGCTCCCAGAGCGAATCGGGAGAACCACGTTACTATCGCATCTCGGTCGTGCTCTCAGTTCAAAGGTGATAGCGCCCCCGAGCGCTATGAGCTGGAGCACGCTGTACTGAATGAACCACGCGAATGTGTACTGAACACTTGAGTTCGACCAAGCGAATGTAAAAAGCGCCATTAAAGCGCTCTTGAGCTATCCATAGCACTCGAATGCGGCCAGTCAAATGTATGAAAAGATGCCATGTTGGGATTGACAAGCCAGCCCGAGCGCCTTTGGTTGCACGACAGGCTTCCTTGCTAGTCCGTGTGTTTAAAAACTCTTGCTTTTAGATGTTAAGGTGAAAACAACGCAAATCCTTGAATAAAGCAGCATATCAACTTTCTGCTTCCACTTTCTGAATGTGCGTCATCATTGACTATTGCTTGCACTTCACTGCTTGAACGGAAAAAATTATGGCCAGTGCTCAACCATTACCGATATTGTTCGCTCGTACGTGCGTAATCAATCCAAAAAAGAAATTATTTCTTATAGGTCTCTTTGGTGAAAGTATGTCGTCATGCATGCAATTCGCCTTTCGAGATGAGTCCAGCATTGAAAAGTTTTTGTCTACGGAATACTCTTATCTCTGTTAGTTCTTATCACGACCGGAAGAATAGCAACACGATTAAAAACAGAAGGATCGCGATACGAAAACGGGAGAAAAGCAACGACAGAGAAGAAAGAGAATAAAAAGATTCATAAAGTGATGAGGGAGAAAGAGCTATGGAGGAAGAGATACGCCCGCGGGATCTAGGCTGCTGCATAAAAAAGTAATAATAAGTAAATAGATAAATAAAAGAGGGCTCGTCAGCCTTGCGCTGGTGTCGTCCTTGTCGTACAAACGCAACGCTGTTGTTGCGTAAAAATCTGCCTTGAGATTGTTTAAGCAACAAACAACTGCAACGAAAAGATGCCACTGTCCACTTACCCGATAAGGCTGTCCGACCCCTCTTGTCGTCTGAGATTTGTGTCATAACTGTGCGTCTCTGTGCATTTCCGTTCTCGCGGGCACCCGGTCGTGTCTTGTGCTGCGTTCTCTGACCATTGCACTTCCACTCGATTTTGAAAGCAAGCAAGGTCAATCCTTTCGTGATAGCAGAGCGACTCGTCCAGTCCTCTGGTGAGCAAGTTCAAAGAAAACTGACTGAACACGCTTCTCTGCTTCGCTGGTTTCTGAGGACGAAGGTAAAGAACGTCTTATCAGAGGGCGACGGGTCTGGCAAAACTATCCCGCCGGATAAACCGACAACGCAGGCCCAATTCGTAGAATCAAACAACAAGCGAACACACTAACAGTGAATTAAGTAACACAAGTGCGCCGGACAGGCAGCGCTCTACCGACGTCGACAGCAATGACTATTGCGGGACAAACTGACCGTGCGGCAATGATTTCGTTGCACTACGATGACTGCGAATGGTTCGTAAATTCTCAAGCTGATCTTTCTTCTCAACTTCTGAAACAAACTGAAGAGGACAAGAACCAGAGCGTAGTTCACAGAGCTGTTCGTTTGACAGGACCGTTGGAGATTAGCCAACCACCATATGCCGGTGATTCACGACAACGCCAACATAGGACGACAACCATAGTGGGTTTTTGGTCCACGCCGCAGTAACGGCGCTTGTTCCTGCGTTGCTACAAAACGTTTAGTGCCATTCTCCGCTTCTGTTGGAAAGATGAGCTATATGAGTTATTGATCAATAAGACTGATTTGTGTTTGATCATTCAAGTAAGAGAGGCACATTGCATCTTTTGTGTGGATCCCTTTCTTTGATTAAATTACTGCACTTGACAACCATGAAAGCTATGCAGTACGTGAGTTACACCACGAAAGGTACCGCTAGTTATGCATCATCTTTAGGAATGCTGGTGAGTATTTCTGTTTTGCTTCTCACCCGTCAAATATAGCAGGGACCTTTAGCGGACGTCTTTCTTTCTAAGCAAGAACAAGACTTGAGAGTTTTTTTTTTTCTCGGACATTTGTCACATTGACTGCCTCAGAGCACGTATTTGATTTAAATACATTCCCCTGTAGTTTCTTTGTAATGTCGCGGGAATTATTTGGTGCTATTATAGTGTATATGAAAGCCACAAGATAATTATGGCAGTTCACCAATCCGACAAGTCTCTGCGACCGTTTATCGACCGTTTATTGCAACTCCACAGGTGCACGCAACAAGTACTTTTTCCTTCCTTATTTTTCAAAGCAAAGCTTTCTTTGTGAACCCTTTGGAAAAGTCTTCGCGCACCGTGGCTGCTGCTGTTATTTGCCGCATATAGCTAATGCACAGAAAATAAAATAACTGCGTGTCCGATGATGGGATCAAGCCTCCGTTGCTCAGCACAACAGCTCAACGCTTTAACCTTTGGGCCACACTCGCAAACATAGTTCTACTGTGTGAACGCCAACCTAACTCTTTGAGATGATTGGCGGGTGTGCGAGTGCCACTCTCCATGAGGCCAAGAAAGCTGAAATAAACCGGGGGAATAATAGTCAACCTTGCCACTGTCTTTCGCGTCGCACTTCTCTCTGCGTGCACCTCTCTTTGTCGTTGTTATCTCGGCAATCATATAAACAAAATTGCCTGCGTCATCGTGACATCACTGCCTTAATTGGCGTCTAACAGTGTGCATTCGCATGAATTTCTGCTTTTATTTCGGCATGGCTTCTGAATGGTGTAATAGATAAACGTAAACATTGCATCGACATTATAGCTGCTACCTGGGACAGTGCATAAATATAAACATCGGTTAAGATTATACGTTGCTTAAGATTATACGACGATAACGAGAATTTTTAGCATCGAATGTAACCTTGTAGCATTTAATTACCCGCTACACGATCGCCTCGCTTCACGTAGATTTCACTACGTGCGTTGAATCTACGTCCCTTCACACCATCTCCCTCAGTACAGCATAGCAAACCGGACACGCGTCTGGTTAGTCACTCTCCCTCTACTCTCTTCTTCCCCTCTCTCTTACTCACTTCTTCGCGTGACTGGATGTCGCGCTTGGGCATCAGTATGAAGCAGTTTCTTCAGGTTCATGCCAATGTGTACTCGACGTAGCCGTTTTCCAAGTAATGAATTGTGCTAGCTGGGCTGGTTCCCACTGTGACTGATATGAATGTGTTTGACTGCCGTCTGTT
The DNA here is from genome assembly GCF_013339745.2 of Dermacentor silvarum. NCBI lineage: Eukaryota > Metazoa > Arthropoda > Arachnida > Ixodida > Ixodidae > Dermacentor > Dermacentor silvarum. The sequence goes on from NC_051157.2 coordinate 16,802,987, forward strand.
TAATGTTTATACAGGGTATCCCAACTGTCATGCTCTAAGATTTAAAGATATGCAAATTCCACGTAGCTCGACAGAACCAAGGTGATGTTTGCCGTCGCTTGGAGATACTCAAATTATTTCTTGCATTCCTCCAAATTACATAATCAGTCTTATCTAATCAACTTCTCAAATATTATAATGAAATGAAACGTGTAAATGAGAAAATTGCAGAGCAACATAAAAACCTCCCTATAGAGCTTTCTGTGGCTCAATACGTGCTGCATAGAAGTGAATTTCCGAGCGTGGAAGAAGCCCGCGAATACACGCAAAGTGCCTCGAGCGGCCAGTCACGTGGCAATTAAGACACATCAATCAAAGACACACGAAAGCCGAACTGCTGTCTTGTCCTGTCTTGGTCTCCGTGGGTCTTTGATTGAGCTTCCATACCACGAATATCGAGGGATCAATTCACAGTAAATTCCAAGGGGGTCGAACTTTCTTGTAGCAGGAAACACGCAATTCCCGGGTCATTGACACGTGTACACTTATTCTCTTTCTGTGTGGCGAAATGTGAACGAAGCTCACGTGTGGGAACCAAAACGTTCTGGCTTTTCTTCATTTTTTTTTTCATATGTATGAACGGCGTCTATTCGTAGCTATGACTATCGATTGTTTTCTTCAGCCGAAGCAGATACAGTATACGAGGAAGTGGTACTGGTGGAGGTGGTGGAGAATGGTGCGAGCTACAGGTGGATCTATATATAGCCTTGCACAGCCATGCCGGTGAGATCCGTCCGAGAGTGTCATTTTAACATGTGTGAAGTAAGCATGCCACAATGGCGTAAGCATGTGCCCTACCCCTAAACACTGTTTATATAGTAGTGTTTCTCAAAATAAAAAAAAAACTTTGACCCTAAAATGGATCCTGAGCCTTTTTCTGGGGGTCATGGAGGGTCCAATTATATGTACTACATTCTGCTCGCCGGAACAGAGATGAATTTTCAGTCTCGGTTCCCATACTCATTCAACGTCATTTTCTCTAAGTGTAACATAAGCATGTACATATATATCACCCCTGAAATGATGTTCAATATGGAGAGCGCAATATTAGTTTTGGCCATAAGATGGAGGGCGAAACTGCAAGACAAAGGGCGATCTAAACCTTCGGTCGCCACAAAGAAAACTACATGGAACATGGCCTCCCAACCGCTGCCAGTTTCGTGTCACCGAAACTGTACAGTTAGGTTCGGCAGATGCGGCTGGCAATGAATGACGACGCGGCTGCACCGACTTCTTTTTCAGCCACAAAATTTCCACCTTCATTGTAAGTTGCTTCACTGTAGCGGCGAATCGATCCCTTGCTGGGTGTCTCAATCAAGAAACCGAGCACTCAGCTGGTGCTTTCCAAGTACATATTATCAGTTCACCCATATTCAAGCCACGCGAAAAGCTAGACAAAGTAGACAAAAACGGCTTCTCCTAAAAAAAAAAAGAAAAAAAAAGAACAGTAGAAGGAGAAGCTTATGGCGGGGCTATATGTGACATAGGCGCAAGATCACAGTGAAATGCATGCAATAGCATGGCGTTCACTTTCCACAGCTCTGTAATCTCACGTGTCGCATGATTTCATTCAGAATCTGCTTTGTAACCAAGACGCAAGGAAGAATTCCCACGCCTCGTTCTCAATGCGAGGACGCTTCGCCACCCTCATCTCTTCCAATTGGGCAATGCGTTACTTGGTTGTCTCGACACCATTCTGTGCACTTCAGTCTTGCGACAACGCAGTAGCGGTGACAGCTTCTTCGCACACAGTGGTCACATGCATAGTGTTCACGTACAGCTGCTGCGCGCAGTGTTCCAATGCTTGACAGAAGTCTTCATACCTCCGTCCTTTCTCAACGTCCGTCTCCCTAATTCTCTCCCTGGGAGAGCAACGTTTAGATCGGAAATGTAGCTTCCTTCCATTATCTGAAGGAGGTATTCAGTGAAACAACACTTGTAGAGGAGCCGCAGCTAGACACCAAGGAACATTTGCCAAGCATTTAAGAATATCTCAGATACTTTTTTCATGATATTGATGCAAATAAGAATGTAGAGTTGAAGCTTGCCCGCAATTCTTTCCGTTGCACCGCGGACGATCTTCCTGCTGTCATACAGAAGGAATCCTTTGAACTCATCAACACCGCAGCTAGAAAGGCGCTCCAGGAACAACAGTTCAGCAAATCCAATTGCTGGGCCAAAATAGTTTCCCTTTCCCCACAGACCAGCAAATGCGGGAATAAACCAACCCGCGTAAAAAAACATTACCAAGCATTTCTGGCAGTTCTCTCTGCTGTGGTTAATGTCTCTTAAATAAACACAAATGTAAATGTACCTGCGCCATAAAAAAAAAAAAATCATAAGGCTTATAAAGATGAGGTGTCATAGGGTAGCTTTGGTACTACCAAAAGAGGTCACGTACTGGATAAATTTGAGAAACACTAGTTTAGAGGCATGAACGAAACGGCGACACGGATTAAGATGTACGTAAAAAGCCAAACAAACGATCTTGTTGGAGTGAATACGTTATTCCTTTGCTGATACGATACGGCAGCAGCTGAAAGAGCGCCGCTTTTCTATACCGCTGGACAAGCTTTTGCCGTAAAAGAAATGTGCCAGACATTTAATTACTACAAAACTAACTTGAAAAGAACTGTGGCAACCTGCACTGAGTGAATTGTGGTGGTAGTCAGGGATTCTTGTTTAGGTGGACTGCAGTCGGTTGTTTGCTAACCTTTAAGTCCATCAAGCATTTAAAGCACGTTTAAGATGCAAGCATTCAGGTGATCTTGCAACAGGATAAGCGTGCGCAAACATAAATACGAAACTAAAGCCATACCAGTTTTCATATTTCATAATCAATTTCGTGGTCACGTTCTTGCTGGTAGCCCTTCTGTCCAGTGTGTGGCCCTGAGAAGCTCTCAGGATTTTGAGTGCAGTTGCGTTCAACGAGTGAAATGCATCTCGCGTGAGTGAGCAGAGAGCACTTAATGCAAGAGTGCGGACATCTTTTCATCGCTAAGTGTTTTTGACTTTATATTTGTAAAAAAAAGAAAGCGTTTGTTCCGTGAACACAGTCAAGCGCCCGGTCCAGGGGAAGAGCCCACCTTGCCCGCCAAAAGCAAGAGCGAGGGCTCAGAGAGCAAATGCTCGTTTAGAGCAGCATTCAATCTTTCTTTCCCAGCGAAAAAAAAGGAAGGGACGAACGGACCACTCACGCAGTGCAGATCACGTACACGACCCATTATGCGGAGAAGCATCGCTCAAAGAAAGTTTGGGAGGACGTGGTATACGGCTAACTACATAATTCTGCCGCTGCGCGGCATCGTGTAATCTCCTACGAGCCTTCAGAGGCTCACGCAAACCGCCCGACGCAATACGGTGCTGCGCATGCGAGTTGGTCTCCATGCAAGTACACGTCACACGCGTGCTCACGCGAAAAGGGAGCACATAAACGCGGCCAACGACGGCTCACGTGCGCGCCGAGCCCAGGGTGCGCAGATGCGCAGACATATCTTCCGCGAGGATTGGCCCTATCAATGGCGCTTCAATAACAGAGCCGCAGAAAAGGAGCTCCCGCGGGCACAAAGGGAACAATGAAGATCGCTTTTAAGCGAATAGAGACCCCCGTCAGCCAGCGGCGTACGGTCTCTCGTTTCCCGACGCCAGCCCCGTGGCTGTTGTGGCAGACGCGGGAGAGAGAGGCGCGCGTCTTCTTTTAATGCTGCGCCCCGTAGTCGAAACTTCGTCTTCCCGCGTTTCTGTCTGAGTCTGTGGATAGAGTGAGAAAGAAATAACGAACGAAAGAATGGGAGAAAGAAAGGGAGAGAAAGAGAGTGAGAGAGAACAGCATAATACGGTAAGAGCTACAAATGAAACACGTTGATCGAGGGAGATGGAAGCGGCGGGAGCTTTCTGCTGCAGTCGGAAACGCGTGTTCGCAGTAAGAAGTGCAAAGGCATATGTCCTCGCTGGCAAAATGGACCACCCTAGCTGCGTGCCTTCCCTGCCGTTGCTGCTGCCGCTATCTGCAGCTGCATGCTTCTTGTCTCCAGGGACGCCCTTACCGTGGTCGTATCTACGTTGTTGGTAAAAAGGCGGAGACAATGCGGGATCCGAAACAGGGCACTCCTATCATATACCTAGATCGGATGCTTGGAACCTGGAGTGTGCGCGCCGCTATGAGCTCGGGAATTTTCTTTCAGCTTTCCTGCAGAATCGGTGCGTCTGGCAGCTAAAAGCAGCGGGAAGCGTATAGTTTCCGATACCCCTCCCCCCCCCCCCCCCTTTTTTTTTTCTTATCTCAAAGTGGTGTCTTGTTCTCGCGGAGTTTTCAGAAAGGTCACACGCATGTCGTCCTTCTCGTATAACCTGCAATGGAGAAGCTTTTCTGTGGAGTACCACACGTGTGCAGTGTAAACTAAGCGAGTAGGCTATATAGCAGGTCGCAATTGTTTTTTTTTTTTATCTTAAAGGGAGCAGCATATAAATGATCTTGCGTTGGTAATATCGCCTCAATAACGTTGGTAACGATGACCGTCTTGGTAACATCTTCTCATTGAATCTGTCGAAGTCTACGCAATAAAATCTAAAACCTTATATGAATGACACAGCATGTTCATTTTTGTGGCTTTTCTTGATGGCATCAAAATTTGCAATTTTATGCCAATGTACCATACGGTTCACGGTTAAAAACATGAGCAAATTAATATTTTGAGGCAGATTGCAACTCAGTTTAGACACGATAGTTTTGGGGCAATCATATTTTAGCAGTATAAGTCTATTTACCACACCACATCAACAACTTTATTTCCGTGAAGTATATGATACGTTCAAATTCTGTTCGTTTGAATACTAGTTAGATGTTTCGTTTAAAATTTAACCATACTGCGCATACTGTAGACGGAAAAGCATGGCCTATTAGAGCATGCAGCAGTGTGACACACCTAGGTGATTAAACTGGTAAAGTATATTGCACGATATACACAATAAAAGGCTAAGTTTTCCAAAAGTAGTGACCTCTGCGCTGAATACGCTCTTTGTATTTATTTACTACAGGTCAAACCAGCCCCCGTGCTAGTCATAAACAGCATCGCCGAACATCGACAAACAGTCCTGCGTGAGTCCCTTGAAAGGCTCAAAAAATGTTTGTTCTGTAAGAAGAAACAATTCCACCGTAGCGTATGTTGGTCAGTGCGCAATGGTCACTATACACTTCCCTTGTTTCAACATTGTCGGACATTTGGAACTCAGACACTCATAAACTTTTGGAACCCTTTGATACGCCCTCCTTTTCTCCGGCCTGCAGCCTCCGCTTATGAGGAGGGGTGTTCGCATGGTGACATTTTCGAATCGAATCGAATACGCATATTCGAGAAAAATGGCTACCGAATATCGACTCTATACTGTCGAATGTTTTTGAAGAAATCGTCTTCTTTGGCGATTTCAGATCGATTTGGGGTTCGTGGGATCTGGGTATCTGGCATCCACTTTCTGACCACTTTCGTCAAAATAAGGCGATCTCACGCCTTCAAGTGCACGTGCGAAAACTAAAAAAGTTGTCGCAGTTTCACCTGAAAGGCGAAGCATCAATTGCGATAGCAAATTTGTAGAGAGCTATACGGAGTAATGATAGCAGTTTTATCAGCTGTGTAAACTTGGACATGCAGCAGCACCGGCCACACGCAGAACTTGTCGACGCCGTCGGCGTTTTGCCCGCGTTCGCACAAAATGCGTGCGGCGTTGGTGACTGTTGCCGAGCCTCTGATATAAATAGGCACTTGGTGCCGCAGCTAAACGTCGCCTCCCTTCCCTCTCCCTCCCCCCTGACGGCCTTTCGCGCGTCGGAAGAAGGCGCGTTTGCTCTACATATATGGTGATTGTAAAGGAGGAACGAGACGCCTACTTCTGCAGCCCTTAATGGAGCACGGCGCAGAACGCGCGTTTGTTCTCCGCCGTGGGTTCACTCCCCGTGAAAGTGCGCGTCCCTCGCCCCCTTTCACTCGCACATACAGCGTTCGGCGGCGCGCTGCGACGATTTCATCTCCATTGACGTCATACGGAACCTCACGGCGACGGCGACGGCAGAAATCTACTTTGGAGTGTCCATATAATTGCTATCGCAATAAAAACCGCCAAAATTAAGTTTGTACCGAAAAACACGCACCAAGTTAGTGTAGAGCTACGTATGTATAGCGCACTAATAGTGCGTAAAACGCATTCAGAGGGCGAAATTAAACCGAAATGAACTCGTTCAAACTGCGCGTGCCTAAAACCGGAACCGGAAGTGTGGCTTTACTGACCGAAAAATATGGGCCGATCTCGTAGATATAGTGCAATCTTTTAAAGAATCACCAATGATTAAGATACTCGCTAATGCGGAATTTGAGCGCAGTTCTGCACGTGTTTTCATTTCGCGTGTCAATATTTTTATTATGATTATATAGGTACACTGTTTATATTAGAAAGAGAACGCTGTGAGTAGCGTAGCTGGCGCGGTCAATCTGTCTCGTGCGGCACATTGCAAACGGAGCGAAGTGTGGCGCGACTTCCTCGTTAATCGGGAGATCGCGAGAGGCAGCGCATGGGTGACACTTGGACGGGATTCACAGCAGCCGCCGCAGACAGACCTGCGCTTATGCAGCGCTTTATTTCCATACAGACGACGCGCGCTACTCTGACGCCATCTCATAGCCATCGTCGCCGCACAGCTCATCATGCACGACACTAGCTACGCTCTCCTTCGCAAGCTTACGTTCCACCAACGACGAGAGCGGCCCTACGTCGCGGGGATATCGTGCCTCCAGTGTCAGCGGCGACACTGGTTCTACTAATTAACTGTTCAACTAATTCATTAAGCGCAAATATTGCAATACACGAATTGAAGACAGTGGTATCGCTAGACACATCCATTTGAGCCGGCCTATTTTGTGCATGTATTGTTTGCCTAAACGAGAAGGAGTAGTGGAAATCCCCCGTGATTTCAACATCTCCTACATACGTATTTATTAAAATAAAGCGAAAAAAATAAAGAGGGGGGCGGTGGGGGGATCTTTAGACAATTGGTGGGTTTTCTTCTTTCTACCGCAACTCGAAAATTCCAGATGTCGACTGAACAAAGCGCCACATGTAAAAGGGAATGCGCTAAGATGAGCGATAAAGTTGTCACTACGCGAATTTGGCGTATTACATGAGAAGCGAGCACCGTTCGACAGTCCGCGCGGCATTTGGTTCGCTGTCGTCGTTCACGCTTCTTTTGAGCTTGTGCCCATTTGTCGCGTGAGTGCCAACGACGTGCCAAACAACCCGGCAGCATCGACGCTCGACGGCTTGACGGCAGCGCGTTGCGACTCCAGATCACATATTGGGAGTGGTTTGGAAGCCCATGCCACCGCAGGTGGACAGTCTTCGTCTTGAAATAACGTTGTCATACACAGCTAGTGAGGATTGCACCTCACAGTCGAGTTCTAGAGAGTGTTGACAGTTCTTGAATGTGCTGATAGAGCTCGATTATGTTAGCCCTAATGGGGGTCGAATGTTGAGCGAGATTACTTTGGAGAGACATTTTATTAAGCAATTGAGGCCTCTCCTACACACATTTAATTAAAAAACGCATTTGAGGATGCTTGCTCCCGACCTGCGTGTTGTGATCACTCTATGCACTTATTATAACATCACTTCATATTTCTGTTTAATGAAAACCATACGTATGTATGTATGTATGTATGTATGTATGTATGTATGTATGTATGTATGTATGTATGTATGTATGTATGTATGTATGTATGCATGCATGTGTGTGTGTGTGTGTGTGTGTGTGTGTGTGTGTGTGTGTGTGTGTGTGTGTGTGTGTGTGTGTGTGTGTGTGTGTGTGTGTGTGTGTGTGTGTGTGTGTGTGTGTGTGTGTGTGTGTGTGTGTGTGTGTGTGTGTGTGTGTGTACGTACGTAAATGTTATGCACGAAGCACTAGCTCGAAGTACAACGTTTGTAGTTCCAGTGCTGCTTGAAAAAGTATACTAGCTGCCCGTATTTAAAATTAATTAAATTCTGGGGTATTGCGTACCACAATCTCATTATGAAGCAAGCCGTAGTGGGGGACTCCGGAATAATTTTCACCACCTGGGGTTCTTTGATGTGAGGATAAATCTAAGCACCCAAGCGTTTTTGCGTTTCGCCCCCATCGAAAGCGGCCGCCGCGGCCTTGGTCAAACGCGCGACTTCGAGCTCAGCAACGCAACCGCGGCGGGTGCAACAAGCACAAGGGTTGTATCGTATACGATGCGACCCAAGCAATCAGTGCAGCTTTAGGAGATGAGAAAGATAGATGGTATCTGATATCCTATCGCTCTATGGACGGGCTACAATATGACACCAGTGTGATCTTGTTGCAAACAGGCTTCTGCCGCCAGTGATACCTAGAACCCGCCAGTGCACGACCTACTTTCTGTCGGCATGCTCTGATGAATACCAGCAAGAAAGCCTTTATACCTCGTTCTTTGCCTCTTGGCCCCGATTCTTGCGTGAAACTGGATAGGCGTCCTGTTTTTCAAATATTGACCGAGTGGAGACGAAGCTTTGAAACTGGAGAAGCATTGCTAAAACAGCGTATATATAGAGTGATCGAAATACGTCATTTTAATAACATACCAGTGGCTTCTCTATTTCGACTGATGTTTGTCCGTTATGAATAACTGCATACAACAGATACTAGAATAAAAAAAAAGTGAGGAACAGCGCAAGACACGGGACGTACAGAGGAAAACGGATGAAACGCTGTGTAGTTCCTGTGTTTTGTACTGCTACTCAATTTCTGATGCGACATGTACCAACCGGGCCAAGTTTGCACTTTGCAACACATAAAAGTGTCACATAATTAGTTCTTCATTATCTGTGTTTGTTTCCAAGGGCTTTTAGCAGATATTTTGCAACATTTACTTGGTTTAAAAATTCAGTTCCATTTACTGTTTATATGTTTTTGACCTCCTAATATTCTAAAGATAGGAGCATAATATGTTACGTTTCTAATTAACAAAACGGTATAAAGAGGAATTTCATTAGTTCTGCGCACACAAAAGGCGAATGTTGAAAGCAACTCCGTCCAGATATGCAACATTTGCTAGGGACGCATGAGAGGCCTCACCTCAAGTACGTCTATTTGGGTACAGGGTTCATGCTTCACATGGAGATACTATGGGTTCAGTTGCACTACAGGTTCCGCCGAAAACTCCAAGGGAACATAGGCCCTTCCACGCTCCTGCCTCTATCAGCAGACACCCGCCTCTTCACAGAGTGCAAAGTCTATACAACAGTTATTTTTTTCGGCTTAAGATCTTTCAAAACGGGTTGTCTACTTTGTGTTTCGAGCTTTGTGCTTGCTCTTGAGTCTTCTTTCTACCTACACTCATCTCCTGTCTTATCACTGTTTCTCTCTCCTTTCTTATGTGTCACCTCGTCATCGAATGTCCACTTCGAGCCATCGACTGGTGCTCAAGCACTGTTTTCATTGTGTCACCTGTTGTGTATGTCTGTGCTCTGTCTCTCAACTTTGTGTTATTGCTGAATTCTTGCTTCCTTGTACGTGTGCCTTCATGTGCCTTTCTTTTCATTCTATTTTTTATTCCACAACTTTTGGTCGGAATTGTTCTACTCCTTTTCGTAATATTATTTCTCCATGCTACAGTATTCACAAATCTGGTTGTTCCTGGGCACATAAAATAAAGGTTTATTGAGTGATTGATTGATTGATTGATTGATTGATTGATTGTAGACATAATGAACGCCACACATACACAAAGAGAAGGAGACTAGCAATTGTCTCCTGAAAGAGAAACCACGTCGTGTCGTTTTCATGTTATGTCGACTACTCCATGTCAGCCATTCGGTATCAAATTTCGTTAATTCTAGTCGCCATGCGGTGAACCGATTTCTCGCGAACCATCCCATGTTCGTCGGCCGTGGCTCCCAAAACAGTCCCACTAATTTTGATTGCGGGAGTACTCGTTCACGCCTTGCCAATCGTCCCACCAAACTATGCGCTTCTTTGAACGACAAAACTACAAAGCGCACCTTCCGATGCTGTTCAGCTGTTCCCCTTCCTCGCCGCCTCCCAGGCCTCCACCCCGCTCCCGCTTCGAAGCGCGCTTTGCGATGAGCACCCACGCAGCCGTTCGCGCTAAACGACGGTGCACTGGGTGGGGGATAGCCACCGGCTGGGACACCCAAGAGCAGAGACGTGGAAAATTGCCGCGCTATAAGCGACGGACCATTGAGCGGAGACGATCGAGGCCCTTGTATGTGCGCGCGCCGTAGTACATGCCGCCGTTCAGCTATGCCTCGCTCCCGCGCTAAAGCGGATCCACAATGGGAAGATGCCATCCCTCGCCCGCCGCCAAACAACTGCCGCCGAAATTTATTGTCGTCGCATCGTTTTCTCTTCCTTTTTTTTTTATCTTCTCGCACCCCGCTGCTTTCTGCACGTGCTCGCGTCGCCCTTGCCATGAATGCCCCCTGTCCGCCGGTGTCACGCACAAGCGCAAAATGAAGCCCGCCTCGACCCAGAGATTCGACCCCGCCGACAGCGACGTCTTGTGTCGGCCGAATTCGCTCCGCCTGGCGACCACGAAAAGAAACTCGGCCGGTTTCGATTTCCCGACCGTAGCGCCCCCTGGATGGGCTCACAGGCGCACGCGCGCGCTCGCGTTCTCTGGCATCACACCGTAACTTCAATCGAGCTGCGATCTATTACTATAACTCCTCAAACGCCCTTCCTCCACCTCCGCCCTTGCCTCATTGTTCGTCGTCGGTCTAATTTTATTCGGATCTCAGGCGCCGCCATTACACGCTTTCCCGTTCCCCTCGTCCCTGTGAGCGTGATTTTCACGGCACGCGTTATCGGCGCCTGCAGCAGCAGCGCCTGTGTTAACAGCGCGCCGTCACTGCTGCGATCCGTCGCGGACCTTTCAAACCGTCGCTGTCCTGCGATGCGTTGCCCTGCCGTCAGCCTGTTCGTTCTAGCGGGCGTCAATGTCCTTCATTGTTTATCCCTCCTCTGCCCGGGTTATCCGACCATCGTTGACGCTGTTCGGTCCTGAAAATCACCAGGCTTTAGAATTTTGCATCATGCGCGATCTCCGCTTTCTCTTCTTCTTCTTTTTTTTTCTTCAGCAGTTTTCCTTTCCCTGCCAATGTGTCCATGCGATGTGCTATGAGGCGACACGGTTCCTCTTTTTTTGCCATTTGCATAAGCGTGTTAGGATCACTGCTATTTTTTATGTATCCTCCTCGTGCGCGCCAGCTCTTTTGTACCTCGAGCGGTGGAGCTCGGGCAAATGCGATTATGGAACATTAACGGCTTTGCGATTCTACCTCGTCCGAGTCAGCGTGCTTCGGTGCGGTACCGTATAGCAGGGTGGACGAAAGTTTCGCTCTTCAAGGCGATTATACTGCTTTAAAATGCGGCAAGACAAAAGCCCCGTTCGTATATCTTCTCCATAATTTGGTATAGTCCGAACCGTTAATTTGCACTCTCGAACGTAAGAGCATCTTCATTTAAGTAAAGGTATATAGTAAACTGAAAACCTTCCGTTCTTTTCGTCCGATTAAATTATGAGAATTTAGAGAGCGGAATCTCTTGGGTGGCAAAATAAATGTCAACACGTGCTCTCTTTGAACACGTTATGTTAATAATAATTAAATTCCGGGTTTTTTTCGGGCTAAACCCATGATCTAATTATGAGGTGCGTTGTAGAGGAGGGCTTCGGATTAACTTCTACCACCTGGGGGTCTTTTACGTGCATCCAATGCACGGCACACAGGTGTTTTTGCATTCCGCACCCATCGGAATGAGGCTGCTGCGATCTCGAGCTCAGAATGCCAGAGCCTCTGAGTTATCGCGGTGGGTCTACGCATTAGGTGGTTTTCATCGCATAATAGTAAAGTGAAACTAAGCTACCGTTGTTGTTCATCGTTCCTGAACATTTGTGTCTAATTCAGCTGCTTCTCAACACTTTGCCTAAAGCACGAGGCTTTCATTGTCTCGACGCCTTAAACCTTGCATTGTGCAAGGGTTCATCCAATAATGGTTCATCCATTAAGTAAGATCAGCTGAAGCTTTTGTTCTGAGTCGTGTCGGGTGTATATCGCAATATCCGGAAGGCGTATCCGGGAACAGAAGTTCTCATGGCGACATGTTGTGACGCTCTGACCAACCATGCACTATACTCCTGGAACATCCTTTGTGTTGCACGGCCACTTCTTTCGAAAGATAGACGCATGTATGCATTCGTTATATCTATGTCACTATACATGCATTTACACCAACATAACGTATCTTAACGTGACGCAGCACTTCTGATCATCGTCTATCGAAAGGGCAATAGATAGAAGGGAGACGGTCTTGTCAGGAGGCATGATTTATCTGCCTCCTTTAGCATCTCCTCGGAAGCACATTGTAAATATGGCCGAAATAAATAAATCTTGAATCTTGAAATCTTGAATATACGTCCGGCGAGACATTTGAACACGCAGTCTGTCTTCTCACCATTAATTCACAGCGAATCGAAAATGTAAAAAAAAAAAAAACAGTGTGTTTAAGTTCCAAGTTTCTGACTTGGAATGTCATCAAATCTCCCTGACTTTAGCACCCTAGTGTCTGGCAGGCAACGTCAGTCTTCGAAATGGCCGTCGACTGTTAGTGAGAATTACAGCATATAAACGATGATAATAGTGAGTAATTAATTTCGTTTTAATTTTCCCGACTCTAATCCCACACCTCAATTTGTGGGCGTATTCTTGCTGTTGAGTAATAAACTAACCCATGGAAGTTCCATCAAGTATTCGTGAGGAGGTCTGAGCGACCGCAATCGCCCCACATTTGAGAACCACTCTCCCAGGTTAAGCTGGAACACGCCTACTACGTCGCTTTTCGGTCGGATAATTTTGTTCGGCACGTGGACGAAACGCAGGTGCGTCCGTCGCAACGCGCTCGGCACGAGGCAGCGCACACTTCATCCACCGTTCCCTCTGTTCTCTCTGCGCTCAATCGCAACGCTGTCCGGACGAGACACGCGCCCACCGCGCCGCTCCTTTTGTGCAGCTTGCAACCTTCGTATCAAGAAGAGACAATGGCGACTGCTATAACGGGGGAGTACGTGTCGGAAGTGGTTGCCGCGGGATGGGAAAGGAGGCGCCGGAGACTCGACAACTCACGGACGTTTAGAGAGAGAGAGAGATAGGAAGCGATAGAAAGCTGAGGGAGTAGGAGAGGGTAGACGGTGCTTAGTAAGAGTAAGGTGAAGAAAGAGGGAATTTCGCTGTGAGGAGGCGTCGAAGCGCATCCCGTCGGCGCCATCTTTTGTTCCCTCGACGCAACTGAAAATCGCGAAAAGGACTGTGGTTGTCGACGGTGGTCGCTTTCTTGCGTGGCTCCCTGCGGTGGGCGCGCGTCGACGTCCCGCGGCGAGCTCAGCGGCGGACCGCATAGGTCGACACTGTCGAAGCGATGTCCCGGTGTTGCCACGTGCCGACGCACAATGGCGTCTCAGCCCAGGTGTGAACGGCAAAAAAATGCCGTGACGCGCGCTGCGGTAGCTATCGTCGATGAAGAGCGCACGCGCAACGGCTTCATCCTCTTCATGGTTGGAAGAAAAGGCTCGCGGTCGCCTGCGGTTTCAGAACAGGGTGGGAAAACCAGAATCCCCGTCGCGAAGAGAGAGAGAGAGAGAGAGAGTCAGTGTAAAGTGGCCTTCTTTCGAGAAGTCCGTTTAAAGGGTTTCGCATTTCGTTTTCAGCTGAGACTCCTCCCCCCGCCCCCCTTTTCTTTTTACCGCATGCCGAATGCCACCGTTGCGCGTCGCGTTCATTGCATTGCATACAGAGGAGCTTTAGACAACCTTGTCACGCTTCCTGTCTGCTTAGGCCTAAAAGTTCCTTTTGGAGCTTGCAACGTTGCCGTGTAACACGCTGCCAGCTGTCGGAAAGGAAGGAAACGAGTATTTGCGGTGCCTTTTGGATCAAGTTATGCGCCCTGCATGGTCTCGCGGTAACATGAAACGCTGAGAGCGAAACTGTCACTGCGCTTTCTTTAACGCTTTAAGCGCTCTGGGCGGTTAGCGCACTGGCAACGAGGAACCCGCCATGCCTTGAATTGACAACTTGCTTTAGGAGGAGCCTCATTGGTTTGTTTCTTCGGTTTATTCAAGACGCTCACTCGACCGAATTTTGATTGGGCACCACTAACGGTGAATCAGGCAGGTCATAAAATGTTATTTTCTTTTAAATAATTTAGGTAAGGATGCTGCCCTATGCATGCAACACTGTAGCGCTATGCGACACTACCCCATGCCATTCAGTGTCATCATATTAACATAGTTGTGCAACACGGCCTATGTAACATGCGGACGCGTTCAGTACTCAAACAAACCCCACCAACCAGTGCTGTAAAGGACGCCTAAAACAATTTGGTTATATTTCGGGAAAGCCGAGGTTTCATATATAGCAAAGCAACGGGCCGAGCGCACGCTTAAAAATGTTAAGCCGAGTCCCCTTCTGAAGTAGTTTAACCTTTTCTACGTATAGCCTGTTGCCGCGACTTCGCGACATACCGAATCTGAACTCATAAATTTAAACGGCACGCTTAAGCGAGAAAAATCGTGATCTGGACGTCATGTGTCGTCATCCAGCAATAACGCCCCAACGTTTCGCCATCTCTGACTCAGAAAAAGAAGGCTTTGTGCATGGTGCTTCCAGCGAGGGTAACCATTTTAAGAAACTCACGCGGCTGCATTCATTCAGGAGCATAGAGTGAAGTGACCATATCTGCAATACTTACTGTTTGACAGACTGCCATTGAGCTTGTTCCGTGCGAAAGCATGCGAATATAAACGCATTGTGTTTTGCTAGGTCCGCTATTCAGATTTCTTTAAACGAGTCTACAAATATCACCGGGGGTAGAAAATGATGAGAGTTATTTTTAATTTTCTTACTATCGAAACGTTGGTCAGCCTTCCTGAGGCACCTTATCCCTGTTAATAACCTTTATACCGCAGTGTGCTACTCCATCTGTCAGCCCCCTTCTTGATTTTGGACTTCGCATACAAGTATTTCCAATTGAAATTTGAATGTTTTTCATCCGGCAAGAAAATTCTGGCTATAAGATTTTAATAGAAGAATTTAAATGTGCAACATAAATACTTTTAAGCGACAGTTGTAGCTCAGGGCATTTATGAGCACATTTATGAGCATTTATGAGTACATACATAACGAAGACGCGCGCGAGGATAAATATTACACAATACCGTTATATTCCTGTCGAGGTTCCGTCACATTTTATCTCCAATCTATTCGGTTTTGTCTTGATTCCGATGTACACTCGTTATTATACTTTCTGGTCTTATCCTGTCGTATCCTGTACTACCCTGCATGCTATCAATTATTATATTGTGCCACGCCCCTCTCACGGTTGTCTTTATGCTGTTCTATGTCCCACCTTATTCAATTCTATTTTGGTTTGCCCGCTTCCACAATATCCTGGCGTCATGTTTCATGTCTTAGTCAAGAACGTACTCTCTGCTGATACGTACGAGCTTCCCACTTCGACGGCCGTCGCTGCAAAATGATTGGAACCCGGGCGCTGCACTCAGTGAGGCCGCTTTGCTCGGGCCACGAGTGGCCGTGTGCGGCAGCGCCCACGTGCGTCAGTGGCATCTCGCGGAGAAAAACGAGAACTGGTGACGTACGAGCGACGATCACTCTTCGGGGGCATGAGCGAAACGAGGAACACCGAGAATGGCCCGACTTCTCCGGAATGGCTTTCTTATTGAAGGCATCTTGGTGTGTGACCTGCTTGTCGAGACTCCGCTCCTTTGATCGAGAGCGCGGTGTCGCTTCTTGCGCTGATAAACTGTGCGGTATGACTGTTCTGATGTTGCTTTTCGGCTAGCCCCATCGATCGACGTCTTCAGACCATCGCAGAAAAGCCATGTGGACGTGCTGGCTGATCCGACTATACGCGTATCAAAGTTGTAAAGGAAGATGAAAAGATGACCCGCCGTGATGAAGAAAGGAACGTTCTGTTAGAATTTTAATGCAGCAGGGAGCAAAGGAGCACTCTTGGATCATCACGAATTTACTTGGGTGAGCGAAGGATGTAAATGAAATGCACAGATTCTACGCCGACAACGCTGAAATTCTAAGCAAATGTTAAAATGAAGAGTGAGCTGTATCGGCAAACTAATGCGCACCCTCACGCACCCGCCTGTGGAGCTTGTGCGAAATACGGGTATGTTTGTATTCACATTTAAGCATACATTAACTTGCATAACTACAAGAATGTATGTTCTAGATACGTCAAGTCTTATTCAGGGATTCCCACCAACTTTACGTCTTCTTTTATGTAGTATTTAATCAATTTGCGAAAGGGCCCCTGTTATGTACCTATACTTGTTTATGATACACTGTACAAAGACACAACACATATATATTGCTCTCCTTCAGGACGGAGACAGAATCACTGGTGTGTTTATGCCAGTTTTATCTGTGCTCTCGCTAAAATAGAAAAGGAGATATTTCACGACATCTGAACACAAATACGGTGTGTTAGGCGCCTGCACTGTACTTAGCGCTACAACATATAGGGCAACGCTGTTTATTATTCCTGCTTTTTTTTGTGATGAACGGCATTTTCTCTTTCTATTACGTTTTTCACTATTAGAGATTAACTTGACAGCTGTTCCGCAATGTTTGCGATCCCATGAAATGTGACGCGCACATTTTCTTTGTCCGTTGAGAGCACTTTCGGTTGGTTTGATCAATATTTTTACATACGCTTTCGCCATTTCACAACCGTGGGCAGCTTGCAAGCTCTTCTCCACGAGAATATTAAATCACTTCCGCAGTTCCCGTTTTTTTTTTTAATTCTTCTAGGAGAATGTAAATCAGAATGTGATTTCGGTCCTCGATAAAAACCTTTGTTTTCTTTCCTAAACTCGACAAAGTTCGTCTATGTGCGCGTGTATAAAATGAAACGACAGCATTTTCTGCATTTCCCTACGACGCGAGCGCCTTTCTCTTGTCTTTCAGCTCGGGCTGCTCGACTTCTTATTGGCCTGATGGAGTCACGTGATTGCTACGGCTCTCTCGCTTTCCCTTCTTTATTGCTTCGCTGGCGAAATGCGGGAGTACCAGCGCGTCTCTTGCCTTCATTTTTTGTCGCGTCGACGCCATGAAAGTTGCTGGCGGGCTGCCGTTCCTCGCCGTACTTCTTAAAAGAAAGTTGCATGGGTTTTTCTTACGCTAAATCGTAATGCCTTTAACTAGACGGAAAATAAACAACCTTCCTGTTAATTTTGAAGAAAAAACTTCGATGAATGTGGAGCAGCATACATTAATTGGCGGTATTCTCGACCGACGACTGCTGTGGATTTCGTGCATCAGTGCGTCAGCGAACATGAAAAACAAGTCAACTATCTTAGAAACGTGCTTCGACGACTAGCCGACACAATATGGAGGGGGGGGGGGGGGGGTATCAGTGGCATCACTAATACAAAATATAACGCATGCACAAACCAAAATAAATTGCTTATTCGGCGCCCATTGTCGATGGTCGGTCGCGAACTTGTCGGGACAAGCTCCAACGTGTCCCCCAGCAGCCTCGAGTCCTCTTGTTATTGCTGAGGCGTCATCCGCCTTTTTCAGACGTACGAACAGCTGAAACTTGTCGAGGCGACACGCTTACCGTGTTTTAACATTTAACGCAACTTGAAAAGCATCCACTAAACTATGCTCTTAAAACACGCTCATAAGGAAAGACACTAAAGTGAAATTCGGTAGGTTTTTTCAGAATCATATAACGCTCTTACTCAGTTCTGAAACGTACAGATTGGAAGTCAGCTAGCATCGTTAAATTGGATGTTTGGATTGTTTGGGCAAAAACTGCCCAAAATAGAATTATAGGTCGAGGGAATTATGCGTATAAGACATATACTCATGCTCATGACAGCTAAACGCACCAACTTGCACTATCCCAGGTTTACTACTTTTGTCTTTAGTACATTCACGTCTATACAGACTACCCGCCGTGGTTGCTTAGTGGCTATGGTGTTGGGCTGCTAAGCACGAGGTCACGGGATCGAATCCCGGCCACGGCGGCCGCATTTCGACGGGAGAGATATGCGAAAACACCCGTGTACTTAGATTTAGGTGCACGTTAAAGAACCCCAGGCGGTCAAAATTACTGCGGAGTCCTCCACTACGGCGTGCCTCATAATCAGATCGTGGTCTTGGCACGTAAAACCCCAGAATTAAATTAAATCTATACAGACTATTCGTGCCAAAATATTTATCGGTATGCGCATTCATCATACCTAACCTGACACTAGAGCGAACCTTTAAATTATCCCGAGTGACATCTTCTACGATAACCGAACTTTTTACTATGCTATCTACGTCGTGTAATAGCCTCATTGAAGAATGCACAGAAATTTATTCTTTTTAGCAATTCTCCAATTGCTTTCATGCAGACAGAAAGAAATGTGTTCAATACACATTTAGCATTTCAAACACTCAAAGAGCGCATGAAAGCTAGAGCCGGTAATCATATTAAAGTGTTGCAGTCCATACCAGTACATTGCACTATTCCTGGAAACATTGCGGCGGACGCTGTTGCAAAAGGAGTGCACAAAGATGAAAAAGATATGCAAATGAATCTCCCTCTCTCCCGCAGCAAAGTGCGCCAGTCTTTGAGACGGCCGACGTAGCACAAACAGATGATATAATCAACAGTCGAAGGGCAAAATATTCTTTATAGATACTTACATTAAAGTTTCCATTCCGTCAAAGTTGAGAGGCAACATAAATTTAGCAACTTGATTGCATCGTTTGCAGCTTGGCACAACACAGAATTCAATGCGTTACTACACGACACTGCCATTGCGGCCACGCTGACGAAAATGTGCAATTGCTCCTTCTCGAGTGACATGACATCACACGATATCGCAGGCAAAGACTAAACGCTGATTTAATCTTTGACCGTCAACCGTTAAAACCCCTACCCCTTACCCCCCCCCCCCCCCCTTCAAATGAAAAAAAAAAGAAAAGAAAGAAAGAAAAAAAGAAGAGAGAAAAAGGAAGAAATATTTGGTCCGAGGGCACCAGTGGGGCTACAGAAGAGAGCGCTTGTCGTTTAAGAAATGTTTTTTGGAACACAAAAAATCTGTTTTGTCAAACTGCGACAGCTCCTATACGTGTTGCCCATGTTAGATTTTATTTTATGTAATTATCTGCTTATGTACTTTGCTATGTGGCTATGTGTAGCTGTGTATACGGCAGCTGTCTCGTCTGCGAAAAAAAATCACACTTCTGTACGTTTTCTCAGGCTCTTTTGTGTACTTTCAGTTGTTTATGGAACTGCTTAAGTTTCTGAGTGTCTTTTTGCTCTCTCCTGTGCCCTCCTTTACTGGTCTTTGAAACTTTTCAAATGTGTGTATCCTTTGACTGCCTGGGCCGGTATTTTGTAGCGATGCCTTATGACTAATTCTATACTAGTCTTATCAACCACCGCTCACAGCCGGCTGATCCCGTTGATAACGCGAGAGGACCGTCGCTCTGACCACTGACAAAGCGCGATAAGAATGAAAAGGCATTACTACCGGAAAGGCATCGCTACAAAATACCGGCACTGAAGTGTTTTTCGGTGCTTGGTAGACTGTGTGATGGCGTCAACACAGGTAGTCTTATACTGTTCATTCATTCTTGCATTTTCTTTGTTTTCTCTCTGCTTTCGTAACCTTTTTATTGCGATAGCAATTATATGGACACTCAAAAGCAGATTTCTGCCGTCGGCGTCGCCATCGCCGTCGCCGTCGCCGTGAGGTTCCGTATGACGTCAATGGAGATGAAATCGTCGCCGCGCGATGATAAGTGATGATGATAAGTGGTTCTTGAGGGAAAGGGAAAGGTTGGCGCTATCTTCTGCAGCCCTTGAGGGAGCACGGCTCCGAACGCTGTATGTGCGAGTGAAAGAGCGCGAGGGACGCGCGCTTTCACGGGGAGTGAACGCACGGCGGAGAACAAACGCGCGTTCTGCGCTGTGCTCCCTTAAGGGCTGCAGAAGTAGGCGTCTCTTTCCTCCTCTACAATCACCATATATGTAGAGTAAACGTACCTTCTTCCGACGCGCAAAAGGCTGTGGGGGAGGGGGGGGGGAGGGGCAGGGAAGGGAGGCGACGTTTAGCTGCGACACCAAGTGCCTATTTATATCAGAGGCCCCGGCAACAGTCACCAACGCCGCACGCATTTTGAGCGAACGCGGGCAAAACGCCGGCGGCGTCGACAACAGTTCTGCGTGTTGCCGGTGCTGCTGCATGTCCAAGTTTATACAGCTGATAAAGCTGCTATCATTACTCCGTATAGCTCTCTTCAAATTTGCTATCGCAATTGATGCTTCGCCTTTCAGGTGAAACTGCGACAACTTTTTTACTTCCCCGGTGCAGAGTAGCCAACCGGATATATCCTGTCGTTAACCTCCTTGTCTTTCTTTTACTCCACGTTTTTTTTTGCTATTATGATTATTGTGGTTATTATTATTATTATTATTATTATTATTATTATTATTATTATTATTATTATTATTATTATTATTATTATTATTATTTTACGTTCGACGAGAAGTAGTCGGCGCGTAGCCCCTTTAAGTTCATATCATTAACAAGAAAAACAAAACAAAAAAGCGTGACATGTTTCCCGCAAGCAACTCGGCTCCACATGCCATTGATGCAGATATAATTGGGCACATTGGTTCAGCATTACGCATGCAATATGAAGTTGTAGGTACAGATAACAACTCACCCTATAGATGTCGACCCTTGATAACAACTGGCACACTGGAATGTATACAGCTGGCTCTACATTCCAGTGTGTTTTATGCGACCTCTGTTGTGAGCTGTTTTTAGCGCACTTATGTCACGTGACAATGTCTGACTTCGTTCTTTCTAGCTTTCTTGTGTGCGTGCCGGCTTGTTCTTTATTATTTAATATGCATCCGGTTCTATCTTAAACGCAGCAACCGGCGCCGCTGAAAGGCGCCAACATCTCCTAAATACCACGTAATAAAATAAAACCGACGCAGCAAGTGAGGCAATCCGCAGAAAGGACAGATCCTTCAAGTTTTTTTTTTTTTTTTTTTTTTTTTTTTGGCGCAGTTGCATTTAAGCGGTGCGGTGTCACCAGGTCCAACGAGTTCGGCGGAGCACGGACAGCGTCACCACGCGTTCAACGCTTGGTGCGACTTGAGAAACCTTGCAGGTGCGTTGTCTGGTGGGAATAAACTATGTTCGATCAATGTGACGGAGCTTTGACGATCTAAACGCTTTCTGGTCAGCGCTGCTTTGCATCGCGCGTGCTGCGTCAAATATGGAGGCTGACGCTTACTTGCCGCAATATTCTTGCGTGTGTTGCCCACGCCACCACCACCCACCACCACCAGGAGCACAAAAAAGTTCATTGTCTGTCTGTTGCCCGCGAACTAAAGATGCTTCATTGCTATACTTACCCTTGGTTCGGTGCAAACTCGAATATGCATACGTAGTTTGGGATTGGTGCACTAAAGCTGAAATCAGTTGGTCTTGAAACAATTCAGAGAAATCCAGAGATTAATTATATCCTTCAAAATCTTATTCCACCATCGAATTAATGGAATTTATGACATCCCACCGCTCGAACTTAGAAGAACGAAACAAGTATTCTAAGTCATTAGGCTACTTTACGCTAATAAATTATTCCTCGACCTCACGGGCCTATTTATCGCAGTATAGCTGCGATAAATATATAGCCAGACTATAGCTAACAGTCTGGCTATATATAGCTAATCGTCGCCTACGGTGACGACTGGCTATATAAAAAAATATATAGAATACGCCTTAACGACGTATTTTGCACGAACAAACACATACAAATATTATTTCTCCCCGTAGTGTAAAATAAATTTAATTAATTAAATTCTGGAGTCTTACGTGGCAGAACTACTATCTGATTGTGAGGCACGCCGTAGTGGGGGAATCCGGATTAATTTAGGCCACCTGGAGATCTGTAACAGGCCCCCAATGCCCGGGACACAGGGCGTTCTTGCATTTCGCCCCCACTGAAATGCGGCCGCCGCGGCCGGGATTTAACCCCACGACCTTGTACTTAGTAGCGGAACACCATCGTTGCTAATTCACCACGCCGAATTGTAAAATATAGGAATTGTATAATTATTTCCGGGTCCTCATATGTCATTAATAATTTTATGTTCTCCATTGCTACATCATTCTTCAGTGCTTCGCTTGTCTCCATTATATGTATTTGTTGCCCTGCCTGCTTCTACTAGCGCCCGCAGTATTCAATAAATAAATAAATAAATAAATAAATAAATAAATAATAAATAAATAATAAATAAATAAATAAATAAATAAATAAATAAATAAATAAATAAATAAATAAATAAATAAATAAATATCAGGACACTGCCGCCCACTTTGTTAGAGTGCACGAAACGCCGATCACTGCAGCAGAAGCGCGTCATGCGAAGGACAAGAGGGGAGATGGTGAATTTGCCTCGTCACGGCGCTCAATCATAATCCGAAGATGCAAGTTTTAGGTGCACTATTTATCACGAATATTACAATTAGTAGAAGGACTTATCCTGCTATTAATGTTTTACTGAAGCAAGCCAGACCATGATGTGGCCGCATAATCGTACATGCGTTTACTAATCCTTGAAATGACTCGCACTTTTTCTTGCATCGCATTACCGCGCCAAGTGGGGACTATAGCGTGCACCAGAAGCATTTCTCAGCATTCTCAGTGTGGATGCATTTTGCGCTATCACAGGTATATCTTGCGCAAGGCTCACAGGAAGAGCGCTTATAAATCGGCGCTATACGCTGCAAGCAACTGATGGCGCATCAACCGAACACGTCGCACGACAGGGGCTTTATTTATTCACCGACAGCATCGAGCAGCCGTTCAGCCAACGATCGCCGGATGCGGACATCTTGCGCCACGGTTTCATAGGCAGCAGTAGAAAAGGCGATAACGCACGCGTGCGCGAATGCATGCATACTACTTAGAGCTATATCTTCGTTTTCTTATGTAATACGTTGCGCTCTGCAAACGCGGCAGAGAGACAGAGTAATTTCCGCCCGCCAGACGGCGCCCCTATCTTAAGCGAGCCTGCCGTCTCGGTGTCGTTAGGGGGAGCGCGAGCGAGGCCCGCGGAATGGCCTCGGCAGTGATTGCGCCTCCAGCCGTGACAGATTCATCTGCTCGGTGATCCACGAAGAACTGAAATCTGCCGCAGAGCGCTGCCCAGGTTACTGCGAAAGCAGAAAACCATTAGGCCTGCCTAATTTTGTTTCCATCATCTGCCGACCGCGGAAACGTAAACCCCCACCCAGCAACTGCTAAACCTTCCTCCGCCCAACGACCCCAGTGATTATAAAAGGGCCATCGTATGCTTGTGCGTTTGCTTAAAAAAAAGGAAAGAGCAACTTCCTGTATGCTACTGATGGCGCGATTAGGAACGCATCTTTTCGCCTCTAGGACGTACGCATCTACGGTGCCCTGGCATCGAGGTGCATCGGAACCTTTCAAGATGATGATGGCCATTATGATGATGATTATGGCAATATTCCGCAAGGTCAATCTAGATCGATCCCGGAAGTGATTATGGAATGCGGTCCTGTACCAATTGCCAGCGACATCAACCCCTGCCGACCGACCAAAGCGTGACGACGCGTCGCGGAGGAATGAAGAATACTGTAAATATTTCCGAAATAAGCTGAGACTGGCCGTAAATGATAATTTCTTGGAGTCAGCTCTTTAGATACTAAGCTTGAGAGCAACAGCGCTGGGACAACTACGACAGTGACAATCGAGGTGCGCCACTCGAGCGCTGACTGAGGCCTAATGTTTTCAGGAAACACAACCGAGAAAAGATCGCGTGCATATGCGCAAGCTGCGCAATGCCCAAAACAAGCAAAACAAACGAAAGAAAAACGCATAACGCACTATCGTGAACGTTATCTTTTTTTTTTTAATTGCAGTTTCGCGTTTATTGCGAAGCACTGCATGACGCAACATCTGGTGCAATAATATACGCGGTATGAATCTTGAACTGTTTCGTCTGGTGTCCTGTTCGAGTACATATTGAAAGACACGCGCGATAAATCTCCTTTCTAGAGAGCATTGTTGTTGTCGTTCCTCTGCACAAGTGGCCCATTCCCAGTGTAGGGGATCGACATTCCTTCGGTTGACAATAGTCCACGTCGTCTTCTTTTGTGGATGGTGACACTACCTGGTGTTACACAAACGTAGAGACATGGTTTCTTCATTTTTCGTTTTTTTTCCTGCCTTTCACTTCCTACCGTTGCCTTCGCTTAGATTCATTCAACTCGGCGTTGGTTTATAGATCATCTGCAGAACGTGGAATCAGACAATAATTGCTCTCCAGGGGCATTTGTTTTCATTTTTGGTCGTAACATCGGCAGAAGGGCGATATTCTGCACAGTTGCGCGCGGTACCGGTTGAAGTAACAATTCGCTGATAAGCGCGGAGCAATCTTCTGCCGAGAAGAATAAAACTTCATTGATTGTGCTGGTTAGAAGGGCTTTGAGAAGGGCCTTGAGTTAGAAGGGCCTTGAGAAGTTAGAAGGGTCTTGAAAAACATGACCAGGGGAAAAGCTACTGGAGAGGATGGAATAACAGTCCATTTAATCAAGGATGGAGGAGATATCATACTTGAAAAGTTTGCGGCCCTTTATACGCAACGCCTTACGACTTCAAGTGTACCAGAAAGCTGGAAGAACGCCAATATTATACTCATCCATAAGAAGGGAGACGTTAAAGAATTGAAGAATTATAGACCCATTAGCTTGCTTTCAGTATTGTATAAAATATTCACCAAGGTAATTTCCAATAGAATCAGGGCAACACTTGGCTTCAGCCAACCAAGAGAACAGGCTGGCTTCAGGAAGGGATATTCTACGATGGACCATATCCATATCATCAACCAGGTAATAGGGAAATTTGCGGAGTACAATCAACGTCTCTATATGGCTTTCATAGATTATGAAAAAGCATTTGGTTCAGTAGAGATACCAGCAGTCATAGAGGCATTACGCAACCAAGGATTACAGGATGCATACGTGAATATATTGGAAAATATGTACAAGTATTGCACAGCAACCTTGGTTCTCCACAAGAAAATTAGAAAGTTACCTATCAAGAAAGGGGTCAGGCAAGGGGACACAATATCTCCAATGCTCTTCACTGCATGCTTAGAAGTATTCAAGCTCTTAGACTGGGAAGGCTTAGGAGTGAGAATCAACGGCGAATATCTCAGCAACCTTCGATTTACAGATGACATTGTCCTATTCAGGAACAATGGGCACGAATTACAGCAAATGATTGAGGACCTTAACCGGGAAAGTGTAAAAGTGGGGTTGAAGATTAATATGCAGAAGACAACGATAATGTTCAATAGCCTGGCAAGAGAACAAGAATTCAGGATCGCCAGTCAGCCTCTAGAGTCTGTAAATGAGTACGTTTATCTAGGTCAATAACTCACAGGGGACCCTCATCATGAGAAAGAAATTTATAGAAGAATAAAATAGAGCTGGAGTGCATACGGCAGGCATTACCAAATCCTGACTGGGAGATTACCACTGTCGTTGAAAAGAAAAGTGTACAATCATTGCATTCTACCGGTGCTATAAACATATGGGGCAGAAACTTGGAGGTTAACAAAGAAGCTTGAGAACAAGTTGAGGACCGCATAAAGAGCGATGGAACGAAAAATGTTAGGCCTAACGTTAAGAGACAGGAAGAGAGCGGTGTGGATCAGAGAACAAACGGAGATAGCCGAGCTGACATTAAGCGGAAAAAGTGGAGCTGAGTAGGCCATGTAATGAGTAGGATGGATAACCGGTGAACCATTAGGGTTACAGAATGGATACCAAGAAAAGGGAAGCGCAGCTGAGGACGGCAGCAAACTTGGTCGAGTGATGAAGTTAGGAAATCCGCAGGCGCAAGTTGGAATCAGCTAGCGCAAGACAGGGGTAATTGGAGATCGCAGGGAGAGGCCTTCGTCCTGCAGTGGACATAAATATAGGCTGATGATGATTGTGCTGGTAGTGTTATTCTTTGCTTGCGTGCTCCTCATTTCATGGCGCTTATCCACGACAGGGAATTGGCCAAGAAGTGCGCGGTAATACGAAGGAAGGGAGGACAGTACTTAGGAAATGAAAGTGAAAAAAAAAAAAATCGCAGCTTCGCGCGAAAGGCGAAGCATCGATTGCGATAGCAAATTAGTTGACAGCTATACGGAGTAGGGATAGTAGTTTTTCAGCGGTATTAAATTTCTGAAGATAGGCTTACTAACTAAATTGAACAGCGTGGTGTCACGAGCGAACAAACAAACATGGACACATCTCACTCGATTACCGCGGAAACTCGCTGTCAAAACGCAGGAGTGAGGAAGCGCGGCAGCAGCAGTGAACAAATAGACATTTGATGCCTCTCGCATCAACGCAGAGTAAGCCGCGAATACACAGCGCACGGCGGACTTTGTCCCCGTCGCAGATGGCTTTCAATATAGGGCGGCCCGCGCTTTATGCAGCAGTCGCCGGAGTATATAACGCGCCCCCGCAATCCTTCCCCTCCCCCCGGACGCTTGCGCGCGATGGAAGACGGCGCTCTTCCTCCCCGCTTTTCTCCCTTGCGCGCGCGATATTGTCGGCTCACCCTCGCACGCTTTCATTCGCACCTACAGCATGCGGCGCACGGTGACGACCTTATCGCCCTTGAACTTTATACAATATCTCACGGCGACGGCAACAGCACAGATGCCCCTGGATTGTCCATATAATTGTTACTGCAAAAAAAAAAAAAAAAAAAAAACTTCACGCAACCACGTCAGCACCGTCGTGTACCATTCGCCTAATATGTACCACTTTTAAAGCGAAGCTTATCCTTTGTGGAGCAATAAGCCACAATCGCGCGCACATGTATTCTTAATTCATTTATTTAATGGTAATATTGCCACAAATTTCTCTCCTGTTATATCAACTCTGTGAGACGATTGGCACGTGATAACACTATTACAGCCAATGTAGCTGCATGAGTAGAAGAGGAAGGAGAGAGAGCGGAGAAGACGAGGAGACGGGTGTAAGATGGACAGTCGAGTTTTTGAGGGGGAGAGAGTTTTTCTGTGTTAGGAATGGCATCGCCTCTAAAAGGTTTACACAGACCAGGGGTGTACCTCAAGGGGCCGTTTTGTCTCCCCTATTTTTCAATATATTACTAAGTGGTATACCTTGTCAGGCTGATGTAAACACATATGTTTACGCAGATGATATTGCATTTTTGCTTCTGCAGACGACATTCAGTCTCTTTACGGAAAATTGCAAGCTTATCTCAATACACTTGAAAAATGGCTGGAAGGAATTCGCCTATCTCTGAACGTTAACAAGAGTGCGGTGCTGGTCTTTCCGCTAAGTAGTCCAGTGTATTTAACTCTCTGTTATCAGAACAAAGTCATCCCCCAAGCTCAACAAACCAAGTACCTTGGGGTGATTTATGACAATAAACTCAATTGGCTACCACATGTTGAGTATATTGCTAAAAAAAGGGGGCCGTGATCTCGGAGTATTACGACGGCTGAGCAGCAATAGGTCTGGCATGCGAAGAGACACACTACTAATGATATACATCATGTATGTCTGGCCAGTATTAGAATTTTTGGTGTGTTCTGTTCTCTGGAAGTGCCGCGTACAAAATTCGTCCCCTTGTTTTAATAGAACGGGATGCGCTCCGACTCTGCCTTGGCCTCCCCAAATTCGTATCGAACGCTGTGCTTTACCTGGAAGCGCGAGTGCCATCGTTAATGGCTAGATTCAGACTACTAACAGTCCAAACCTTTCTGCGACTGCACGAATCACCTTTCAGAAGACACCAGACAGTGTTTATAAGTCAGCCCACTTTATTTTTTAATGTCCACTGGCCCCGTTTTCACACGCCACAGGTGGTTTTTGCGCAGGCAATACTGGAGCCATTGAATGTTAAGCTCTATAATATAACTCCTGGAACGTCTACTACCCTCTCTCTAGAAATAATTTTTATAACATCTACCCAAATAATGCAAAACTTTTATCTTCACAAATTCTCAATGCCATGCTAGATGATCACTTGTGTCATATTCAGACCAATGCTATAATAGCTACAGATGCATCACAGAACCACGAAAAGGCAGGTGTAGGAATTTTTTCTCAATCGCTAGATTGGTCCTATTCGATTAGACTTCCAGATTTTACTCCTATCTACACAGCGGAATTCTTAGCTGTGGTTTTAGCATTACGGAAGTTGAACCCCTCTCCTTCATCAGTTGCTATTATCACCGACTCACTCTCTCTCTGTTCATCGCTTACAACGCGTAGTGACTCAAAAATTTTGCAAGAGTTACATCTTTTAGCTCTGTCTCATTTGAGTTTGCTTCGCTTAATTTGGGTACCCGGGCACAAAGGTTTGCCTTTGAATGAGTGTGCAGATTCATTAGCAAAGGCTTCCCTGGGGGGTCCTTTAGTACCTGCCGTTCCCCCAACTGCCTGTATCACTGCCGCTAAGTTTAGGAGATTAACAATGATGAATGATATATATAATTCTAGTATGGCTTCGCATTCTGACTACCACCATCTACTATTCCCTTGGAATCGTAAATTCTGTCCAACACGAAAATTAGAGATTACACTAACCAGGATACGTTGCCGCATCCCGACACTAAATTTCTATACACACAGGGCTGGTTTGGCGGCATCTCCTTTGTGTATACAGTGTGGCGAACCAGAAACTATTGATCACTTTCTCCTTGCTTGCCGACGATTCTCCTCACTAAGGAAAAGGGTGCTTGAGGACCCTTTAAACAAACTTGGCCTCAGCATGAACGCTCCCGTCTTGCTTTCGTTTGGAGCTTCCACATTGGGGTAGAGCCACCAGAATGTTTGCACTGCAATGCAAAACTTTATCATTAATTCGAATCGACTGCCTTCCTAAAATAGTCAATCATAATAAGTAATTAGAGCACCAAGCAGAATTCATCTTCCTTTTTCTTTCTTTTTATCTTTTTCTAATTTTTTAAATCCATTTTCTCCAAACCGCCCAATTCTTGGCCGATCCCCCACGGCGGGTATGTGCCATTTGTACTGTGGATCATCATCATCATCATCATCATCATCATCATCATCATCATCAAGACGAGAAAGAGAACGTTTTTGCCCGTCGAAGGCTTGCCTATATCTATATTTATAGATATATTGGTGCTATATCTATAGGCACCAAACCAAAGCTCGCCCTGAGGCCTGTTTAATAAACTGCTTTCTTCTCGCGTCGTAACAGTTTTGGTGGATGTGCGAGGTACTTGAAGTAACGGCGGACCCGAAGCCATTTATTCTTCGCCGGTGTAGTCGCCTAGCCGCACTATCACCTTCGCCTGTTAACATGGCCAACGAAGGAGACGCTTGGTGACCGATGCCTGCCGCTCCTGGATCAATGCCTGCTGTACGTGGCGCTACTACCGAGAACCTCGCGTTTTCGCCGGGAAAGCAGGTGAAGATGTAGAAGAGTGGCTCAGGCATTACCAACGGGTAAGCAAGTCCAACGACTGGGACACTACTGACCAATTAACCAACGTTGTCTTCGCTCTCGCTGACACTGCCCTGATGTGGTTTGATAATCACGAACAATTATTAACAACGTGGGAGCGTTTAGTTCATGACCTAAAGAATTGCTTTGGCGACTCAGACGCATAAAAAGAAACGCGCAGAGCACACCCTGACACAGAGAGCACAGCTACCAGGTGAGACTTGCACGGCCTACATTGAAGAGATCTTGAAATTGTGCAAGCAAGCCAACGCAAAAATGTCCGAGGGGGACAAGGTCGGGCACCTGCTCAAGGGCATAGCAGAGGATGTATACAATTTTCTGATCGGCAAGGACAGTCTCGCTTCAGCGTCTGATGTCATGAAGCACTGCCGTACGTTCGAGGCGCTGAAGATGCGCCGAATAAAGCCAAAGATTGGCCGATCGGCCAATGTTACCACTGTGGCCAGTATCGATATGAGCTATTCATTTGACTTGGCGTCGACCATAAGACAGATCATCCGCGAAGAGCTGCATAGGCACAACGAGACGACACGTCACCTGCCTGATGTCTCTAATGCCGCCTTTTGGCAAGCCCCGGCTACTTCTCCACCTTTGAATGGATGGCAACCGTCGGTCAACGTCGCGGATTTATCAGAGTACCGACACGCATCGACATCGAGAGGCCACTACTCTTTTACCACAGCAAAGCACGATACTACTGGCTACAGCCCGTTTTTCCTGCTCTACGCTCGTCCGCCGCATCACACACTGGACACCACATTTTCTTTCTCCACCCACGACCATCTCACCATCGCCGAGACTCTGCGTCTCGCTGAAGAAGCTCGACGCTTGGCCCACATACGTACTCTGGCTTCGCAAGACCTGTCAAAAGCACGGTACGACAGGCACCATCACCTATTCTCCACGGGATATAGTCTGGCTATGGTGTCCGGTGCGCAAACGTGGCCTGTGTCAGAAACTTCTCGCCAACTATACTGGCCCGTACGTTATTGCTGACCAGCTCAGTGAAGTAAATTATCGACTGGCGCTTCTCCCCGTAACTGGACGGCGCTCCGCCAAGACTGAGGTTGTGCATGTCGCTCGTCTCAAGCCCTTCACATCGAGAACTTAACTGACTTGCCCACTGATTTGATATTACAGTCAATGTAGCCGCATAAGAACGTTTTTGTCCGTCGGAGGCTCGCCCTGAAGCCTGTTTAATTTTTCTTGCGTCGTAACAATATTGTTGCAATATTTCAACGCAAAAATAAAAAGAAAAACAAGTGTAGATCCAATGGCGCCCTAATGGTTCGCGAAGGAATCTTCGCGTTAGAGGGGCTACATCTTAGAGTAGGGTAGCCAACCAGACGCTTTTCTGGTTAACATCCCTGCCTTCTCTTTCTCTCCTCCTCCTCCCCTAGACGAATGACGCAATGACGGTGCTGACGCGGGGCCAAGGCGCCGGGTATGATCGCTTTTAGATGCGAAGCAGCTTATGGTCGGGGCTATGTCCCTCCCTCCATCCGCCGTGCGGCGTCCACACCCGCACTGCGCATGCGCATCCTCCTCCCCCTCCTCTCCTTGTATGTATATGTATAGTATATGTACGCCAAGCTCCGGCTTCCGGAAGCCGGAACCGGAAGCCGGCTTCTTCTTCCAGTTCCGCCTCCGTTTCCACTTCCGGTTCCGCTTCCGGTTCCGGAAGCCAGCTTCCGACTTCCGGAGAACGCTTCCGGCGTTTAGCCCGAATGATCCCCCGGTACTTCGCCCACTCATCATTCACTTCGTCCTCTCATTCTCCTCCCGCAACGCCGCGATGAGTGCCACGAACAGCGCCAGCGTCAACGCCAGTGTCAGCGCCGTGGACAGCGCCGCGGAGAAGAGGGCTCGAGCCGCTGCCACGAAACGGCAGCGCCGACAGGCCGATCTGAAAACTAATGGGAACTTGAGTCGACCCCATGGCTGCTGCGCCTACTACTCAGGGTTCTCCTACGGGAAGATGGTGTAATTTTTTTTTCTTAAACAGCCGTTAGGCCGTTGCTCTTTGGAAATACGGTCGAAAGCACTGCAAGCCAGGCGCGCAAGAAAGCAGTGACGTCATACCCTTCATGTTTTGCGGGCTTCCTTCAGGACCCGGAAAAAAAAGAAACACGTAAGATGATTTCAGGGAAACAACGTCATTAGGTGTTTCTGTGCATGCTCTACAACGTGTTCTAATAAAACATGTGCCATAAAAGAAATAATTAAAATTATGCATAATTGAGCTTATAGTTAATTGTACAACCAACCGTTTGTGATAACATACTTTGAGTGAGCGACTCAGTAAGACTACGAACAATACGAAGGCTGCTTTCCTTCACGCTAGTTTGCCCTTCGGCATCAATGATCAGCAACACGGAACGTGAAACCCTGCCCCCCCCCCCCCCTTCCCGTGTAAAGTATTGCTGTTTTTCTTTATTTTATGAAGGCTGCCAGCATATTGCATTCGGCTTGTTGGTCTAACTTGATGCGATGACAGCGCTATGTGACGGGGAAACGAGACGATGGTGACACAACAGGAACCATATTCCGTTTGCCTCAATCGCTTATAAGCTATAAAACATTTCTTTTTAAAAGCTTAGTTCAAGTTACTTGAGGCATGCCTTCCTAGTGGGTAAGTGCCAACTCTACATTCCTCTAGTGGGTAAGTTCCATTGCTTGGTAATAAGAAGAACGAGAGAAAGAGCGCGAGGTGTGCGCGATCTGAGCTTGATTCCAGCGAGCTGCGCCAGCATTTGTAGGGCTCACCAACGAACATCGCATCGCGCTACCGCTGCACTTCCTCTCGACGTAACCGAGGGCTTATCCATCCGTTGTCTTACTGCTCCGAGAATCGACGCTTTTAGAACATGGCTAGCAAGTCCGACAAGGCACGCAACCTATTAATGACAGCCGAAGGCGTAGACGACCTACTGAGCCCTGAAGACAACGAAGTAATCAAGGCGCCCAAGAACAAGCGGAGGAGAGGACGCAAGAAGGACAAGCGTGACAAGCGTCGCGAACGTAAGGACAAGAAGAAGAGGCTGAACGCCGAAGACAGCGAGGGCCTGGAAGATGCGCGTGAGCTCTCGAACAAAGAGGACGAGCTCGAGTCCGAAGTGGCGTGGTCGCCGGTGTCCGTGCCCAAGTCAACCGAGGACCAGAAGCAGGAGCTTGGCTTCGAGATATTCTTCGATATGATGAACGAGGAACTGGAAGGGCTTCGCGACAACATCGAAACCCACGAACGTCAGCTGCTTGACTTCGCGGCGCCGTTGGTCTGCCGCATACCACAGCCACCAAAGCCGTACATAACGCGGCTCTGCTGCTGCACCAAGTGTTGCGGCCGTTGCTGCGACATCTACGGCCACCAGAAGAAAGTACTGCACCCACCCCTGACGTCAGACGTCGGTACGGACTCTATGGAGGCAGATCTGCTCGAAAATTCCACGAAAAGAATCCGCAAGAAGAGGCCCTTCACGGTCGACATGGACTTGGACACGACAACCATCGGCTACGGCGGTGACTTTACCTCGTCGGTGTCTCGCAAAGGTTCAGCGTTCAAGCTCGACTCCATCGATAAGGACACCGATGCTGACACTTTGGAGGACTCCGCGACAAGGATTCCCAAGGGTGGGAGGCGTCATCTGGCGGCTACGAGAGTCGTGCGCAAGACATCCCAAGATCTCCGGCGAACATCCATGAAAACTAACGCTGATTCCGCATCAGGTGCCTCCACGCCGGCAAGCGATCTCCTGCGCAAAGCGAGGATGTCACGCAAAGGTTTCACGAAGAGACTTTCTTGTAGCCCGCAACGAAAACCACAAGGCAGGTACTCACCGCGGGCGTCTATTCAATATGACATGGATGGCGGTCGGACGAGGCTCCAGGATTCGACAGATGTGTTCAAGTATGCTGAACCCTTTGACAGACCTGCCCTACTGGCAGACCAGGATGACAGAAGTGTGTTTGCAGATGACACAGCATGCACTCTTGGCAGCCTAGGAGAGTCCACTGCAGATTGGCAATCACCGGCCATCAACTATGACCCATTTTTTCTGCAGACACAAAGCGCTTCTCAGTATTTCGACAACTTGCCAACGGTAGGTCGCTCTGAGTTACTGTACTACACAGATCATCCCGCGAGCCCTCTGAGCGGTGAAGTAGTCCTTAGAGCTGTTCAGTCTTCTCCTGTTGACGTCTACTCCATGAGAATGACACCTGAGGCTCCATCAAGCTACGCTCGGCAAGGGCCGTTCAATGAGTGGCCACCTTTTCGACCTCCGCCAGCTCAACCTTACCAGGATTGGCGCCTTCCACCGCTCACTGCCGCTGCTTTCGACCTTTCTGGGAAGGCTAACGTCATGACGAGGCAAGCTAAGGATACTTTTGAAGCCGCCAAGGTACTAAAGAAAGCTTCTGACGATGCGCTACAGACAGCAATGAAAGATCAGTATTTCGATGGCCGCTTTTCTGACCAAGCCTCCATGAGCTCCATGGAACGAGAGTCCCAAGAAAGTCTCACGTTCGCGAACCGCTCGGCATACCCACCTCAAGTTCGCATGGAACTGCCACAGCAGCAGACATTCCCGCAGCAGCAGACATTCCCGCAGCAGCAGCAGCAGCAGCAGCAGCAGCAGCAGCAGCAGCAGCAGCAGCAGCAGCAGCAGCAGCAGCAGCAGCAGCAGCAGCAGCAGCAGCCGTTCCCTGAAAGTCGTCCAGTGGCAAAATCTATCCTCAAAAGTGCAGTTTCTTCCAACAGGTCACTTTCATACAGAAACTTAGACCCCGAAAGGAGTTCCGAGCCCTCATTGGTCGAAGATGACCGCTCTTCTTTGAAGCCATCACCGTCACTGGCAGTGGGACCAAAGATCAAAACTAAGCCAGCTGAAGCTGAAGCAGGTGGTGAGGCATCGAAGTCAGAAGGTCGACCCCGAGCACGCTTCGCAAATCTTCCGACAGAGACGGCACCAAAAAATACAGGCATCCGCCGCAGAGGAAGTGTGTTTGTTAGCGGGAACCTTCTTCCAGATGAAGATGACGAAGGAGAGAACAAAATCTCGTCCATGAAAGCTACCTCGGATGAATCTTTTGCAAAGAAGTGTACTGCTCCGAGCGATGCAGATTGGCCTCCACCGAACAGCGTCGACGCTGTCCAACGATTGAAGCTTTCAATTTCTAGCTTATCGAACGTTCAGAGCAAAAGACCGGATATGGATAACGAACCGGTGAAGAGGCAGGACTTGACGAGCTTTGTTAATAAGAACGCAGACGGCGCTAAGGTAACTGTAAAGAAATGGGGTAGCTTTCTGGTCACCGACATGCGAGGCGCCCCTGGCTTCACTGAAAAGAACTGGCAGCGTCCGCATTCCTTCGAAACTAAAAGGGAAGACGTCCCAGACGGGAAGAATAAGCTAGAAGGTGCCACCATCACGGACGTTTGGAGGAAACAGGACGTAGTTACTGTTTGCGACAGATCAACTTGCATATCTCGGGACCGGGCAACAGCAACACCGGAGCAGTGGGAAAATCCACAGGTGTGCCCTTTGCCACTTCTCGATCCGTGCAGATATCTGTCTACGCTCAGCTTTCTGTCGTCGTGCTCTAAGTGCGCTCCAGAAGACTCCGAAGAGTCCGATACCTTCGTGACACCGCGCAGCATGACAGGTGTTGCCAGCGCTTCGCAGACTACACGTTACGGCTCAAAGGATAGCCCGATGCATTCAGATGGCGCATTGATTGACAGCGACAGCAAGGTGAAATCTTCGAGAAAGAGAAGGCCGCCGAAAATTCGTTCGGAAAAGCACAAGAGGAAGCATTCTGCGGATAATCGACACAAGTCTCCGACTACTGAGGAAGAGCCTGACGATGCTTCTGACGGGAATGCCATTGGTATCGTTGACTGCACGGAGGCTTTGCGAAACGTGGACGACCTCCACGAAGAAAATTGCGTCGTGACCACGAAGTTGTCGGACACTTTGTTGGACGTTGGACCTGTAATGAGTCCCGTTACCGGGAATCCGGATCAAAGCGACGCTAAAGGTAGACGCTCTTCTATGCCTCCAGAGGAGGAAAGTGGTGCTACAGGTAGGCGTGCTTCTGTGTCTAAAAAGGACAACGAATACTCGAAGAACGCGCCTACCTCGCCAAAAACGAAGGAGTTGCGGACATCCGAAAGCACCGGAATGGCACCGACAGCAACGAAACATCGAAGGGAAATCGCTGCGAAGAAAAAAATTGAACCAGTGCCTGAAACAAGCTCGAGGCGAGCATCTCAAGACCCGAAGCCTTGCAAGAACTCTGCGAAAGCCGAAGAGGAAGAGAAATACAGCGTGCTTACTGTGGAACCAACACCACCGCAGTCTGGGGAAGCAACGCCTACGCTACGCGTCGACCCTGACATCCAACGAGCCGCACGTGAGAATCCAGGCGGTGGTGTACCGGCCGTCAATGGAGACCATGAAATTGGCGAACTACCAGCTCTTAAGCAAGAAAGCCCCAAGGTGAGTGCCGCAGGCGCCAAGCCAATGCACGCTTCCGTCAAAAAGATCAGAACCATTAAGAGTGCACCGACTGGCGCCGCCCCTGTTGAGAGCTTTCCTGCTCGTGTAGGGCACGAGGAAATCGCTATTGAGGAAGGTGTTTCTGAGCACTACGACCTCCAGGAGAACGTTGAAAATCACAACCCTGATGGTGAAGAAGTCGAAGGACGCCACGTTGAAGGCGCTAAAGTTGAGCACCATGAGTATGAAGAAATGCTTTCCGGACAGAGCGCGAAGCCAACGTTTCTTCAAATACCGGAGCCAGAAGCCCAGCTTGCTGCAGTCGTCTCAATACCGTTCGAAGGCGACCGAAAATTCTGGTTTTACAAGGACAGCACAGTGTCCTTATACCCTGAGAGCACTTTCGGTGTGACTGCCGCGTTTGTTTGCGCAGGCTGGATAATCCTCCTGATGTTCCTCACCGAAATGCATCATGGCTGGTTCGCCATCAACAGCCCGACGACGTCGTCATCAGCAGCACCAACATTGTCGCACACGGTTCAAACGCAGCCGTATTCCATTCCACCGCTTCCAGAAACTTGGGAGCCTCCAGATATCACCGTCACAAGTTATCCGCCCATCCCGGTTGAAACGGGGGCAGTGCCACAGATGGACACGTACTACTGCGCCACGGCGCATTGCGACAAGGAGGCGCGATATTTATCCAGTTTCGTGCTTGGCGACCCCTGCGAAAACTTCTACGAAGACATCTGCGTCAATCGTACTCGAATGTGGTCGCAACCGGCCCCAGGTGCTGCGAAGTCGACAAACTCCATGATGGCTGAACAAATTCAGGCCAGTGTGCTCCGGTACATCAATGACGACCGCAATAACGACGTGAGGATAGCGCGCAACCTGCTATCCGCGTGCGTCCACGAGGCTGAACAGGAGCGAGTCGCCGCCGTGAAGAGCATGGTCAGTGAGCTGCTTGGCGTGTCCTGGCCAATCGACCGGTCCTACGAGGTGTCTCTTCCCAATCCCTGGGAAGTGGCTGGGAAGCTTGCCCGTGAATTGAACCTCGAACCTCTCGCCGCTCTGTCTATCGACATTCACCCGGAAAAGGCGGGCGTAATGGTGATCGGCCTCGACGAACCCTCTCTCTTCCAACGACGCAGCTCTCCAGGAGTGCAGCTGTCGCACCTGATTACCACCAGTGTACGGGAGGCAGTCAGGATGGTGACGGCAGGTCCTGAGGTCGAAGAAACTGCGAAACAAATCATGGAAACCATGTTCACCATCTGCGACCTAGCCGTTGCGCCGTCCGTGCGGTACTTCGGTACCGAGAACTACCGCCTGACCCCTCTGGGTGATATGGAAGCTGCCGTCAAGTTGATGTTGGACGTAATATTCTTGCGCTACACCACTCTTGATGATGGCACGGAAATACTGGTCAAGTCCCCTTCTTACTTCGAGCGCTTGCTAAGACCGGATGTGATGCGCAATCATCTCGCACTGCTCAACTACATGGGCTACCGCGTGTTCCTCCTTTTCGCGGCGTTCACCTCCTCGTCCGCTCTTCAAGAGGTGCATTCGATTCTCGTCCACCGGCCCACGAGCCCCAGGGACGGCACCAGACTCGACCTCTGCGTCGGTGAGGTGGAGCACGTGCTGCCAGCGATGTACGTGCGGGCATTCTTCAGGCAAATAAAAAACACCAGCTTCGACACCCTAGCGCGTGTATGGTCCTCCAAGGTGGAGCAGGTGTTTCAGCGCGGGCTCTCCAGACTTTCTTGGTTCCGCAAGCACGGCTACAGCTTCGGCGACTCGTTTGACTTGCGCCTGGCCAACCACAAGCTGTCCACGAGTCGGGTTCGGTACTTCTATCCCAACTGGATCATGAGCAATGCCAGCTACGCGGCGTACGCGTACCATCTTCAAGCGCGTCTCGATCAAGTGCGCGGCTCCACCGAGAGCAGCGTCAAGTTAATGCGAGCTCTTTACGAGGTGCGCTTCGCCGAAAAGATCGAGCCCTTCGTCGATCGCGCAGCCGGTCTGTCCTTTTCGGCCAGCACGCTGGACGCGTCGCCGCACTACGACGTCCAGAAGAAGAGCCTCTTCGTGCCTGCGGCCGTAATAAATGCTTCGGTGCCGACAAACGGCTCCATGTTTGCGTTCCACATTGCCCGCTACGGCGTCCGCCTAATCAAGGGCTTGATGCCGGTGCTGTACAACGACTTTGTGTTCAGCAACGGGCCTTCAGACGACGCACCGCTGCTGTACACTCAAGGCTACGACCGTCGGC
This sequence comes from Dermacentor silvarum, assembly GCF_013339745.2. NCBI lineage: Eukaryota > Metazoa > Arthropoda > Arachnida > Ixodida > Ixodidae > Dermacentor > Dermacentor silvarum. The sequence goes on from NC_051157.2 coordinate 16,841,474, forward strand.
TGCGGGATACGGTCAAGTGCCTGGTCAGCGACTACATCAAGGCGCCGGACATACTCAAGAGCAACTTCATGCGCAGTATGAGTGACGTCAGCCCCGCAGGCTTTTCGCTCCTGGAGCAGACGGTGGCTCTAAT